>NC_042618.1:485178311-485549452 GCF_901001135.1 Rhinatrema bivittatum | reverse complement strand
TGTCTTTATCACTGCTACTCTCCCCTGCACTGTCCCTGTGTCTCTCTCACTATTACTGCCATCGACTGTCAGTGCCTCTGAGTGTGCTTATCCCGTCACTATCATTAGGAGTGTCACTGTGGACTCTCCCTGCCCCTGCTGTCTTTAGCACTGCTACTCTCCCCTGCACTGTCCCTGTGACTCTCACTATTACTGCCATCGACTGTCAGTGCCTCTGAGTGTGCTTATCCCTGTCACTATCATTAGGAGTGTCACTGTGACTCTCCTGCTCCTGCTGTCTTTAGCACTGCTACCTTCCCCTGCACTGTCCCTGTGACTCGCTCACTATTACTGCCATCGACAGTCAGTCCAGTGCCTCTGAGTGTGCTTATCCCTGTCACTATCATTAGGAGGTCACTGTGACTCTCCCTGTCCCCGCTGTCTTTAGCACTGCTACTCCCCCTGCACTGTCCCTGTGTCTCTCTCACTATTACTGCTGCATTGACAGTCAGTGCCTCTGAGTGTGCTTATCCCTGTCACTATCATTAGGAGTGTCACTGTGACTCTGCCTGCCTCCTGCTGTCTTTATCACTGCACTCTCCCCTGCACTGTCCCTGGTCTCTCAACTATACTACTGCCATCGACGTCGTGCCTCTGATGTGCTTATCCCTGTCACTATCATTAGGAGTGTCACTGTGACTCTCCCGCCCCCTGCTGTCTTAGCACGCTACTCTCCCCTGCACTGTCCCTGTGACTCTCACTATTACTGCCATCGACTGTCAGTGCCTCTGAGTGTGCTTATCCCTGTCACTATCATTAGGAGTGTCACTGTGACTCTCCCTGCCCCGCTGTCTTTAGCACTGCTACTCTCCCCTCACATCCCGTGACTCTCTCACTATTACTGCCATCGACTGTCAGTGCCTCTGAGTGTGCTTATCCCTGTCACTATCATTAGGAGGTCACTGTGACTCTCCCTGCCTCCTGCTGTCTTTAGCACTGCTACTCCCCCTGCACTATCCCTGTGACTCTCTACTATACTGCCATCGACTGTCAGTGCCTCTGAGTGTGCTTATTCCCGTCACTATCATTAGGAGTCACTGTGACTCTCCTGCCCCCTCTGTCTTTAGCACTGCTACTCTCCCCTGCACTATCCCTGTGACTCTCTCACTATTACTGCATCTGCCACGACTGTCAGTGCCTCTGAGTGTGCTTATCCCTGTCACTATCATTAGGAGTCACTGTGACTCTCCTGCCCCTGCTGTCTTTATCACTGCTACTCTCCCCTGCACTGTCCCTGTGACTCTCTCACTATTACTGCCATCGACTGTCAGTGCCTCTGAGTGGCTTATCCCTGTCACTATCATTAGGGAGTGTCACTGTGACTCTCCTGCCCCTGCTGTCTTTAGCACTGCTACTCTCCCCTGCACTGTCCCTGTGTTACTCTCACTATTACTGCCATCGACTGTCAGTGCCTCTGAGTGTGCTTATCCCTGTCACTATCATTAGAGAGTGTCACTGTGACTCTGCCTGCCTCCTGCTGTCTTAGCACTGCTACTCTACTCCCCCTGCACTGTCCCTGTGACTCTCTCACTATTACTGCCATCGACTGTCAGTGCCTCTGAGGTGCTTATCCCTGTCACTATCATTAGGAGTGTCACTGTGACTCTCCGCTCCCCTGCTGTCTTTATGCACTGCTACTCTCCCCTGCACTGTCCCTGTGTCTCTCACTATTACTGCCATCGACAGTCAGTGCCTCTGAGTGTGCTTATCCCTGTCACTATCATTAGGAGTGTCACTGTGACTCTGCCTGCCCCTCTGCGTCTTTAGCACTGCTACTCTCCCCTGCACTGTCCCTGTGTCTCTCCACTATTACTGCCATCGACAGTCAGTGCCTCTGAGTGTGCTTATCCCTGTCACTATACATTAGGAGTGTCACTGTGACTCTGCCCTCCCCTGCTGTCTTTAGCACTGCTACTCTCCCTGCACTGTCCCTGGTGACTCTCTCATTACTTAACTGCCATCGACAGTCAGTGCCTCTGAGTGTGCTTATCCCTGTCACTATCATTAGGAGTGTCACTGTGACTCTCCCTGCCTCCTGCTGTCTTTATCACTGCTACTCTCCCCTGCACTGTCCTGTGACTCTCTCACTATACTTCCATCGACAGTCAGTGCCTCTGAGTGTGCTTATCCCTGTCACTATCATTAGGAGTGTCACTGTGACTCTCCCTGTCCTGCTTCTTTAGCACTGCTACTCTCCCCTGCACTGTCCCTGTGACTCTCTCACTATTACTGCCATCGACAGTCAGTGCCTCTGAGTGTGCTTATCCCTGTCACTATCATTAGGAGTGTCACTGTGACTCTCCCTGCCTCCTGCTGTCTTTAGCTCTGCTACTCTCCCTGCACTGTCCCTGTGTCTCTCTCACTATTACTGCCATCGACAGTCAGTGCCTCTGAGTGTGCTTATCCCTGTCACTATCATTAGGAGTGTCACTGTGACTCTCCCTGCCTCCTGCTGTCTTTAGCACTGCTACTCTCCCCTGCACTGTCCCTGTGACTCTCTCACTATTACTGCCATCTCAGTCAGTGCCTCTGAGTGTGCTTATCCCTGTCACTATCATTAGGAGTGTCACTGTGACTCTCCCTGCCTCCTGCTGTCTTTAGCACTGCTACTCTCCCTGCACTGTCCCTGTGACTCTCTCACTATTACTGCCATCGACAGTCAGTGCCTCTGAGTGTGGCTTATCCCTGTCACTATCATTAGGAGTGTCACTGTGACTCTCCCTGCCTCCTGCTGTGTCTTTACACTGCTACTCTCCCCTGCACTGTCCCTGTGACTCTCTCACTATTACTGCCATCGACTGTCAGTGCCTCTGAGTGTGCTTATCCCTGTCACTATCATTAGAGAGTCACTGTGACTCTGCGCCTCCTGCTGTCTTTAGCACTGCTACTCTCCCCTGCACTGTCCCTGTGACTCTCTCACTATTACTGCCATCGACTGTCAGTGCCTCTGAGTGTGCTTATCCCTGTCACTATCATTAGGGAGTGTCACTGTGACTCTCCTGCCCCGCTGTCTTTAGCACTGCTACTCTCCCCTGCACTGTCCCTGTGACTCTCACTATTACTGCCATCGACTGTCAGTGCCTCTGAGTGTGCTTATCCCTGTCACGTCATTAGGAGTGTCACTGTGACTCTGCCTGCTCCTGCTGTCTTTAGCACTGCTACTCTCCCCTGCACTGTCCCTGTGACTCTCTCACTATTACTGCCATCGACTCAGTGCCTCTGATGTGCTTATCCCTGTCACTATCATTAGGAGTATCACTGTGACTCTCCCTGCCTCCTGCTGTCTTTAGCACTGCTACTCTCCCCTGCACTGTCCCTGTGTCTCTCTCACTATTACTGCCATCGACAGTCAGTGCCTCTGAGTGTGCTTATCCCTGTCACTATCATTAGGAGTGTCACTGTGACTCTCCCTGCCTCCTGCGTCTTTAGCACTGCTACTCTCCCTGCACTGTCCCTGTGACTCTCTCACTATTACTGCCATCGACTGGTCAGTGCCTCTGAGTGTGCTTATCCCTGTCACTATCATTAGGAGTGTCACTGTGACTCTCCCTGCCTCCTGCTGTCTTTAGCCACTGCTACTCTCCCCTGCACTATCCCTGTGACTCTCTCACTATTACTGCCATCGACTGTCAGTGCCTCTGAGTGTGCTTATCCCTGTCACTATCATTAGGAGTGTCACTGTGACTCTCCCTGCCTCCTGCTGTCTTTATCTCTGCTACTCTCCCCTGCACTGTCCCTGTGACTCTCACTATTACTGCCATCGACTGTCAGTGCCTCTGAGTGTGCTTATCCCTGTCACTATCATTAGGAGTGTCACTGTGACTCTCCCTGCCTCCTGCTGTCTTTAGCACTGCTACTCTCCCCTGCACTGTCCCTGTGACTCTCTCACTATTACTGCCATCGACTGTCAGTGCCTCTGAGTGTGCTTATCCCTGTCACTATCATTAGGAGTGTCACTGTGACTCTGCCTGCCTCCTGCTGTCTTTAGCACTGCTACTCTCCCTGCACTGTCCCTGTGACTCTCTCACTATTACTGCCATCGACTGTCAGTGCCTCTGAGTGTGCTTATCCCTGTCACTATCATTAGGAGTGTCACTGTGACTCTCCCGCGCCCCTGCTGTCTTTATCACTGCTACTCTCCCCTGCACTGTCCCTGTGTCTCTCATCTATTACTGCCATCGACTGTCAGTGCCTCTGAGTGTGCTTATCCCTGTCACTATCATTAGGAGTGTCACTGTGACTCTCCCTGCCTCCTGCTGTCTTTAGCACTGCTACTCTCCCCTGCACTGTCCCTGTACTCCTCTCACTATTACTACTGCCTCGGACTGTCAGGCCTCTGAGTGTGCTTATCACTGTCATGTCACAGCAATGTTTGGGTCTGTAACATTATCATCATGTTCACTCAGTGTCTCATGTATTGTCACTAACATGGTCTCTCTGTTTCTTTTACTGAGCGTCATTATCTCAAATTTTCATCAGCTTTGTTTCTGGGCATGTTACGGTCACTGATTATCAATCTCTATCAAAAGCTTTTTGTTGCTGCGTCAGTCACGGATTGTTCTGTACCCCTTTGTCACAGACTGCAGGGGTAGCAGTAGTCAATCTGCTAACAATAATACTCCCTGAACAGAGGAATCTATAATAGTATATAGTATAGAATCCAATACAAAATTATTACAGTCAGGCTGATACAGTATAGTACAGTGCGCTCGGGTTTAGCCTATTAGTCATTCCCGCGCGATTCAGAAAGTAAAATGTGCAGCCAAGCCGCACATTTTACTTTCAGAAATTAACGCCTACCCAAAGGTAGGCGTTAATTTCTGCCGGCGCCAGGGAGTGTACAGAAAAGCAGTAAAAAACTGCTTTTCTGTATACCCTTCGACTTAATATCATAGCGATATTAAGTCGGAGGCCCCCAAAAAAAAAATTAAAAAAAAAATAAATTTAAAATCGGCCGGAAGACGACGCTCAATTATGCCGGCATCCGTTTTCCGAACCTGTGGCTGTCAGCGGGTTTGAGAACCGACGCTGGCAAAATTGAGTGTTGGCTGTCAAAACCCGCTGTCAGCCGCCGCTCCTGTCAAAAAGGCGCTAGGGACGCACTAGTGTCCCTAGCACCTCTTTTTACCGCGGGCCCTAACTTGCATAGGCCACCCTCCTGTATCGCGCGCCCAGGAGAGTGGCCTGTGTGCGCGCCGGGAAAGCGGGCACTCGCTGGCTCTCCCACGCATTTTTCTGTATCGGCCTGAAAATGTTTAGAAAATCATTTATCATTGTAATACAAAAATAGTTTACTGTCTTTACATAATAAACGTATCATAAATAACATATATTTTATCTGTAACATAATTGCGGCAACACACCCCATAGCAACCCAAAAATCCCATCAAAAATTTAAACCACATCCAAACATAAGAACATAAGAAATTGCCATGCTGGGTCAGACCAAGGATCCATCAAGCCCAGCATCCTGTTTCCAACAGTGGCCAATCCAGGCCATAAGAATCTGGCAAGTACCCAAACACTAAGAAGATCCCATGCTACTGAAGCAATTAATAGCAGTGGCTATTCCCTAAGTAAAATTGATTAATAGCCATTAATGGACTTCTCCTCCAAGAACTTATCCAAACCTTTTTTGAACCCTGCTACACTAACTGCACTAACCACATCCTCTGGCAACAAATTCCAGAGCTGTATTGTGCGTTGAGTGAAAAAGAACTTTCTCCGATTAGTCTTAAATGTGCTACTTGCTAACTTCTAGTCCTAGTCCTTCTATTATTCCCCCTAGTCCTTCTATTATTCGAAAGTGAAAATAACTGAGTCACATCTACTCGTTCAAGACCTCTCATGATCTTAAAGACCTCTATCATATCCCCCCTCAGCCGTCTCTTCTCCAAGCTGAAAAGTCCTAACCTCTTCAGCCTTTCCTCATAGGGGAGCTGTACCATTCCCTTTATCATTTTGGTTGCCCTTCTCTGTACCTTCTCCATCGCAACTATATCTTTTTTGAGATGCGGCGACCAGAATTGTACACAGTATTCAAGGTGCGGTCTCACCATGGAGCGATATAGAGGCATTATGACATTTTCCGTTCTATTAACCATTCCCTTCCTAATAATTCCTAACATTCTATTTGCTTTTTTGACTGCTGCAGCACACTGAGCTGACGATTTTAAAGTATTATCCACTATGATGCCTAGATCTTTTTCCTGGGTGGTAGCTCCTAATATGGAACCTAACATCGTGTAACTACAGGAAAAGGTTATTTTTCCCAATATGCAACACCTTGCACTTGTCCACATTAAATTTCATCTGCCATTTGGATGCCCAATCTTCAAGTCTTGCAAGGTCCTCCTGTAATGTATCACAGTCTGCTTGTGATTTAACAACTCTGAATAATTTTGTATCATCCGCAAATTTGATAACCTCACTCGTCGTATTCCTTTCCAGATCATTTATATATATATTGAAAAGCATCGGTCCAAGTACAGATCCTTGAGGCACTCCACTGTTTTACCCTTTTCCACTGAGAAAATTGTCCATTTAATCCTACTCTCTGTTTCCTGTCTTTTAACCAGCTTGTAATCCACGAAAGGACATCGCCTCCTATCCCATGACTTTTTAGTTTTCGTAGAAGCCCTCTCATGAGGACTCTGTCAAACGCCTTCTGAAAATCCAAATACACTACATCTATTGGTTCACCTTTATCCACATGTTTATTACCCCTTCAAAAAAATGAAGCAGATTTGTTAGGCAAGACTTCCCTTGGGTAAATCCATGTTGACTATGTTCCATTAAATCATGTCTTCTATATGCTCTACGATTTTGATCTTGTGAATAGTTTCCACTATTTTTTCCGGCACTGAAGTCAGGCTCACTGGTCTATAGTTACCCGGATCGCCCCTGGAGCCTTTTTAAATATTGGGGTTACATTGGCCACCCTCCAGTCTTCAGGTACAATGGATGATTTTAATGATAGGTTACAAATTTTAACTAATAGATCAGAAATTTCATTTTTTAGTTCCTTCAGAACCCTAGGATGCATAACATCCGGTCCAGGTGATTTGCTACTCTTTAGTTTGTCAATCTGGCCTACTACATCTTCCAGGTTCACAGTTCAGTTCGTCTGACTCATCACCCCTGAAAACCATCTCTGGAACTGGTATCTCCCCAACATCCTCATTAGTAAACACGGAGGCAAAGAATTCATTTAGTCTTTCTGAAATGGCCTTATCTTCCCTAAGAGCCCCTTTAACCCCTCTGTCATCTAATGGTTCCAACCGACTCCCTCACAGGTTTCTTGCTTTGGATATATTTAAAAAAGTTTTTATTATGAGTTTTTTGCCTCTATGGCCAATTTCATTTCAAATTCTCTCTTCGCCTGTCTTATCAATGTTTTACACTTTGCTTGACAATGCTTATGTTTTATCCTATTTTCTTCAGATGGATCCTTCTTCCAATTTTTGAAGGATGTTTTCTTTGCTAAAATAGCCTCTTTACCTCACCTTTTTAACCATGATGGTAATCGTTTTTGCCTTCCTTCCACCTTTCTTAAGGCGTTGAATACATATGGACTGCGCCTCTAGGATTGTATTTTTAAACAATGTCCATGCCTGTTGAACACTTTTAACCTTTGCAGCTGCACCTTTCAGTTTTTTCTATTTTGCTCATTTTATCAAAGTTTCCCTTTTTAAATTTAGTGTTAGAGCTGCAGATTTACTTATTGTCCCCCTTCCAGTTACTAGTTTAAATTTGATCATGTTATGATCACTGTTGTCAAGTGGCTCCACCACCGTTACTTCTTTCACCAAATCTTGCGTTCCACTAAGAATTAAATCTAAAATAGCTCCCTCTCTTGTTGGTTCCTGAACCAATTGCTCCATGAAGCAATCATTTATTACATCCAGGAACTTTAGTCTCTAGCAAGTCCACACTCATACATACAATAAAACATACCAAAATATCCAAAATAATCTAAAACTCTCTGAAACACTTATCGCTACTCATCCCACACTAAATCTTCAATATTATCAAACATCTCGATCCTACTGCCGCTGTCTTCAATCCCTCCCAACAAGGTTCCTCGTTTCGCCTCAGAGGGCTTCATCAGGGGATACTTCTTGCACTGCTTACATCCGGGATCTCGCAAACAAGTATTCGGCACTGTAAATTAAAAAATACAAAAAAACCTCTTAAAATATCTTCCTCAATACTCCTATATTATATTTATATCAATTTAACTACCCAAAACTTACCTAAAAAAGAGCATTGGTATGAATTTTCACATCAGTTTGAGGATCTAAAGTTTTGTGTTTTGGGGCAGAGAAGAACCGATACCATCATGGCAGTGGACATTAGCTGTAGAAGATGGATCAACAATTCATATTTAAATGGAATACTGTAACACCTAATGGTTTAAACAAGGATGTAGAGTGGGAGGCATTTTATTGAGTTCATGTTTAGGCGAGTAGTAACTCTGTTTACGTTTGTGAGATACGGGGGCTTGGCATATGAGAGATAAACTGGATTGGAATGGCAGAGTGTCATGTTTTGATTGTTGATAAGATATGTGTATGATAGGTTGGTAATCTCTTCTATTGGTCGTTTGGAGGGCTGGGGATTATTTCTGATTGGTTTGTAAAGATTTTTAAAGATTGCCGCCGGAGAGTGTACTTGGATGGACCTGGGCATCTTTTGTGAACACGGGAATGTTATGCTGATTTTGAGACATGTTTTGTTTTTTGAATGGCGCTTTTGTAGTGAGGTAAGTTGTTGTGAGAAGTTTGAGTGAGTGGTTTAGTTTTTTGAATATACATATTGTTACGCTGGTTGGCCACGAACCACACGGCCGATCCCACTCACCTTCCAGCTGGGGAGGGTTTCCGGCACGGCTGCAGGCCAGAGGAGATGCCTGCAGCGCATTTCTCTTCGCGGCACGAACCTCCGACAAGGAGCCTTATTTATTTATTTATTTAAAAACTTTTATATATCGATTTTCACGGAGAGTATCCGACCAAAACGGTTCACAAGTTCAATTTATAACAAGGCAAAAATAATAAAAAATTAATAAATAAAAATAAAAATAAACAGAAAATAAATAAAAATATAGTAAAGGTTTGAAAAAAAAATACATCGTGTAAATATAATCCCTGACTCATTTAAAGAGCCTAAACTAAAAATTATTACAAAAAACAAGAAAAAGCCAGAAAATATACAAAGTTAAAAAACCAGAAGCCATAAATTATTAAGTGATTAGAATAAGCAAGCTGTTAAGGGTCCAACATATCATAACCTGGTACTGACATTATGAGGAACTTTGAGGAAGGGTATTTTTTTCCTCAATTCTGGCATAAGCTATCGTGAATAGGTAGGTTTTCAAGCCTTTTAAATTCCTTGTGATCCGTAATAGATCTCAAGGTATTTGGAATCGAATTCCATAGAATGGGACCCGCCACAGAAAAAGCCCTCTCCCTAGTTATGTTTAGTCTAGCCAATCTGACAGTAGGCACATCAAGAAGATATTTGGAGGTAGACCTAAGTGCAGAGCCAGGTAGAATCCGGATCATGAATTAGTGTATGTATTAATGACAAAATTTTGTATTTCACCCTAAACTTAATGGGTAACCAGTGTAACCCATACAATACGGGGGTGATGTGATATCTCATAGGTACTCCTGTTAACAAACGAGCAGCAGTGTTCTGAATCTGTTGCAAAGGTCTTAAGGTGGAATCCGACAGACCCAGAAAAAGACTATTACAGTAATCTAGACCTGAGAAAATAATAGCTTGAATGACCATTTGAAAATCTGATTTAAATAGAAGAGGCTTTATCCTTTTTATTGTCTGTAATTTAAAAAAAGAAGTCTTAATCAGATGAGAAATGTGATGAGTTAAGGACAAGTTGGAGTCTAATTGTATTCCCAAATTGCGAACTACTCTTTTTATCTCAATCACCTCTGTACCTAGTGTGACCGATGAAGGTGGACAGTTGATAGGATTTTCGATCACACTTAACAGGAGTAACTCCGTTTTTTTTTTAATTGAGTTTAAGCCTACTATGGCTTAGCCATTGTTCAATTGTCTTTACGTACAAATTACATAATGAGATGGTCTCTGTCCAAGATGTTTTATAAGGGACGTAAAGCTGTATGTCGTCGGCATAAATTCTAAATTGAAAGTCCAAGGCTGACAGTATCTGGCACAGTGGAAGAAGATATATATTAAACAACACTGGTGATAGAGAAGACCCCTGTGGCACCCCTGTTTTTTGAGTGTACAATTGTGATGATTTACCTTTAAAATTAACTTGCCAGCAACGGTCTGAAAAATAGCTCTCAAACCAGTTTAATACTGTACCTTGTAACCCTATACTTTGAAGTCTGGATAAGAGAATTCTATGATCAAGCGTATCGAACGCTGCAGATATGTCCAATAACACTAACAGATAGTCTATATTGGAATCGAATCCTCTTATATAGGTATCAAATGTAGAGAGAAGAAGGGTCTCAGTTGAGTAACCCTTTCTAAATCCGTGTTGATTTGGGTGTAAGATGTCATAATCTGATAAATATTCTCTTAACTGATACAAAACCGAGGATTCGATGATTTTTGATAAAGATGTCAAAGCCGCAATGGGCCTAAGGTTTGAAAGATCCATCATAGAAGAAGTTTTTTTCTTTTGAATAGGGGTAATGGAAGCTTGCTTCAGGTGACGAGGGAAGATTCCCGTTTCTAAAGATTGATTTATGATTGAACATACCAATTCTGGGAAATGAGCCGCCAGATCTTTAAATAAGTTACCAGAACAGGGGTTTAGGTGAGAGTTAGATGGCTTATGTTTACTGATTAGTCTTTGTACTGTCTCTATAGTAATTTTATCAAAAGAACTCCAAATATGTACAAACAGGTTGATCTGGATAAACAGGGTAGGGCAAGTTCTGAAAATCAATTATAATGTTTTCAATTTTTGATTGAAAAAATATGGCTATTTTATCACAGAAGCTATTATCAATTTCAGCAGACTCATGACTCGGGGAAGAAACTAAAGATTTAACAATGTTAAATAACACATGAGGATTTTTATTTGCTAGATTAATTTTATGTGCATAATATTTCTTTTTTTTCTGCATTAATCTCAGATCTATACACTCTTAACTGAGCAAAATAACTATTTTTGTGTGAGAATTTTTATGTTTTCTCCATAGACGCTCCTTTTTTCTTAACAGTATTTTTTGCTTACGTAATGAGTCTGTAAACCAAGGGTTCTTTACTTTCCTCTTGTATCATAATAGTTTTTGCAGGAGCTATTGTATTTAGTGTATCTTTTATAGTATTGTTCCAACATTCAAGAGTATTTTCGATATCATTTTGCATTATTGTATCTAACTTGTCAGACAATTCTGTAAGAAATTCCTCATTAGTAAATTTTCTTCTAACTTCAACCATTTTTTTTTGTAGTATTGTCCCTATGTTGATTCTGTATATTTACTGGGAAAAAGATTAAATGATGATCAGACCAAGGTACTTCTTCATTCTTCACCTTATCTAGGGGTATTGTGAAAACTGTGGGATTATAAAATACTAAGTCTAATGTATTACCTTTTTTATGAGTAGGTGAAGAAATTAATTGTAGCCAACCTAAACCTTTCATAGCTTCCAAAAATGCAATGGTAGACATAGACTTATTTAACACATTCACATGCATATTAAAATCACCTATTAAAATAGTATTTTCAAAATTCAAATTCATTGTAGTGATAAGTTCTAAAAACTTAGATAACTGAGTTTCTAAGGTAGTAGGAGGACAATACATAATCACTATATTTAGAAGGGAAGTTGTGATTATGAGCATTTCAAATGGGTCTATATCTACGATTATTTTCTTACTCGGTTTAAGGGATGCTTTTCTAAGGGCAACAATTCCTCCTCCTTTACGTTTTACTCTAGACTGGGAAAAAAATAACATATTCTTTCGAACATAGACTATTTAATAGGACCGTATCTGATTCTGCTAACCAGGATTCGGTTATTAATAGGAAATCCGGTTTCTTATCTTTAACAATATCTGCAAAAATTGGAATTTTTTGTCTAATAGACTGTGCATTACAGTACATAATCGTTACAACAGTAAAAAGGACAGAGTATGTTACCATTGCCGGGCTAATAGGACACAGACATTGCCTATTAATACTTTTTGATTTATAGTATGGGTTAAGAATCTTAATGTAAGGACTGTACCGTCCCTGTCCCATTATGGTATGGATATCCATAGTGTAGATGTACTTTCTCGGTGTCTCTCGGATCTCGCGAAGGGGCTCGCCCCTTTGACTCGCTCCTTCGACGCGCGACGCCTCCAATTTCGCCGCGACTTAATCTCAGCGTCTCCCCTTGATGACGTTTCGAGTTGGGGGCGTGTCCAGCCTGAGCTGGATCGCTGAAGCGCGGGAAGGGTGTTAGGAGATCCCAGATAGCTTGCAGAAGCTTCACCACTCAATAAAATCACAGTCTCTGGTTAGTAGCAAGGAGGACAAGGCCAAAAAGTAGCCCCTCCGATTTCGCCACGACTTTATCTCAGCGTCTCCCCTTGTTTTGCGGTAAAGACCCTGCCGCCGTTCCCTGCTCTGCCCGCGGTCCTTCTTAGGTGCGTGCTCGTGCTACTAGGACTACATTTAAAGGGCCCAAGGCGGGAACCCTAGGGTGAACCCCGGTTGATGACGTCACTTCCTGGGACTACTTAACTCCTTCCTGGCTTTTCCCACTTTGACTTGGCAAAGAGATCCTTCCTTGCTAACTCCGCCTCACTTCCTGAGGATCCTGTGTTCCAGTTCCTGCTTCCAGCGTGGACGTCTCAGGTACCCGCTCCTCGGGGGCCTCTCTCTCGTCCTGGCTATCTGCTCCTCGGAGGGCCTGTTGCCTGGAACCCTACCTGCTCCATTACCTGGGGCTTCCCTGGAACTTCCCGGGTACTCCACTCTGCGGATCATTTCTGCTCTACCAAGTGCCTCCCTGGTGTACCCCGCGCTGCGGGCCATTACCATCCTTCTGAGGACCTCACTGGCGCACCCTGCCTTGCGGACCGCTATCAGCTCTGCCAACGACCCTCACCGGCGTACTCTGCTCTGCGGGCCAGTACCATCTCTACCAAGGGTCTCATCTATGTACCTCACTCTGCGAACTGCTGTCATCTCTACTGAGGGTTCCACCAGCATACCCTGCTCTGCGGGTTAGTACCATCTCTACCGAGGACATTCTTGGTGCACCCCTCGCTGCGGCCACTGCCATCTCTACAGGAGACGTCTCCAGAGTATATACTCCACAGGCCACCACCAACGCTACGGAGGTATTCTCTCTGGGTATATCCCACTCCACCGACCCTGTGTGACCTCCTCTCTGGCACCCCCTGCTCTGTGGGTAGTGGTTATATCTCTTTAATAAAGACTCTATACTGCTCCTGTGTCTTACCTCGGCTGAGACCTAGCCTGACGACAGTGAGGCTCATGGGGCTTCTCCCCGTGGGCGGTACCACCTCTCAGTGCGGTCCAGGGTTCACACACCAACTGGGCTTACAGAATCCAAACAGATTGCCAAGTCCATGAACCCGGCACAGATCTTCGCCATCCAGGCCATTCCCAGTCTGGCCCAACAAATCTCGGAACAGCAGAAGTATCTAGATACCTTGGCTTCTTCCTTCGACCGCCTAAACGCCCGCCTGGATTCTCAATCAGGTGATTTGGCGGTACTTAAATCCATTCCCGGCCTTATCCAGAAACTCCAGAATCTTCAGTCAACCTTGGAGTTGGTAGTGGCAGACGTTAACCGTCTTGCTGCCTGCCAAGTCGTGCTGACTCAACTCAATGTGCCACCTCCACTCCCGGCACCTCTCACACTAGTTTTGGATCTGGGTAGAGCGTCTATTTAGCTGCGGTACCACCGCGTTACTTGGGAGACCCTAAGCCGTGTCATGGATTTTTAAACCAATGTTACATGCACTTCACCTTGAAACCAGCATTGTTACCAGATGAATCGGTTAAAACGACCTTTATACTGTCCCTTTACCTCTATGGTGACTCCCTCCGGGTCTGATGGACAGCTGGCTGACATGGCGTCTCCATGCCGTCTCCCTCCAGCGTCTCCGGAACTTCTCGACGCTGCAACTCCGCCATCTTGTCCTGATGCCTAGGGCGTGCGCGTCCCGACTCTTGTACCAGCAAGGGCGCGAACCTCAGGGGCGTCCCCCTGAGATGACTTCATCTACTTCCAATATTTAAAGGTCTTTGAAAACGCTAACAAATCAAGTTAGCAAGGATTCATCCAAGCTACTCTGCCTCCTTGGACTTACCAGGGGTACCCATTCCTCAGGGGCCTTGCTCTTTTCTTTATTTTTTAGATTACAGATAGGAATCGGTACTCACTCCTCGAGGGCCCATGTTCCTGAACACTCTGAAGATTCTCTACTGCCTGGAAGCGATCGCAGATACAGACATGTGTGAGTTACTATTTCAGATTACAGATAGGAACCGGTACTCGCTCCTCGAGGGCCCATGTTCCTGGACACTCTGAAGATTCTCTATTGCCTGGAAGCTATCACTGTTACAAACAACTGTGAGCTACCATTGCTCTCTCAGAGCTTTCCCTGGAACCAGGTACTTGCTCCTTGAGGGCTTAATCCTTTCCAGCTCCTGAGCTTACTTGAAACCTTTCGTGAGTTTTGTCATCTAGTTCTATTCATGAACTCTGCCTATTCACTTTCTACAGTTTCTCAACAGCTCAGCCATCCTGGGATTGCTGTTCCAGTACCTGAGGGACTTCAGCCCTGCCGGGCATATCAGTTCACTACTGCCACCTCTGGTGGTTTCTAATAACCCGCTTAATGAAAGAACTAATGTGTGTCTGTCTCCATACTCCAGCCTAGCTGGTGGTCCCGCTCGGGGTATCCTCCCGGGAGCGTGGTCATCTGCCATCGGCCCAGGGATCCACCCACAACTATTACAGATTGCTCCTCCCATCAAGCATCTTCTCCATAACAGATTGCTAACTAGAGCAGCAGATATACAACAGATTGCTAACTCCAGCAACTCAGTTCCTAACAGATTGCTAACTCCTCCCTTTTCAGGAGCCCGCAACACAGATTCATAAAACCTTCTTAGGCGCGTGCGCGCGCTACTAGGACTACATTTAAAGGGCCCAGGGCGGGAACCCTAGGGCGAGCCCCGGTTGATGACGTCACTTCCTGAGACTACTTAGCTCCTTCCTGGCTTGTCCCACTTTGACTTGGCAAAGAGATCCTTCCTTGTTAACTCCGCCTCACTTCCTGAGGATCCTGTGTTCCAGTTCCTGCTTCCAGCGTGGACGTCTCAGGTACCCGCTCCTCGGGGGCCTCTCTCTCGTCCTGGCTATCCACTCCTCGGAGGGCCTGTTGCCTGGAACCCTGCCTGCTCCATTACCCGGGGCTTCCCTGGAACCAACGCTGCTCGCTTGCAAGTACTCCGCTCTGCGGATCACTTCTGCTCTATCAAGTGCCTCTCTGGTGTACTCCGCACTGCGGGCCATTACCATCCTTCTGAGGACCTCACTGGCGCACCCTGCCTTGTGGACCATTATCAGCTCTGCCGACGACCCTCACCGGCGTCCCCTGCTCTTGGGCCAGTTCCATCTCTACCAGGGGTCTCATCTATGCACCTCGCTCTGTGAACCGCTGTCATCTCAACTGAATGTTCCACCAGCATACCCTGCTCTGTGTGTCAGTACCATCTCTACCGAGGACATTCTTGGTGTACCCCGCACTACGGGCCACTACCATATTATCAAGGACATTCTTGGTGTACCCCGCGCTGAGGGCCTCTTCCATCTCTACAGGAGACTTCTCCAGAGTACATACTTCACGGACCACCACCAATGCTACGGAGGTATTCCCTCTATATCCCACTCCACCGACCCTGTGTCTCTGGGTCTGTGTGACCTCCTCTCTGGCACCCCCAGCTCCGCGGGTAGTGCTTCTATCTCTTTAATAAAGACTCTATACTGCTCCTGTGTCTTACCTCGGCTGAGACCTAGCCTGCCTACAGTGAGGCTCACGGGGCTCCTCCCCGTGGATGGTACCACCTCTCACTGCAGTCCAGGGTTCACACACCATCTGAGCTTACAGAATCCTAACACATATGCCTTTATTTTTTGATTCAGTTGCCACGCAATACTTTGAAGAACAGCGGCAGGGAAGAGCATATTAAAGTACAGTTATTGAAGGATTTGAAATGTATTTTTTGCTGACTTAGAGATGAGAATCGTTATCTGAATGAGCCTAAGTTGTTGGAGGATATTTGAATAAATGGTTTAGTTCTTTGAATACATACAAATTAAATTTTCCATTTTGGTTTAAGGATATTAGGCACACCCTGCTTTGAAGAACAGTGGCAGGGTTGTGTATATTAGAGTGAAGTCATTGAGGAATTTGAAGTGCATTTAATGCGGGTTTAATTAATTTTTTGGTATGTATCCTTTTTATATTATGTTATTGTTCGGTATTGATTATTAATATATGGGTTATGTTTTTGTGACAGTGAGTGTTCAACAGGTTATTAATTGGGTATTGTGGCTGCACTTGTGCACATCTTTTTTAGGTAAGTTTTGGGTAGTTAAATTGATATAAATATAAGATAGGAGTATTGAGGAAGATATTTTTAGAGGTTTTTTGTATTTTTTAATTTACAGTGCCGATTACTTGTTTGCGAGATCCCCGATGTGAGCCGTGCAAGAAGTATCCCCTGATGAAGCCCATTGAGGCAAAACGAGGAATCTTGTTGGGAGGGATTGAAGACACTGGCAGTAGGATCGAGGTGGTTTGATAATATTGAGGGTTTAGTGTGGGACGAGTAGTGATAAGTGTCTCAGAGAGTTTTAGATTATTTTGGATATTTTGTTTTATTAATGTATGAGGTATGAGTGTGGTATGTTTGGATGTGGTTTAAATTTTTAATGAGATTTTTGGGTTGCTATGGGGTGTGTTGCCACAATTATGTGTTAGATAAAATATATGTTGATTTATGATACGTTTATTATGTAAAGACAGCAAAAATATTTTTGTATTACAATGGTAAATGATTTTCTAAACATATTGTAATCATTTTGTATTGGATTATATACTATATCCTATTACAGATCCCTCTGTTCAGGGTGTATTATTGTTGTTGGTATACAGAGGGAGTTATTTACTCCTGAGTTTTGTACCAGTAGTCAATCTGCTGCCAGAGGCACGGGTTGAAATGGCAACCCTCTCTCCCATGGTTTGAGGACTTATAGTGAGGGATGGTCCCCCATGGGGGTTTGCTCTGCTGAAAGGGCGGGATTGGGGCCCCTGCTTTTTTACCTGCTTAAACCCCACCCGGTGTAGGGACGCTTGGGTACATCCCAGGAATCTGGACTGATCTGGGTACATCCGGGGAAAGGAAAATTGGTTCTTACCTGCTAATTTCCACAGATCAGTCCAGACTCCCACCCGAGTTTGGAGAATCCACTTGATCTGTGGTTTTTTATATATAAGCTGAAGTATTTCAATTGGCTTTTGTGGCTCAGGTGATGGTTGAGATACTCAAAAAATAATAATAATCCATAGAAGGCTAGTGAAAGATAACAACAACCAAATTTGAAAATTCTTTTACTGAAACAGAACAAAAATATTCAAAAGAATATCTTGGATTCTTGGACAAATGTTAAGAAGGAGGAAAAGACCTCAGATCTCTGGCGCATACTATCTCAGCTGATTTGAAAATATCATTGTTTTTCTGATCATGGGTCAAAAAACCTCCATCCAACATATTAAAGGGATTTTTTGAAAATTTAATTAAAAAAAAAGTTTGGATTAGAAAAACACTGACATCTTCAAGTCGGCTGAGATAGTATGCCAGATCTCTGAGGTCTTTTCCTCCTTCTTAACATTTGTCCAAGAATCCAAGATATTCTTTTGAATATTTTTGTTCTCTTTCAGGTGATGGTTGCACCTACTGACTTATATTGTTATAAGGATCGTTCAGATTTTTAGATTCTTTCTTCTACTGCTCATTCAGTGGGAAATGTTTTGTTAGGTTACGTTGAGTTTTTCCATCTGTTTTCCCTCTTGGTTTGGGTACAGGTCAATACTAATGGACCATAGGTGGCACACCAGGTTAAGTGACAGTGTCAGTAAAACTTTCTCTGTCTCCATCTGCTGGAAGGAAGGCAAAACCCAGGAATCTGGACTGATCTGTCGTACTACAGGAACAAAACTTAGCAGGTAAGAGCCAATTTTCCTTTAACTCTGTTGCTGCTGTCTGTGACTGTCTTTGCAGGTCCCTGTCACTGACAGTTTTTATGAGTAACTGGTTAAGGCTAATGACTATGTTTGTGATTCTGTGAGTGTAACTCAGTATGTCTCAGAGTCTTTGACTATCTGTGGTGTTTCAATGGATATCAGTGTCTGCGACTTTGAGTCTCTGACTCTGATTGT
Source organism: Rhinatrema bivittatum (assembly GCF_901001135.1). Taxonomy (NCBI): domain Eukaryota; kingdom Metazoa; phylum Chordata; class Amphibia; order Gymnophiona; family Rhinatrematidae; genus Rhinatrema; species Rhinatrema bivittatum. Next base: position 485,530,935 of record NC_042618.1, on the reverse strand, counting down.
ATTTCAGTGTCACTGTTTCCTGCAGCCTTGACATTTATTTATTTATTTATTTATTTCTTTTGTATACCGACATTCGATCGAGATATCACATCGGTTTCCAGAAAACAGGTTGAATAGAGCCGGAACTGCCCTATTTTACATTGTAACAAGCGAACAGTTGATTAAACAATAAATATAAGGAACATTGTAACATATGAATAAAATTAAAATTAAATATTAGATGTGGGTATATAGAAATGGCATATAGCCTATATACAATATGTACAATATGACTTGGTAATGAGTAGGGTGGGGGACAGGGAAGAGGGAGGTTACGAGAAGGGTGGGGGACAGGGAAAAGGGAGGAAAGAGAAGGGGGGAGGGGTTATGCGTTCATGCAGAGTAGAAATTATGCGGTAAGGCTTTCAAGAGTGTTTATTATAGGATGTTGGGGTTCAGGAGGGAATGCTTTCAAGAACAGCCATGTTTTGAGCTGTTTTTTAAAGACTTGAGGTGAGGGTTCGTTTCTGAGCTGTGGGGGGAGGGAGTTCCAGAGGGTAGGGCCAGCTATTGTAATGGCTCGTTTGCGTGTTGTATTGAGGTGAGCATTTTTAAGAGTTGGGATGGAGAGGAGACCTGAGTTGGTGGATCTGAGATTTCTTTGTGTGAAATATGGTTGGATGTTGTTGTTTAGCCAGACCATTCTGTTGTTGTTTATTTTTTGTGAAGAAGGGTGAGGGTTTTATACTGGATTCTTTGTGTGATGGGCAGCCAGTGGAGGTCTTTGAGAGTGGGTGTGATGTGGGAGGATTTTCTGTGATTGGTGATAATTCTGGCGGCGGCGTTTTGTAGAACTTGGAGGGGCTTGATGTGGATTTCAGGAAGTCCAAGGAGGAGGGAGTTGCAGTAGTCGAGTTTTGAGAAAATAATTGATTGTAGTACTGTTCGGAAATCATGCGGTTGGAGGAGAGGTTTGAGTTTTTTAAGTGTTTGAAGTTTGAAAAATCCATCTTTGATTATATTGGAGATGTGTCGTTTAAAGTTGAGTTGGCTGTCGATGGTTACTCCTAGGTTTTTTGTGGATGGTGTGAGTGAGGTTCTTGATAAGTTTGGCATCCCAGTGTTGTTTGCGCTTCCTGTGTTGTTTGAGGGGGTGCTCTCGAGGGGGGAAGCGGGACGGTCGTCCTGGATGTGAATGATTTCTGTTTTGGCTTGGTTGAGGCAGAGAGATAGTTGTGATAGCAGTTGAGATAAATTTGAACTGAGTTTGTTCCATCTTTCCATGGTGAGTTCAATGGATTTGGTGATGGGGAGGAGAATTTGAATGTCGTCTGCATAAACGAAGTAGGTGAGGTTGGCATCAGAGAGGTATTTGCATAGTGGGAGGAGGTAGATGTTGAAGAGGGTCGAGGATAGTGAAGAACCTTGAGGGACGCCATGGGTGAGGGGCACTTGGGGGGATTCAGAAGAGTTTGTCTTGACAATGAAGGATCTGTTAGAGAGGTATGATTTGAACCAGTTGAGTGTAGTGTCTTGCAGACCGATCTCTTTAAGTCTGGTGAGGAGAGTTCTGTGGTTGATGGTGTCAAATGCGGCTGATATATCGAGGAGGATCAGTAGAAATGTCTTGCCACTGTCTCGGCCTCTGAGGATGGTGTCGGTGAGGGAGAGGAGGAGAGTTTCTGTGCTGTAGAGTTTTCTGAAGCCGTGCTGTGTTGGATGGAGAAGATTGTGGGCGTCGAGGTGGTCTGTGAGTTGATTGTTGACAGTTTTCTCGATGATTTTTGCTAGGAATGGGAGGTTGGAGACAGGTCTGTAGTTTGCAGGATCAGATTTGTCGAGTTGCGGTTTTTTTATGATTGGTTTGATGATGGCGTTTTTGAGTTTGTCTGGGAAGATTCCTTGTTCGAGGGATAGGTTGATGATTTGGGTTATAGGTTTTGGCAATAATCTCTCTGATGAGTTTTAGGGTTTTGATGGGGATGGAGTCTACGGGGTGGGATGCTGGTTTGGTTTTTTTGATGAAGGGTTCAATTTCTGTAGATGCAACAGGAGTGAATTGGGTCCAAATGTGGATGGGAGGAGGGATATTTGTTGAGTCGTTGTGGGAATGGGGAATCTTGGCAATGATGTTGTCGACTTTGTCCTTGAAGAATTGAGCTAGTTTGTCACTGGAGATGTTGTTGGAGTTTGGCATTGTGTCATTCTGGATTGGGTTGGTGAGTTCTTTGACGTATGAGAAGAGGGTCCTCGGGTTGAATTGGTATTCATGAATTCTGGATGTGTAGAAATTGCGCTTTGCTGTGTTGAGGTCAGCTGTATATTTGTGTAGAAGTGTTCTATATTTGTCTTTCAGGTTTGGTGTAGGTGTTCGTCTCCATTGTTTTTCGGTTTGTCTGAGCGTTCGTTGGATGTTTTCAGTTCGGGGGTGTACCAAGGAGCATTTTGTTTAGTAGATGATCTGATTTCCTTTCTTATTGTGGGGCATAATGTATTGGCTATGTCAGCGTTGATGGAGATCCAGGAGTCTGTAGCTGAGTTGGCATCATGAAGGTTGATTGTTTTTAGTGCTTCCGGGAGTAGCTCTGCTAGGTCTTCACTGGAGCAAGGTTTGGTGTATTCAATGAAGCAGGAGTCTGTTTTTGCTGTGTTCGATTGATGTTGGAGCTTGGCTTGAATGAGGTAGTGGTCGGACCATGGAGTTGGAGTAGTAGTGGGTGATTCAGTTGCAGATATTTTATTGTTAATGAAAATTAAATCAAGGGTGTGCCCAGATTTCTGAGTGGGGGTGGTAATGATTTGGGAGAATCCGAGAGCTGTCATGGAAGATAGGAGGAGTTCGCAGGTGGGAGTTGTTGGTTGGGTGTCAATATGGAGATTGAAGTCTCCTAGTATGATGGCTGGTTCTTGTAGGTTGATGTGTGATGTGATGGCTTCGATCAGGGGGGAGAGGTTGTGTTGTAGGCAGCCGGGAGGAGCATAGAGGAGGAGTATTTGTAGATGTTTTGATTTAAATAGGTTAGTCTCGAAAAGAGGGGGTAGGTTTAGGGGGAAAGAGGAGAATTTAAGTTTTTTGTGGGCTAGGAATAGTAGTCCACCTCCCTTTCTTTTGCTCCTAGGTATGGACATATCCTTATTTGATCTTATATATTGTTGATGGGTACTGTAGATCTTTGTTGATATTGAAAAAACACGTTGCATTGAAAATTAAATTTTGCAACGTATTTTTTCAATATAAACAAGTTGTTGATCGCTGGACAATTTACAAATTTGATGTTGGTATCTAAACAGTAGATCTTTGACATCTGTGAGTATCACTGGTTGTCTCTGATTCTCTTAGAATATCATTTGTCTCTGAGGAGTTGTGGGAGCCTCTCCCTGCTGCTCCTTCCACTTTGCTCTTTTGGTGTCTCTCAGTTCCTGCTTGTTCACTTTCTTCTTCTTCTTCTGCTATTTTAGCATACATGGAAGAGAAACTAGAGCTGGACTTGGTCTTAGCCGTGCTTCTGTCAGGAGCTTCTGAAGAGGACATAGAGACTTCCCTGGCAGCCTACTACAAACAGGTAAAAATGAATAATTATGGCAGATAATATTAATATTAATAATCAGTGTCATACAGTAATTATTTGTAACTACCGGTAGTAGTCAAGGTAGGTCATTCATTGCCTCACCCAGGAACTCGTGACTTCGTGCTTCTTCTCCGTATCCTATTTTTTATATGAAACCATACCGTTTGATGATCACTGGTGCTGAGGTGGGCACCCACCTGGTCATTAGAGACATTATCTCCATTAGTGAGTACTAAATCGAGTATAGCTCCCGCCCTCGTGGGTTCCATTACCATTTGTTTGAACAGAGCCCCTTGCAGGGCATCCACTATCTCTCTACTATTGTTAGATTCTGCAGAAGGGATTCTCTCCAGTCTACATCCGGCAGATTAAAGTCTCCAACAATCACCACTTCTCCATTCTTTCCCATCTTTTGGATGACTTCAACCAGATCTCTGTCAAGCTCTTCCTTTTGATTTGGAGGCCTGTAAACCACTCCAATAAAAATAAGGGTTAGTAACTTGTGGTATCCTTCCTTGATTTTGTTAGTTATGTGGATCCTGAAAGATAGCTCGCTGTCGATGAATCCTGGGTTTCGAGCATGCGTGACTGGTGAGATGGATGTTTTTTGGTTCTCAGTTTTAAGTGGTGGTGTGGGTGATTTGTTGTTATTTCTGTCAAGGATGAGTATTTCTGTTTTCTCTATGTTTATTATGAGTTTTAAATCAGTTAATAGCTGTTTAATTTCTGTGAGGTACATAGCTATTTTTTGTAAGTTTCTTCCAAGGTGTTATTTATTGGGATAAGTATTTGTATATCATCTGCATATAGGAAGTGGGTCAGACCAAGGTGATCTAGCAGGTGACATATTGGAAGAAGATAGATGTTGAAGAGTGTTGCGGATAGTGCTGATCCTTGGGGAACTCCTGTGTTGAGGTTTATTTTCTTTGAGAGGGTATTGTTGAATATTACTTGGAAGCTTCTGTGTGATAAGTAGGATGAAAACCATTGTACAGTTTTGCCAGATGCTCCTAATTCAGACAGTCTTTGGAGAAGGATTGTGTGGTTTACTGTATCGAATGCAGCTGATAAATCCAGGAGAATCAGCAAGTAGCTTTGGCCGCTGTCAAATCCTCTGAGTATGGTGTTGTTTAATGAGAGGAGTAGTGTTTCTGTGCTTAGGTTTTTCCTGAAGCCAAATTGTGAGGGGTGTAGTATGTTGTTCATTTCTAGGTGAGCTGGGAGTGGACTATTTTTTCTATGATCTTGGCAATGAAAGGTAGGTTGGATATGGGTTGGTAGTTTAGTAGGTTTTCAGGGTCTAGGTTGTCTTTTTTATTAAGGGTTTGATTATTGCTGACTTTAGACATTCCAGGTAATTTCCTTCAGTGAGGGATAGGTTAACTATGTCAGTTATCGTTTTGGTTATTGAGGTCTCGATCAATTTGATTGTTGGTATGGGGATGCTGTCGATGGGGTGATTTGCTGGATTCATTTTTTTGATGATTGTTTGGATTTCCAGTGAGGAGGCCGGGTCGAAGTTCGACCAGTTTGTTGTTGTTTTATGTGTCACTTTTACGTTTTGGGTGTTTGTGTTGAGATTGTTATTTATTAGATTCTTGATTTTCTCGTTAAAGAAGTCTGCAAATTTGTTGCATTTATTTATGTCAGGTGGTATTCCCAGCTCAATTGATGCTTTGATAAGGTTCTGCACAATGGAGAATAGCATTCTGGGGTTATGTTGGTATTTATTTATTTTGCTCGAGAAGAATTCTTTCTTGGCATTGTGGATACGTTTTTTATAGTAGGCTAGGTGGGTTCGATAGGTGTTGAGAAGTTGGGTTGTTTTGTTCCTACGCCAGGTTTTCTCTTTTTTTCTAAGTTCTCATTTGGCTGCTCTTATGTTGTCGTTGTACCATTGGTTTTGATGTTTTGGATTTTTTAATGTTTTTTTGATGATTGGGTTTATGTTGTCTGCAATAGATTTGGTAATATTGAGCCATGAAGTTGTGGCCTTTTCAGTGTTTGATAAGTCTATGTTTGTGAGTTCTGGTTGAAGTTTTTGTTGACGTGTTCAATATCAAAAGGAGGATGGTATGTGATTGTCATTAGGCTGTTTTGTTCCATTGTTAGTTTCGAGTTGTATGTCAGGGTGGACTGTATTAGAGAGTGGTCTGACCAGGGGATTTCTGTTATCAATGAGCATTATCTTGATAGGGAAACGTTAAGGTCAATATTCAAAAGACATTTAGATGGTTAATGTAATAGTTATCTATCTAAATGGATTACCTGGCTATATTTAGCCCTTGTCCAGTTAAATTCTAGGCGGGTAACTAATTCTACCTGGCTAGAATTTAGCTGAATAAGAAGGGACAATTTCTGGGGGGGAAGGAAGCATTTTGGGGCAACCCAGAGTTAGCCGCATAAGTTATGCTATATGGCGAAAGTTGGCCGGGTTGTCTGGAGAAAGATTTGTTTTTTTCAGAAGAGGTTTCAGGATGGCAAGTTTGAGGGGGTCAGGGACTAGGCCCTGAGCTAGGGAGCAATTGATGATTTGGGCAATGGGCTTGGTGATGGCTTGAGAGCTGGTGATGAGAAGGTTGGCTGGGATCGCATTGAGAGGATGAGAAGCTGGTTTAAGTTTCTTTAGCACATTTTCAATCTCTAAAGAGGAGGTAGGCTCAAAGAACTCCAGGCTTGTGGTTTGTTGTAGAGGAGTAGAGAAGGGAAGTGGAGGAATAAGTTCTTTATTTTCCTTAAGCGGGGCCAGGAGGTTAGAGATCTTGTTCTTGAAATAGGTGGCTAGTTCAGCGGCTTTGCTTGCGGCTTTATCATCCGGAATGGACGTAGCGGGTGGTTTGGTGAGGGATGACACCATGGAAAAGAGGGCTTTTGGGTCAAAGATGAAGTGGTGGATTTTCTGTGAATAGAAGTCTCTTTTTATGCGAAGGATGGAGATCCTGTATTGGTGCATAAGGGATTTGAAAGCCGACAGGTTTGCAGTAGACGGGTTTTTGCGCCATAACTGTTCTCTATTTCTGAGTTCACGCTTTATGGTTTTTAGCTCTGGTGTATGCCACGGTTTTTTGTTGTCTTTGTTTGATTGAATGACTTTGGTGGTTAACGGGCAGGTAAGTTCTGCCACTTTTTTAGTGATTTTAGACCAGGAGGCTGCAGCTGAGTCAGCGTCCGAGAGGTCAAGATGGATTAGTTCTGCAGATAAGTGAGAGCTGAGGGTTTCCTGGTTACATAGCTTCCTGAACTGGACCGTGGTTTTCTGTGTTGACACGGGGGTAGGTTGGTGGGTCTTCAAGGAGGTGGTGATTAGCATATGGTCCGACCATGGGACTGGCAGGCAGACTGTGTGAGAAGATAGGGTGAGGCCCTGGTTTATGAAGATAAGGTCCAACGTGTGTCCTGCTTTATGGGTAGGTTTATTAATGATTTGTTTGAAGCCCATGAAGTTAAGAATTGTTAAAAAAAAGAGCAACCAAATCAAAATATGTTTAAAAGAACAACTTTGATTTTATTTTACATTATTATTCTTTATTATAAATCATATACTGCGTATAAGCAAAAATGGATACACAGGAAGCAAAAGTATACTTACATAATATACGTAGCACAGCGCTGGCTCTGGAACAGATTTGTTTTTTGCTTAGCAAACTGCTACATCCCAGCTCTACTTATATAGGTTAAAACAGCAAAGTCAGCAAGCCATCTGGTTTCTGCTTGTATGTTTCACACCACAAACTTTATTGCTTTGTTTGCTTTGTCTCCCCCTTATCTCTCCCTTCGCATTCCTTCCCACAGATTATCTGCTTCGTACCCCCAGCGCTGTCTCCTGCTTCATCCTGTGTCTCACTTTGTTGATTCTGCTGTTATCTATGAAGTCCTGCAAGAATGGTTTATAACTTTTTCTCCAGAGCCTGGCATTCACGGTCTCCGGTATTTTCTGGTATTTTGCTATCAGCAAAACTTGCTGGCAAGCAGAGTCTGCAGAGTGTTGAGGAATGTGTCGCAGCTGGAAGAGTGTGGGGTTGCATCCACATGGAGATTGAAATCTCCCAGGAGTATGGCCGGCGTGTCAGTATTGATGTGTTTAGCTATGCATTCAATCAGAGGAGATGGGTCTGCTTCGAGGCATCCTGGTGGGGCATAGGTGAGTCCTATTTGCAGGTGGGAGGATTATGACTGCAAATTCAAGAGAATGTGATGCGTTTGTGACCTGAAGCGACAATCCTAGTTTTTTGTTAGCTGCAAAAAGCAGACCGCCTCCTCTTTTTTTCAGTCTGGGGATGGAGAATATGTCGTAAGATTGAAGAGGAAGTTGGTTGATTATAGCAATATCTTCGGGCTTTAGCCAAGTTTCGGTGATGGCACAAAGGTCAGGATGAACTTCCATAAGATAGTCGTATAGGAGGTGAGTCTTTTTCGATAGGGATTGTGCATTCAGCAGAGTTAAGGTGAATAGGGTAAGGCCCAGCAGTTGGTTCAGAGGCGAGATCATGATTGGGATGAATCTTTTTTGTTGTATGGGGGGGTATAGCTTGTTTTTTTGCTGGGTTTCTCCTGATATTGTGAATAATAGGGATGGCTGAGGTGTTCATGCCAGATTCCTGTGGGGGCTGTCTTAGGTTAGGGTGGGGAGGATGAGCAGTGCCGGGTGAGCCGGATGACGCTGTGGGGTGAGAGCTGCTGTGTCTGTAAGGAGACGAGAGGAGAAGACGCTCTGGGAAGGAAAAAAGATTCTATCAGATTTCACGGGCTGTCCTACGGGGCTGCACTAAGGGGCGCACAAAGGGGCAGGCCCATTTGTCATGCGACGCCGGGAGGGAGAGCCCGGGATTTAAAGGGCTCTTACCTGGCTTCCGTTCCTGCTTTTTTTTCTCTTTTTTTACTTCCTTTTTCAGCGTGGCTTCAGACGTCTGGCTTCTGATTGGGTGGGTGGGTGGCCGGCTTCGGGTCCCACGTGGTCTGATCGGAAATCTTTGTAATCTTTTGTAAGCTGGGTACATGGGCTTCATGGAGCTTCATTCTGACCCGGAATTGCCCCCAAACCTGCGCTTAGAATCTTGTCAAAAAAGATTCAAACAGAACCTCAAGACCTGGCTCTTTAAACAGGCTTTCACCTAATCCCTTCTCGCAATCCCCCTATTCCACCCTCTCTCTCCTTGAATTTACTATCACTCTACCCAGTATGATCCAGCTTGTTCCCCCTTCACCCTGTCCACTCTCCTATTACATCTGACCCTGTCCATATCACCTGCCACCCTCCCCTCACTTCTTCCATTATCTCATCCAGGTTCTTCCCACCTCAGATAACTTCCCCTCCCCTGGCTTAAGTCTGATTTCCTATTACATATGTTACTATTATGCCTTACTACCCTCATCTAACTTAACCGACCTAACATAATCCCTGTAAAAGCTCTCCCTGCCATCTTTTCCAAATATTCATGCTTATTTTGAATTATCGTTCTCTGTATAACCAGTCAGCTATATAGCATGTTGTGTTATTTGTTCAAACTTATCACGGTTTACTTTATTTACTTTCACTTTGTTATTTGTTCTCTGTAAAGCCTGTTGCAGTTTTAGTTTTCTGTGAACCGACATGATGATCCCAACGTATCCCGGTATATAAAAACACTTAAATAAATAAAATAGAATAAATAAATTACTCTCTCTCGCTCCCCCCTCAGAGTCTCTCTCACGCTCTTTCTATCAGTCTCTCCTCCCCTCAGAGTCTCTCTTTCTGTCTCCCTTCAATCTCTCTCCCCCCTCAGAGTCTCTCTCTCTGTCTCTCCCCTCAGTCTCTCTCTTTCTGTCTCCCTTCAATCTCTCTCCCCCCTCAGAGTCTCTCTCTCTGTCTCTCCCCTCAGAGTCTCTCTTTCTGTCTCCCTTCAATCTCTCTCCCCCTCAGAGTCTCTCTCTCTGTCTCGCCCCTCAGTCTCTCTCTTTCTGTCTCCCTTCAATCTCTCTCCCCCCTCAGAGTCTCTCTTTCTGTCTCTCCCCTCAGAGTCTCTCTCTCTGTCTCTCCCCTCAGTCTCTCTCTCTCTGTCTCCCGTCAATCTCTCTCCCCCCCTCAGAGTCTCTCTCTCTGTCTGTCTCTCCCCTCAGTCTCTCTCTTTCTGTCTCCCTTCAATCTCTCTCCCCCTCGGAGTCTCTCTCTCTGTCTCTCCCCTCAGAGTCTCTCATTCTGTCTCCCTTCAATCTCTCTCTCCCCTCAGAATCTCTCTCTCTGTCTGTCTCTCCCCTCAGTCTCTCTCTTTCTGTCTCCCTTCAATCTCTCTCCCCCTCAGAGTCTCTCTCTCTGTCTCTCCTCTCAGAGTCTCTCTCTCTCTCTGTGTCTCTCCCGCTCAGAGTCTCTCTATCTGTCTCTCCCCTCAGTCTCTCTCTTTCTGTCTCCCTTCAATCTCTCTCCCCCTCAGAGTCTCTCTCTCTCTCTGTCCCTCCCCCTCAGAGTCTCTCTCTGTCCCTCCCCCTCAGAGTCTCTCTCTCTGTCTCTCCCCTCAGAGTCTCTCTCTCTGTCTCTCCCCTCAGTCTCTCTCTTTCTGTCTCCCTTCAGTCTCTCTCCCCCTCAGAGTCTCTCTCTCTGTCTCTCCCCTCAGAGTCTCTCTCTCTCTCTGTCTCTCCCCCTCAGAGACTCTCTCTCTCTCTGTCTCTCCCCCTCAGAGTCTCCCCCTCAGAGTCTCTCTCTCTGTCTCTCCCCTCAGAGTCTCTCTCTCTGTCTCTCCCCTAAGAGTCTCTCTTTCTGTCTCCCTTCAATCTCTCTCTCCCCTCAGATTCTCTCTCTCGCTCTCTCTTTCTATCAGTCTCTCCCCTCAAAGTCTCTCTTTCTGTCTCCCTTCAATCTCTCTCCTCCCCTCAGAGTCTCTCTCTGTCTTCCCTCAGTCTCTCTCTTTCTGTCTCCCTTCAATCTCTCTCCCCCCTCAGAGTCTCTCTCTCTGTCTCTCCCCTCAGAGTCTCTCTTTCTGTCTCCCTTCAATCTCTCTCCCCCCCTCAGAGTCTCTCTCTCTGTCTCGCCCCTCAGTCTCTCTCTTTCTGTCTCCCTTCAATCTGTCTCTCCCCTCAGAGTCTCTCTCTCTGTCTCTCCCCTCAGTCTCTCTTTCTGTCTCCCTTCAATCTCTCTCCCCCTCGGAGTCTCTCTCTGTCTCTCCCCTCAGAGTCTCTCATTCTGTCTCCCTTCAATCTCTCTCTCCCCTCAGAATCTCTCTTTCTGTCTGTCTCTCCCCTCAGTCTCTCTCTTTCTGTCTCCTTTCAATCTCTCTCCCCCTCAGAGTCTCTCTCTATGTCTGTCTCTCCCCCTCAGAGTCTCTCTCTCTGTCTCTCCCCTCAGAGTCTCTCTCTCTCTCTCTCTTCCCCTCAGAGTCTCTCTAACTGTCTCTCCCCTCAGTCTCTCTCTTTCTGTCTCCCTTCAATCTCTCTCCCCCTCAGAGTCTCTCTCTCTCTCTGTCTCTCCCCTCAGAGTCTCTCTCTCTGTCTCCCTTCTCTGTCTCCCTCTCTCCCCTCAGTCTCTCTCTGTCTCTCCCCTCAGTCTCTCTCTTTCTGTCTCCCTTCAATCTCTCTCCCCCTCAGAGTCTCTCTGTCTCTCCCCTCAGAGTCTCTCTCTCTGTCTCTCCCCTCAGAGTCTCTCTCTCTGTCTCTCCCCTCAGTCTCTCTCTTTCTGTCTCCCTTCAATCTCTCTCCCCCTCAGAGTCTCTCTCTCTGTCTCTCCCCTCAGAGTCTCTCTCTCTGTCTCTCCCCTCAGTCTCTCTCTTTCTGTCTCCCTTCAATCTCTCTCCCCCTCAGAGTCTCTCTCTCTCTGTCTCTCCCCTCAGAGTCTCTCTCTCTCTGTCTCTCCCCTCAGAGTCTCTCTTTCTGTCTCCCTTCAATCTCTCTCCCCCCTCAGATTCTCTCTCTCGCTCTCTCTTTCTATCAGTCTCTCCCCTCAAAGTCTCTCTTTCTGGCTCCCTTCAATCTCTCTCCTCCCCTCAGAGTCTCTCTCTCTGTCTCGCCCTCAGTCTCTCTCTTTCTGTCTCCCTTCAATCTGTCTCTCCCCTCAGAGTCTCTCTCTCTGTCTCTCCCCTCAGTCTCTCTCTCTCTGTCTCCCTTCAATCTCCCTCCCCCCTCAGATGCTTTCTCTCTCTCTCTCTCTCTTTCTATCAGTCTCTCCCCTCAGTCTCTCTCTTTCTGTCTCCCTTCAATCTCTCTCTCCCCTCAGAGTCTCTCTCTCTGTCTCTCCCCTCAGTCTCTCTCTTTCTGTCTCCCTTCAATCTCTCTCCCCCTCGGAGTCTCTCTCTCTGTCTCTCCCCTCAGAGTCTCTCATTCTGTCTCCCTTCAATCTCTCTCTCCCCTCAGAATCTCTCTTTCTGTCTGTCTCTCCCCTCAGTCTCTCTCTTTCTGTCTCCCTTCAATCTCTCTCCCCCTCAAAGTCTCTCTCTCTCTCTGTCTCTCCCCTCAGAGTCTCTCTCTCTGTCTGTCTCTCCCCCTCAGAGTCTCTCTCTCTGTCTCTCCCCTCAGAGTCTCTCTCTCTCTCTCTCTGTCTCTTCCCCTTAGAGTCTCTCTATCTGTCTCTCCCCTCCGTCTCTCTCTTTCTGTCTCCCTTCAATCTCTCTCCCCCTCTGAGTCTCTCTCTCTCTCTGTCTCTCCCCCTCAGTGTCTCTCTCTCTGTCTCTCCCCTCAGAGTCTCTCTCTTTCTGTCTCCCTTCAATCTCTCTCCCCCTCAGAGTCTCTCTGTCTCTCCCCTCAGAGTCTCTCTCTCTGTCTCTCCCCTCAGAGTCTCTCTCTCTGTCTCTCCCCCTCAGAGTCTCTCTCTCTCTCTGTCTCTCCCCTCAGAGTCTCTCTCTCTGTCTCTCCCCTCAGTCTCTCTCTTTCTGTCTCCCTTCAATCTCTCTCCCCCTCAGAGTCTCTCTCTCTGTCTCTCCCCTCAGAGTCTCTCTCTCTCTCCCCCTCAGAGTCTCTCTCTCTCTCTGTCTCTCCCCCTCAGAGTCTCCCCCTCAGAGTCTCTCTCTGTCTCTCCCCTCAGAGTCTCTCTCTCTGTCTCTCCCCTCAGTCTCTCTTTCTGTCTCCCTTCAATCTCTCTCCCCCCTCAGAGTCTCTCTCTCGCTCTCTCTTTCTATCAGTCTCTCCCCTCAAAGTCTCTCTTTCTGTCTCCCTTCAATCTCTCTCCTCCCGTCAGAGTCTCTCTCTGTCTTCCCTCAGTCTCTCTCTTTCTGTCTACCTTCAATCTCTCTCTCTCCCCCTCAGAGTCTCTCTCTCTGTCTCTCCCCTCAGTCTCTCTCTTTCTGTCTCCCTTCAATCTCTCTCCCCCTCAGAGTCTCTCTCTCTGTCTCTCCCCCTCAGAGTCTCTCTCTCTCTCTGTCTCTCCCCCTCAGAGTCTCCCCCTCAGAGTCTCTCTCTGTCTCTCCCCTCAGAGTCTCTCTCTCTGTCTCTCCCCTCAGTCTCTCTTTCTGTCTCCCTTCAATCTCTCTCCCCCCTCAGAGTCTCTCTCTGTCTTCCCTCAGTCTCTCTCTTTCTGTCTACCTTCAATCTCTCTCTCCCCCCTCAGAGTCTCTCTCTCTCTCTCTCTTCCCTCAGTCTCTCTCTGTCTACCTTCAATCTCTCTCTCTCACCTCAGAGTCTCTCTCTCTGTCTCTCCCCTCAGTCTTCTCTCTTTCTCCATTAGTCTCTCCCTCGATCAGTCTGTTCCCTCAGAATCTCTCTCCATCTGTCTCTCCCCTCAGTCTATCTCCCTCTCTCGTCAGTTTCTCTCTCTCCCCCATCAGAGTCTCTCCCTCCCTCTCTCATCAGTTTCTCTCTCCCCCCCCATCAGAGTCTCTCTCTCCCTCTCTCCCCCTCAGTCTCTCTCTCTCTCTCCCTCTCTTCCCCTCAGTCCAACCCCATCAATCTCTTCCCCTCAGTCTTTCCCTCTTTTCCCCATCAGTCCATCCCTTCAGTCTCTCCCCCTCGGTCCCTCCCCATCACTCTCTCCCCTCAGTCCATCCCCCTCGCTTCCTTCTCAGTCCTTCCCATCAGTCCATCCCACCAGTCTCTCTTTTTCCACCTCAGTGTACCCCACTTCTCCCTTTTTCTCTTCCCCCTGTCCATCCCCACCTCTCTTTTTCTCCCCTTCAGTCCATCCTCACGTCTCTCTTTCTCCCCTGCAGTTCACTCCTTGTTCCCTCTCTCCCTTCCCCCACCTGTCCATCCTCAGCAGTTTATTTCATTGATCATTACTTAATATTAAGTTTTATATGTTAGGAATTATTCTGGTTTATACAACATTAAATCTTTGTTATTGCATTAATATGTTTTCCATTTATAGCAGATTGATTGGAAAAAAATTAAAGAGAGCATGTGGGGAGTCCAAAAAAGATTTAGAAGTTGAAAAGGTGTCCATGGTATCAAAGTATTTTGGGAATCCCTGGTACAGAGTATGCACAGTACCCGTAGCATGAGATGAAAGGATGTAGCTGCATTAGAGAACAATAAATCTGAGCAATGAACGGATAGTTATTGAGTCATCTTAATCTCTGAATCCTTACTTGTACATAACAAGGTTTGCTGCAAATTGCTCGCGGGACCTAACCCTTGGGATCTGAATACGTAGCTTACCTTCTCACTATTTGTCTCTCAGTAACAAGGGCTTCTTAAAGCCGTGATACTAAGAGAAGTTGCAAATTGCGGTCTGTCCTGGGAGGGATGAGAGTCTCCACAGCTCTCCCTTTCAAGTAACTGAGACTCCTTCCTTTCAGTCTTCTTCAATTTCAGATTCAGGAAACCTTATTAACAAGACAGTTGGTACATATGCTGCTAAAATGATACATTTGAAGGTACGGAATACATTTATTATCTTTATCTTGATTTAAGGCTTATATACCGCCAACTGCCAGGGCCCAAGGCGATTCACAAAAGCAAACACAGTAAAACATAATACACAAGGTAAAAACAAAACAACAAGTAACACTTCATATAAAAACTTCAAACAATAAAATAAGATGTAAACTTATTGCATTAAAACTTGTAACCAGTAGATTGGTTTCAATCACATTCAAATAAATCAATCTTTACCATTCACTTAAAAAGCCTATATACAATGTAAAAGACATAACCACGAGATCAGATAAAAGCAGGTTTGAATAGATAAGGCTTCAGCATTCCCTTAAAAGTCTTTATACAATTTTAAAGACACAATGTTACAAGAAGGGAGTTTCAGAAATCAGGGGTGGCAATTGAGAAATAATGCTCTCTTGTCTTTGATAGTCTGGCTCGCTGAACAGATGGTACATCTAACAAGTCTCTCTCCATACAACATAAGGCCCGACATGGGTTATAAATACGCAGCAGAGCATACACCCATGGGAAGGAATCCAAGGACAGTAGATTGTGAACCATCAGCGACACTTTGTTCAAAATATGTGAACAAACTAGCAACTAATGGAGCTCTTTGAGTATCAAGGAAATGTGCTCCTGCATTGAGAGGTCTGTAATCACTCTCGTGGTGGCATTTTGCAGCAAAGTTTTCAGAGAGGATGCAGGGAGAGCATCATACAGAGCATTACAATAATCTGGAGGTCTATTTTCAGACACAGTCCGCATAGCAAAGTTAGCCAGATAAATTTATTCGGCTAACCTTGAAGGCAGATTCAGCAGTGTAGCCACATTAAGTCATCTGGCTAACTTTTAATATTGGAGTTAGCCGGTTAACTTAGCTGGCTAACTCAATTCCAGTTATGCCCCTGGACCGCCCCTAAATTATCCGCCTAACTTCTAGCCTCCTAACTTATTAGCCGGCTAGAATATAGCCGGGTAAGTCATTTAGATAGATCATTTTTACGTTATCCGTCTAAATGGCTTTTGAATATGGACCTCCTAGTATTTATTAAAACTTATTTATATTCCACCTATACTAAAGCATCTATTTTAGGAAGGTGCATACATACAAACAATTGCGATACAAATAAATGCATTTCAAAAGAAGACCAATAAAACAATATTACAAACAAAATTCAAAGTAACAAACACAATATCCATACTATATAAACAAAACAGATTTAAAATGTAAATAAAAAATAAATACAGTATAGAAAGCAAAAATTACAGTAGATGTACATTAAAAAGGTGTTCAAGAAAATGCTTGATGAAACAAATGTGCCTTTATCACTTTGTGAAAAATCTTATAGTCACTGATGTTATGAAGTGCCACAAGCAGATCATTCTACAATATGGTATTGGCCATTGAAACCACATGTTGGTGAGTGACTTGAAGACAAGTGTCTTTGGACAATGGCAAGTTAAGTAACTTATAGTTCGCAGAACACAATGCACAAGAAGGAATATATGCCATTCCCTGTACTTACCCGGATCAGGCAACAAGGTGAGAATTAGAAGCCAAAATGTCCAAATTTTGGATTCTTTATTGTGGAAATAAATATCTTTAAAAAGCCCGACTCAGGCCGAGTTTCGCCCTCTCAGATTGGGGCTGCGTCAGGGGCTGTACTTCATATAATAAGAATTCTTGATTAATTTCATAGAGTGTATAAAGAAGTATCACATGGTCTCTGGATAATGGCGCCAGTCAGTGTGGTGATGTAATAAATATTGTTGTAATTAATTACCAGACATTAATAGTCAATTCAAACAGCACATTGTATCTTTCGGTGCATCTCAGGACGTATTTTTCCGCAAACTGCTCAAGCTCTTATTATATGAAGTAGAGCCTCTGACGCAGCCCCAATCTGAGAGGGCGAAACTCGGCCTGATTCGGGCTTTTAAAGATATTTATTTCCACAATAAAGAATCCAAAATTTGGACATTTTGGCTTCTAATTCTCATCTTGTTGCCTCCACGGCTTTGTTAGACAGCCTTCCTTGTTGCTTTATCGTACCCGAATCAGTCCAGACAGTGGGTTGAGCCTCCTGTCCAGCAGATGGAGACAGACTAAAACTGAAAGAGTATCCTATATCAGGACAGAGCCTACCCTGCAGCCCTTCAGTATTTATCTGTCTCCAGCAGATGGATCAGTTCACCCTGCGGTCTCCTGATCTGGGCTGTCCAGCCCTTGTTTTCTTTCCTTATAGGATCAAGTTTTCCCATTTCTTTAATCTTAAAAAAAAAAATAATAATAATAATTATACATTTTGGTAATTTGTCAGGTATTGGACTCTGTCTCTTTTCAGGAGACGCTTCCGTCTCCTGGCTCTTTCCGGACCTAGGGGGGCTTGGCCCCTTGTGCAGGGCATAGCCTAGGTCCGTGACTGCTTCCTCGGTGGGGGGGGGGGGGGGGGGGGCGATATTGGTGGTCCAGTCACTCACCCCCCCTCCCCTCGCTGGCTGCATTGAGGGCTCCGGGCTCTCCCTTTTCTCCCCCTTAGTTAAAAAAAAAAAAAAAATTGGATAAAAGGATAATTAATTTTATTATAACACAGGCTTGCAGGAAGGGGGATGTAATTTTAATTCTCAAGCAGGCCGGTAGAGCTTGCAGGGTTCACTCTCCTGCCTCCGCTCCTTACCGGCACTTTAAAGACTTCCTCTCAGCTGTTTTTTTTCTTTCTTCTGTGCAGTTCGCGGCTCCTCTGCACTGGGGATGCTGCAGCCAAGTGCCTATCTTGCATGTGGGGAGCCCTCGGCGTGCTTATTGTGCGAGGTGCTTTGCTCCGCATGGCTGCCGGGTGAGGAGGGTCCCTCCTCGGCAGCGCTGACAAATTTAGCCCGGGGACGCGCTCCCCCCACATGGCCAGGCCGTTCCCGGATCGGCAAACCGTGGGAACGGTGGCCATTTTGGGAATTTCGGCAGCTCCCGATTTGGAGCTGCCAGGGGCTGGGGATGCGATTTTGGAAGAGTTTTCCCTCGATTTAAGCCCCGAGGCTCCTAGGGATGAGGTCCCCTCCCCCCCCCCCCCTTGGCAAGGCTAGGGCCCGTTTTTCTTCAGAATTTATGCTTCTTTTGCACAAATCTTATTTGGCCAGCTTGCAGGAGGAGGTGGACACTTCCCCAGGTCCCCTGCCGGCAAAAATCCCTCAACCGACTCCGACGCCTGTCCTTCCACCCCCGGAGCTGCAGGGGCCCGTTAGGGTGCGGGTGGTCCTGGGGGTACCCCCCATTCCTGACCCCCAGCGCCCCTAGTTGCCCCAGATCCGGATCCCACTACAGATTTAGCGGGGGCCCTCCCCCCCCCCCGGAGGGGCGATGACCCCCGAGTCCTCCGCATGTTTCAAAAGGAGGAGTTAGAGCCCCTCATCCCCTTTGTCCTCCAGGAACTAAGGCTGGAGGGGCCCCCTGTGGATACGCTTACGGCTTCTTTGCCCAAGGATATGGACCCAATCCTGGCGGGACTCAGGGCTCCAGCAAGTGCCTTTCCCTTCCACCCTATGCATAAGTTATTACTCCTATGGGAATGGGAAGCTCCCGAAGCGGGGCTCCGGGTGGGGAGGTCTATGGACAAGCTCTACCCCCTCCCGGAGGACTGCTTGGACATGCTGAGGATTCCCACTGTCGATTCTTCCGTCTCTGCGGTCACCAAGCACACCACTATCCCAGTGGTGGGGCGACGGCCCTGAAGGACGTCCAGGATCGTAAGCTCGAGACCCATCTAAAGTGTATCTTTGAGGTTTTGGCCTTGGGAGTCCGGGCGACTATCTGCAGTAGTCTCATGCAGTGGGCAGGTCTCAGGTGGGTTCAACAATTGCTTGGCACCCAGGACCTCCCGTCTGCAGGGGCGGAGCAGGCTGAACGTATGGGGCAGATGCGCTCTATGACCTCCTCCACGTCCAGGCGAAAGCAATGGTCTCGGCAGTCTTCGCTAGAAGGCTTCTCTGGCTGCACAATTGGTCCGCGGACCCATCCTCCAAGGCAAGGTTGAGCACGTTGCCTTTCAAGGGTAAGTTGCTTTTTGGAGAGGATCTTGAGCAGCTTATCAATTCCCTGGGGGAAAACAAGGTTCATAAGCTACCGGAGGACCATCCGAACAATCTCGTTCTTTTGCGCCCTCCCGTCCTCGCTTCCGGGGTCAGCGGAGATATACACCCCGCAAATGAGGTGGCTCCTCCAGCGCACCACCCCAAAGCCAGCCCCACAATGAAGTTCAGTTGACCCATTCCTTGGTCCCCCTCCTAGGCGGTCGTTTCTCCCTGTTCTTCGAGGAGTGGGTCAAAATCACGTTGGACCAGTGGGTCCTCGAGATTGTCCGAGACGGCTACGCTTTAGAATTTGTTCGAGACCTACCGGACCTCTTCGTATTCTCTCCATGCGTCCGTCTCAAACGGGAGGCGGTGGACCAAACCCTCACCAGGCTTCTCAATCTGGGTGCCATTGTCCCGGTCCCGAAGGAGGAACTCGGCGTCAGCCAGTATTCTATTTACTTTGTGGTACCCAAGAAGGATGGTGCCTTTCGGCCGATCTTGGACCTCAAGAGGGTCAACCGGGCCCTCAAGATCCGTATATTTCGACCAGGCCGTTTGCTTTTGTCTAGCGGCCTGGCTTTTGAACGGAGACACCTGAGGCGTAAGGGCTATAAGGAGGAGGTTATCGCCACTTTACTACGAGCTCAGAAGCAGTTACTTCCCTAGCTTACGTGCGCGTGTGGAAAGTCTTTGAGACTGTGTGGAGTCAGGGGTCTCAGCACGCTCTGCTCCAGTTTCGTTGGTTCTTCCTTTTCTACAGAAGGGCCTCTCCAAGAGTCTCTCCTTCAGTTCCCTATGCGTGCAAGTTTCTGCTCTTGGCTCTCTCCTCTGGCGGGTCGAGGGTCATCCCTTAGTGGGCTACCTGGATGTGGTGCAGTTCTTGAAGGGAGTCAAATACCTGCAACTGCCTGCTCACTCTATTTGCCCCTCGTGGAGTCTTAATCTCGTCCTCTGGGCTCTGTGTGGCTCCATTTGAACCTCTTCGTCGGGCTATGGTAAAGGATCTCACGCTCAAGACGGTCTTCCTTGTCTCTATCTCTTCCGCTCGGCGGGTCTCAGAGATACAAACATTGTCCTGTTGGGAACCTTTTTTGCGTTTTTCCGATTCAGGAGTGTCGCTCAAGACGGTGCCTTCTTTCTTGCCGAAGGTTGTTTCCGCTTTCCATGTCAACCAGTCGCTGGGGGCGATCTTCGCAGACTTGATGTCAAACGAGTCCTACTCCAGTATCTCCAGGTTACCAATGACTTTCGGGTCTCGGATCACCTTTTTGTCCTCTGGAGTGGCCCAAATCGGGGCAAACTGGCTTCTAAGCCTACTATTGCTCGGTGGTTGAAGGTGGCGATCTCCTCGGCCTATCTTTGCCAAGGTCAGGCGGTTCCTGAGGGCCTAAAGGCTCACTCGTTGCGTTCTCAAGCTACTTCCTGGGTGGAGAGCCAATCAGTTTCTCTGCAAGAAATTTGCAGGGCCGCTACATGGACGTCCTTGCATACTTTTGCTCAACACTACCGCCTGGATGTGTAAGCACCGGGTTTTGGTTCTTTTGGTCGGCACGTGCTTTGAGCGGGACTGTCTCGGTCCCACCTGGTTTAGGGAAGCTTTGGTACATCCTACGGTCTGGACTGATCCGGGTATGTACAGGGAAAGGAAAATTAATTTCCTGTTAATTTTCGTTCCTGTAGTTTCATGGATCAGTCCAGACACCCTTCCCTGTTACTTTTTCACGTCATCCACTCGAAGCTTTTCCTCAAGGTATTAGGATGTCCGTACTGTTTTAGTCTCTTCTCAACACTGGAAACATTGGTTATTGAGGATCAAATATATGCAAGAACGTTTCTTCCTACAGAGCTCCTTACAAAGTTATAAAGTTACTCCATTGAGTTTTTGTTGTTACTTGCTTGATCTTGTTCTTTATCTTGTTTTTCTGCTTTGACAATAGTTATACTGAAGTGCTGCAGGGTAGGCTCTGTCCTGATATAGGATACCCTTTCAGTTTTGGTCTGTCTCCATCTGCTGGACAGGAGGCTCAACCCACGGTCTGGACTGATCCGTGGTACTACAGGAATGAAAATTAACAGGTAAGAACTAATTTTCCTTTAGCAAATTAGCAGGATAGGTAGGGCGCTCCCTGACTAAGGACTTAAAAACAAAGTAATCATCTTGAACTGAATCCTCCGGGCCACTGATAATCAGTGTAACTGTTTTAACAAAGGAGTGATGTGTTCCTAATGTGAGCATGAAATAATTAAATGGACAGCGTCCTTCTGAATGGTTTTTATGGCCTGGATTGGCCACTGTTGGAAACAGGATGCTGGGCTTGATGGACCCTTGGTCTGACCCAGTATGGCATGTTCTTATGACATTTAACTTAATAGTTTTATAACATGTGACTGATATTTTGATTTTCTTTTTAAATTCCAATTTTTAGATTTTATTGCATTTTCACAAATTTTAACAGCATTAACATGCTTCTGAAATCAGGACAAATAGTATATCAATTTTTAAACAGAAAAGACAGTATACAAGAAATTATTTATCCATTATCCTTGGTAAGAAGGAAATTGGGAGATTCAAGATACAATAGAGTGCAATATAACAAAATCATATCTACTTGTTCTCCTTGACCTATCCGCCGCTTTTGATACGGTGAACCATGCTATCCTTGTAGAACGACTCACAGACATAGGCATCAAGGGATCTGCTCTCAGTTGGTTCAGATCCTTCCTGTGCAACAGGTTCTTTAAAGTTAGGATAAACAACAATCAATCTCACCCCGTCTGCTCCAACCTGGGTGTTCCCCAAGGTTCTTCTCTCTCACCTACCCTTTTCAACATCTACCTTCTACCACTTTGCCACCTTCTCACAAAGCTAAAACTAACTCATTATCTTTACGCGGATGATGTTCAAATACTCATCCCGATCACAGAATCGCTACAAAAAACCCTTAACCACTGAAACAACTGCCTTCTATCAATCAACCACCTTCTTTCCAGCCTCAACTTGGTCCTTAATGCCAACAAGACAGAGATTCTTATCATCTCTCAAGAAGACCTCATCACTCATCCTACCTCATCATTTGCTGCCCAACTAACTAACTCAAATATAAAACACTCTCCATCCGTTAGAGACTTAGGCATTATCCTGGACAATCAGCTCAACCTAAGGAAATTTGTGAACACCACCACACAGGAATGCAAGTCCTCAGGAAGCTTAAACCACTCCTTCACTTGCAATCTATCATCCTGTCGAAACTTGACTATTGCAACTCCCTTCTTCTCGGTCTCCCGGCTAACACCATCAAACCTCTTCAGATGGTTCAGAATTCAGCAGCCAGGATTCTCACCAACACCAAAAAAAGGGATCACATCACCCCCACCTTACAGAACCTCTACTGGCTACTCATTAAATCCAGGATTCTCTTCAAAGTCCTCACAATCATACATAAAGCTAAGTACAACCTCACAGCGCTCAACTCAACTATCCAACTAAGACCGCATACTTCATCTAGACCAATCAGAAGAGCTTACAAAGACACACTGTATGCCCCCCTAGCGAAAACATCCTTAAGGAAACATGCCTTATCGACAGCAGGACCCCATCAATGAAATGCGCTGCCACCCGACCTCCGGCAAGAACCTTGCCCTTCTGCTTTAAAAAAAAAAAAGCTCAAAACTTGGCTATTCAGCCAAGCCTTTCAGGATACTTAACATACCCTCTCTCTCAGCCGGACATTTCAGCCTGACATTTCAAACTTGACAGTCCATTCTGACATTTCCTCTCTCTGTTTGTTTATTCACCGCTACCTCTACCCTTATTACACATAATAATCGCTCACTGTAAACCGCCTGCTGTAGGCACTACTGTTCCCAGTCCGGAACCCTACCTTTAACAATCAATGTTTTCAAGCTCCCTATGGCTAGTGGTACATCAGTTTTTTTCTAGCTTGACTTCAATTTCGCTCACTATTGGACTTAAGCATATCCATTCATTTCTCTAACTGCATTGTAATCCTGTTAATTAAATAGGCCCTTGTTCACTTTTGGTTTTTAAGGACGGACCCTATCAAGTGGTCTTAAGACACTCATATGTTATTTGCTCAATGTTACAACCTAGGATACTCTTAGCTTTCAAGGCTGTCTTAGCCTATAAAGATTGGGATTTTCCCTTCGCCACAGCTAATTGTATCCCTTGCTCCTTGTATCACCCGAGCTAAGTTTACAGTTATTTGTTCTCTTTGTTTAATCAGTTATCAACTCAGTTGTTCTTGTAAGCTTTATCACCCCTACCACTGTTAATTGTATCCCCTGTTCTCTGTATTGCCCCCGTGCGAATTTTCGAGTTGCATTGTAAATGATGTGATATGTATTTTATACAGGAACGTCGGTAAAGAAAAGTAAAAAATAAATAAATAAATAATACAGGGGAGATTGGATACACATACCCTATATATACTGCTAAAGTCTAACTAGCCTTCTCAGGAGGTTGAAGGGAATCCAAAAAGGCAATTAAATGAGAAGGTTCAAAGAAAACATGTTGTGTATTATTAACATTTATAACACACTTACATGGGAAACGGACTATAACTCGTGCACTTAACTGTCTAGCTCAAGGGCATTGGGTGTTGTGGGAACGCTGGTAGCGGTCCCATCTCTGGTGATTTCGTGTGCCCCTGGGCCCTGACGCAGTCGCAGAGGAGCTCCGGCAAGTGCCGAGGCAGGTGAGAGATGCCCCAGCATGGGTTAAAGATGTAGGAATGCTGGGCTTGATGGACCCTTGGTCTGACCCAGCATGACAATTTCTTATGAATGATAGCCCTGACCACAGCCGAACCTGTATACAGCAGAGAGACCCAAACAACACAATGTTGGTCTAATGAATGGTCCTAGACTACTCCAAGCCCTTTCAGATCTGCCGCACGGAGCAGCAACTACGACAAGGCGAACAGTGGTCGAAGGATAAGGACATCAAACGAAGACTTGAAGTGAGACGAGACTCTGGATACGTGGAGTGGAACAACACTCTGGATACATGAAGTGAGACGAGACTCTGGAACTTGAAGAGACATGAATCTGGATATGTGGAGCGAAGCAAGACTCTGGTCACATATAGAAAGAAACTCAGGAAAGGCCACGAGTTGCTTGAAGAGTACTGAGTCAGTACTGCACATCATGCGCCCTACACAACCTAGCCAGACTGGTCTCGCCTACACAGACGGGTAGGCTGGTCACGGATCACGCTAGTGGTTCCCCACACAAGTTGCTTGCAGAATGCTCAGTTGGTACTGCCACATCACGCGCCCTACTCACCCAATGAAGCAGGTCATGGACCACGCTGGTGGCTCCCCACATAGAAAGAAGAAATGATGAGGCGAAGACTCTGACGAAGCCTGCACAAAGTATGCCCTGCAAGCCAACCAAGGCCAGGCATGGACCCCGCCAATACAGGACTGATAACAGAGTTCATTCATGGATTGGAGGCAAGAGGGGACTCCTAGGATCCAGACAAGGTTTAGGATTCGAGGGAATGCCTCAGCGACGCAGTCAGGGTAAGGAAGGTAAAAGCTGGAATCTCTTGGAGACTTGTGCTGCCATGAAGGTAGATCATCCGAAGAAAAGGAAACATCTAGATGAGAAGACATCTGACGGAGGAACATCTGGAGCACAGAAGCTTGACGAGAGACCAAGGAGAACGAAGACACGGGATCCCTCGTAGAATGAAGTGCCTTGAGAAGCTGAAGATGACAAGTCCTAAGGAGGACTGGCTCCTTACGAAGGCAAGGTTGAAGTGAAGACTGAAGCTTTTTATACTGCAGGAGAGGCAGATCCCAAGATGATGTCAAAAGAGCACCACTCCCATGCTGCCCCTTTAAGAAGGGAGAAGAGGCGCGGCTTCGCCCCTTAGGAGAAGGGCAGGACCTTGGACAGCAGCCCTGCTGCGATGCAGAGTGCAGGAGATGAGCTAGGCCGGGAACCAGGCCTAGCACGTCGGAGGCGGCCTTCCTGCCGCTGAAGGTGGACCGAGGGCAGCTCCAGCCACCAGGCGAGACCGGGGATGTCGGCCTTCTTCCCCATGGGTAAGCTCGGCGGCCACTGGGCTGCACGGGGGTGCGGGTGACGTCCTCCTGGCTGTATAGAGACCCGGGCATCGCTGGCCTCCTGCTGCAGACTGCAGTGATGTCGGCGGCCTCCAGGCCGTGCTGGATGTAGTAGCACGGCTCCAGCAGCATGGAAAATGTGTCAGCGGCCTCCGGGCCGCACTTAGTGTGCTTCGGCAGCCTCCGAACTGCTTTTTTGAAATATTTTATTGGTGTTTGGAGAATTTTTAATAGTTTTTATGAGTTTTTAATTGTTGGATGTTATTCTGTTCATAGCTGTTTTGAAACATTTATTTTGCTTATTAGTATAGTTTTACAATTATTTCTGTGTGGGGATCTATAGCTGCTTGCTAGTTCTGTTTTCCTGATAAGAGGTGTATTGGTTTTTAGGGCCTGATTTAATATTTGTAGTGTTGCCTTTTCATAGATTGGGTTGCTCCTGTTTGAGTGTATTCCATAATACAGGTGTAACTGTGTGCGGATTAGTTTATGTGCATTACTACAGATCCTGGGAGTATGTTAGGTCAGTTCTGTGTCTGTTACCGAGATATTTTACTAGATGTAAGCGTTTGTATCAGTCTTATTTGTTGTGTTTTCTCAGAGGACATGCATTGGTGGTAAACTGCTGTCTTTTCATAAGTAGGGCTATTGAGCCTGGAAGTAGGAGTTTGTGTTGCTGTTACTGAGATAACACCAGAACCAGAATATCTTTTTTGTAGGGTGAGTTGTATGGGGAATGTCGTAATTCTGCTTTACATCCATTATTGTGGGTCAGGGGGGTTCCCGTGGATACAAACTGTACTTTTACATCTAGCCCCGTGACGATCATGGGTCAGTGTGCCATGCATGTGAGAACCTATGGTGAGTTGAGTCACATTCACATTATAAATGTCATAATTAAATGATAAGTGTGCACTAAAATCCAACCCCCTCCATAACCCCGCCCTCATATGACCAAAGCCCCGCCCCTGCCCCGCCCTGCCGGGCCATGGAAAAATGGTCTTGCTTGAAGCCGGTCCCTGGTGCAAAAAAGGTTGGGGACCACTGGTGTAGAGGAGAGGCGAGAGAGGGGGTACACCTCAAAGTTATACATCATGTAACAATTAGCAAACTGTGTTAATTGTTTTTAATATGATTATGTTGTAAATTGCTTTGGGACCTATAATCAGTAAAGTGATAAATATTTTAAAAATAAATAAAAAAAATAAAAGACATAAACCTTTTTTTAGAGGCAAAACAGCATGAGGCTGTAAGGAGGTGGACTCAAGTACTATGAGAAAATACTTCTTGAAGGAATGGCCTTACAGGAGAGAGATGGTGGCGGCAAAACCCAAAACAGAATTCAAGACAACCTGAGATAAGCACAGAGGCTCCCTAGTTGTGAAAACTTGAAAGGGAAGACAGAAGACAACAGTGGGCAGACAGTGGGTTTCTGCAGTGAAAGGAATGTAATATGATTTCGGGAATGTGGCTTTTCCTATGGTGTTCGGATACAGAAGGTTTCACCTCTAGGTCTGGATGGCATTGGGGATTTGGTTCAGGGATGTAAAATCTTTCACCACCACTGCTAGTGTAATGTGGTATTGGAAGTTCCTGGTTAACAAGGATAATGTTATCGCAATCTCTTTTTAATATAATGTTTTTCTTCCGCAGAACTCTACTGTTTTCAAATTTGATGTCTCAGATGAAGAGAAAAGGAAGGTAGGTTGTGAATCTTTTCCACAGGTTACATTTATTGCTTTCCTTTCAGTTAAAGCACAGATGTACTGGGTGCAAAAAGCAAATTAATCTGATTCTCAGAGTAAGTGTTTGCAGATCTGAATCCAAGAAAGCATGGTATAAAATAGGGGATCTCTAAGGAAGTGATGGGAATTACAATGCTAAATTAATTGGACGGATGGGCAGCCTGGATGGACCATACGGTCTTTTTCTGCCGTCATGTTTCTATGTTTCTAGATAAGCCTGTTGCATAGCGGAGGATATCTTGAGCACCAGGTCTTTTTGTGGTTCTCGAGGACCAGGTTGTTCACCTCCAATATAGACTCTCTCTTTGACCTTTCTCACTGTATTCTGTTATTTAGAACACACGATTTGTCATACTGGGTCAGACCAAAGGTCCATCAAGCCCAGCACCTTGTTTCTATCAATGGCCAAGCCAGGTCACAAGTACCTTGTAGGATCCCAAAAGGTTGATAGATTCCATGCTGCTTATCCCAGTCCACCTTAATAATGGTTTATGGACTTTTCTCTAGGAACTTGTTCAGACCTTTTTTAAACCCAGCTACACTGAAATCTTTTACCACATCCTCTGGCAATGAATTCCGGAGCTTTAATTATATGCTAGGTAAAAAAATATTTTCTCCTGTTTTTTTAAATGTACTACTTAATAACTTCATAACATGACCCCTAGTCTTTGTACTTTTTGAAAGAGTAAACAACAGGTTTGCATTTACCCATTCCACTCATTATTTTATGGACTATCATATCTCCCCTCAACCGTCTCTTCTTCAAGCTGAAGAGCCCGAACCTCTTTAGCCTTTCCTCATAGGTGAATCATTTCATCCCTTTTATCATGTTGGTTGCCCTTCACTGTACTTTTTCTAATTCTGCTGTATCTCTTTTGAAATATAGTGACCAGAATTGCACACAATACTCAAGATATGATCGCACCATGGAGTGATACAGAGGTATTATGATATTCTCTGTTTTATTCTCCATTCCTTCCCTAATAATCCCCAGCATTCTGTTTGTGTATGATATATGAACACAAGATGAGGATGCACCATGGAGTGATACAGAGGCATTATGATATTCTCTGTTTTATTCTCCATTCCTTCCCTAATAATCCCCAGCATTCTGTTTGTGTATGATATATGAACTCAAGATGAGGATGCACCATGGAGTGATACAGAGACATTATGATATTCTCTGTTTTATTCTCCATTCCTTTCCTAATAATCCCCAGCATTCTGTTTGTGTATGATATATGAACACAAGATGAGGATGCACCATGGAGTGATACAGAGACATTAGGATATTCTCTGTTTTATTCTCCATTCCTTTCCTAATAATCCCCAGCATTCTGTTTGTGTATGATATATGAACACAAGATGAGGATGCACCATGGAGTGATACAGAGACATTAGGATATTCTCTGTTTTATTCTCCATTCCTTTCCTAATAATCCCCAGCATTCTGTTTGTGTATGATATATGAACACAAGATGAGGATGCACCATGGAGTGATACAGAGGCATTATGATATTCTCTGTTTTATTCTCCATTCCTTTCCTAATAATCCCCAGCATTCTGTTTGTGTATGATATATGAACACAAGATGAGGATGCACCATGGAGTGATACAGAGGCATTATGATATTCTCTGTTTTATTCTCCTTCCTTTCCTAATAATCCCCAGCATTCTGTTTGTGTATGATATATGAACACAAGATGAGGATGCACCATGGAGTGATACAGAGACATTATGATATTCTCTGTTTTATTCTCCATTCCTTTCCTAATAATCCCCAGCATTCTGTTTGTGTATGATATATGAACACAAGATGAGGATGCACCAAGGAGTGATACAGAGACATTATGATATTCTCTGTTTTATTCTCCATTCTTTTTCTGTTAATTCCTAGCATTCTGTTTGCTTTTTTGGCTTCTGCTGCACACTGAGCAAAGGATTTTAACCTATTATCCACAATGATGCCTAGATCCTTTTCTTGAGTGGAGACTCCTAATTGTGCAATGTGTAGTTATAATTTAGATTGTTCTTCCGTAAGTTCATCACTTCACACTTATCCACTTTAAGTGTCATCTTCTATTTGCATGCCCAGTCTCATAGTCTTGCAATGTTCTCTTGCAATTTCTCACAATTTTGAATAATTTTGTATCATCAGCAGATGTGATCCCTTCACTCATTGTTCTCATTTACTGGTCATTTAAACATATGTTAAAATCTAGTGATCTCAGAACAGATCCCTGGGGCACTCCACTATTCATCTTTCTCCATTGGGAAAATTTACCATTTAGGCCTACTCTCTGTTTTCTATCTTTTAACCAGTTCTCAATTCACAATAGGACATTGCCTCCTATTCTATGGCTTTTTTTTTTGTATCAGTAATTTTTATTGGCAAGGCAAAACAATCAGTACAATAACAGCATAACAAGCAGAGTAGAAAGAAGGTATAATCAAACAAATTTGAATCTAGACTGCAAAATCAAGTACAGGATTTAAACTGAATATTATTGAATAGTGCCGTATTTACCCTATCCTACTCCCTTTCCTCATAATTTTTATGACTTTGCAGTTAAACATGTTTTCTCAAAGTACCATTCACACAACGCTAACGGGCAGATAGAGGATAAGCAAAAACGCATACTTATCATAAGGAGAGAAATAGAGAGATAACACAATAACACCCAGAATTAAAAGTCATAAATCAAGCAGTAAAGCTTTAGATCGAGATGGTAAAGAATCACTTATGTAAATAATCAAACGCTAATTTTGCTCACAACTTATCATGAGGTTTGGCCTCTGCCTCCATCCCATACTCCATTGTATATAGTAATTTATTGTATATAATAATTTATCTTTCGTTCTCCCCCTCTTTTTTCCTTCTCCCAGTTAAGGCAACCTTGTTATAATGTAACTTTATGCTCCTTCTAAATGTCTCTTGTTGTCATTAGTTCAATGTAAACCGAGTTGATTTGATCTGTATCAAGAAAGTCGGTATAAAAAAGCCTTAAATAAATAAATAAATGTAATCTCCCCAAATATCCTTCATTCTGTCAAGTTTCTTTTCAGTCTCCAGACACAACAACCTATGGATCCGCTGCTGCCACTGGGCCAGCAAAGTAGGGGCCTCTTTGGTCCAATTAGTAGATAAAGTTACACATTTAGCGATTAAAGAGACCTTATCCATAAACTGTTGTTGGGGTTTGGTTAGTCTAGGCATCATATCTTCATAAAAACCAAATAACCAAACTTTAGGTTCCATGGGAACAATCAGGCCCCACAATAAGGAAATACATTTATCAATATCCTCCGAGAATTGTTGGATAAGTGTATGAGACCATAAAGCCATCCTTCTCCTTCACACATTTAATACAAATCTGGGAAGGCAAAATGCCTATTTTAAGTGCTCTGACTTGAGAAAAGTAGGCCTGGTAAGAATTTAAATTGCTTCTCTCGCAAAGGTACACTTTCAGAAAGCAAATTTATATGCTCAAAACAATTCTGTAACTCAAATATATTAATATAATAGAGGGGATATTATTCCATCGAGCTAAGAGAGCCTGACAGCCCATCCTTACTTGCAGCTCCAAAAGAGCTCTATAATATTCTGCACACGAGTGCCTCTTACCGTCTACCCCAGTCAGAAGCTCCTCCTAGAGCTGAAAATTCCACAATTGGGCATTCTCCTACATTAAATCATGCATGCAATGTCTGAGTTGTAAATATCCTTAAAAGTCTCTGGAAGAAAGGTGGTACATGTCTCTTAAATCCTGAAAGCTATAGAGAGATGAAGTCCTAAAGGAATATAACTGAGATAAACGAAGAAGACTTTGCTTTCCCCATTGAGAAAAAAGTGCATTATACAGGGAAAGAAGGATTGCCCTGAATTGGGAGATATGTCGTTGGGGTGCTTCGAATGTGCATAAGGGAGCAAATTGCCTTTCAAGCATGCCTGCAAGCAAAAACTATCGAGCTTTGTTGCACCAAAGCCGGGAGATCTTTTTGTGCCACTTGTAATATAGCACCTAATGGAAGAAGTCACACCCATCCTTGTAAATAATCTAGTGGAGTAGTAGTAGCTGTCTCAAAAATCCAATCTCGTATATGCTTTAAAAGGCACGCAATATTATAAAGGGGCAAATTTGGACAATTTAAACCCCTCACTTTCCAGGGTCCCATTAAAATATGTAAAGGTATCCTTGGTTTCTTTCCTTCCCAAAGAAGATCCCAATATGATTGTTAATCTCTTGAATAGTCTTTTTACGTAGCCATATAGGCAGCATATGGAACAGGTATAGCCAGTTAGAGATTTCCATCATTTTCAGAAGACAGACTCTTCCCGTCAAAGACAAAGGTAATCCCTGCCATAATTGAACATTTTTAAGAAGGTTCTTTTTCATGGGGCCTACATTATAATTGTATAACTTGGTTGCATCTGAAGGGATATGAATACCTAAATACCTTATTTCTTTGACAAACCATTTAAGGGGGAAATTGCCCACCTAGCCTAGACCTCAGTACACCAGAGACATCTAAAGCTACTGATTTAGATGTCTCCATCGTAACTATATCTTTTCTGGTCGCCTCATCTCAAAAAAGATATAATTGCGATGGAGAAGGTACAGATAAGGGCGAACAAAATGATAAAGGGAATGGAACAGCTCCCCTATGAGGAAAGACTAAAGAGGTTAGGGCTGTTCAGCTTGGAGAAGAGACGGCTGAGGGAGGATATGATAGAGGTCTTTAAAATCATGAGAGGTCTCGAATGAGTAGATGTGAATCAGTTATTTACACTTTCGGATAATAGAAGGACTAGAGGGCACTCCATGAAGTTAGCAAGTAGCACATTTAAGACTTATCAAAGAAAATTCTTTTTCACTCAACACACAGTTAGGCTCGGGAATTTGTTGCCAGAGGATGTGGTTAGTGCAGTTAGTGTAGCTGGGTTTAAAAAAGGTTTGGATAAATTCTTGAAGGAGAAGTCCATTAACTTCTATTAATCAAAATTTAAATTCAATAAAGAGAATCTAGGATCAACAGCTGAAAGCCAAAGCTAGTCATTTATCCAGGTCCTCCAAGAACTTCTGGAGAATCATACACCACAGTTTTCCCCTCATGCCAAACCCGAAGTTTGGCTGGGAATTGCAAGTTGAATCATCTGTTTCTGAATTGAAGATGTACAGATTAGGGAGAACTCCTGTCGCAGCGCTCACACTGAATAGTCCTGAGCAATTCGTATCCGCTGTTCCTGAAACATTAGGTCTGGGTTTCTTCGAGAGGCCTGCAAAATGTATTGCTTATGCACAGAGTTTAAAATTTTTGCAGTGACTATTCTTGGTCTCATAACTGTTGCTCTTGTCGTACCCAGCCTGTGGTCGCCTTCGATCTCCAGAATGCCTTTCAGATCAGACATGTTCAGCGCCTCCGGTATGCAGTCTAACAATTAGCCTTGCAGATTTTTCTCAATGATGGATTCGGGCAGACCAATAAAATATAAGTTAGATCACTGTGAACCTGGAAGATGTAGTAGGCCAGATTGACAAACTAAAGAGTAGCAAATCACCTGGACTGGATGGTATGCATCCTAGGGTACTGAAGGAACTCAAAAATGAAATTTCAGATACATTAGTTAAAATTTGTAACCAATCATTAAAATCATCCATTGTACCTGAAGACTGGAGGGTGGCCAATGTAACCCCCAATATTTAAAAAGGGTTCCAGGGACGATACGGGAAACTATAGACCAGTGAGCCTGACTTCAGTGCCATGAAAAATAGTGGAAAACTGTTCTAAAGATCAAAATCACAGAACATATAGAAAGACATGGTTTAATGGAACACAATCCACATGGATTTATCCTAGGGAAGTCTTGCCTCACAAATCTGCTTCATTTTTTTTGAAGGGGTTAATAAACATGTGGACAAAGGTGAAACAATAGATGTAGTGTATTTGTTTTTTCAGATGGCGTTTGATAAAGTCCCTCATGAGAGGCTTCTAAGAAAACTAACAAGTCATGGGATAGGAGGCGATGTCCTTTCGTGGATTACAAACTGGTTAAAAGACAGGAAACAGAGAGTATGATTAAATGGTCAATTTTCTCAGTGGAAAAGGGTAAACAATGGAGTGCCTCAGGGATCTGTATTTGGACCGGTGCTTTTCAATATATTTATAAATGATCTGGAAAGGAATACAACGAGTGAGGTTATCAAATTTGCAGATGATACAAAATTGTTCAGAGTAGTTAAATCAAAAGCAGATTGTGATAAATTGCAGGAAGACCTTGTGAGACTGGAAGATTGGGCATCCAAATGGCAAATGAAATTTAATGTGGACAAGTGCAAGGTGATGCATATAGGGAAAAATAACTCATTCTATAGTTACACGATGTTAAATTCCATTTTAGGAGTTACCACCCAGGAAAAAGATCTAGGCGTCAGTGGATAACACATTGAAATCATCGGCTCAGTGTAGCTGGGTTTGAAAAAGGTTTGGAGAAGTCCATTAATTGCTATAAATCAAGTTTACTTAGGGAATAGCCACTGCTATTAATTGCATCAGTAGTATGGGATCGTCTTAGTGTTTGGGTAATTGCCAGGTTCTTATGGCCTGGATTGGCCACTGTTGGAAACAGGATGCTGGGCTTGATGGACCCTTGGTCTGACCCAGTATGGCAATTTCTTATGTTCTTATGTTCTTATTGGTGAGCGCGAGAACATCATCCTCTAACACAAAAACCCAGCCTTTGGCCTGCTCTATCAGAGATAGTTGATTTTAAGTCCGAAATTTGCGCTGATATGCCACTAAGTTTTTCATCTAGTACTGCAACTATCACTTCTTTAATCTCAGCAATTGTCATGTCCATCTGCGAGTGATTTTCGGTAGGGTCCTTTTTGGATGTCATCTTGCTTTCCCCACCACGTGGTTTTTCTTTTTCTTTCTTACTTGCCTTAGGCGGCATTCCAGTTGGTGATTTATGCATGTAAGGGACGATTGACATAAGCGTAGGCGATAAGAAGAGCAGTAGGTGGCAAAAAGACCTTTATACACTGGATTACTGGGATTATAGGAACACGGCACCCCAAGCTGAGAGAGACACGACCTCCTCGGTTCACCACATCACATACAGGTCGATACAGTAAGGCCGCGGGTAGAAACAGTGCGGCAGTGTCAGGCGCACCCTTCCTCCCCGCACGCACAGTTCTCTTCACTAAGTCCCCGATACTCTCTTCTAATTGCATGCAAATGCATGCCGTGGCTGTGAAGCGTTAGGGAAGGGTTATGCCCGCGCAACCCATTTTACTGTATAGGCGCTGAGTACAGCGCCTATACAGTAACCTGGGTGCGCTGGTACCTGTCATTTCAAATGACATTTGAAATGACAGGTACCAGGAAGTGTAAAAAACAAAAAACCAAAAATATAAAAACCTGAATGTTATAAAAAAAAAATAAAAATTTTTAAATACCTGTCACTTTCCGAATCGTGCAGTCATCCAGGCAGCAGCGGGAGCCGGAGGGCCGCGTGGGTCCAGGCGGCCGGCTGCGGGAGCCGGGTGTTCGATCGAGGCTGCGGGCGGATGGGCGCGTTTAATCGAGGCCGCGGGCGGATGGGCGCGTGTTTAATCGAGGCCGCGGGGGCGGGTGGGGCGCGCGTTGGTTTCAGGCGGGCGGCAGTGGCGGCGGGATCCGGGTGGGCGCGTGTTTAATCGAGGCCGCGGGCGGATGGGCGCGTGTTTAATCGAGGCCGCGGGGGCGGGGGGGCGCGCGTTGGTTTCAGGCGGGCGGCAGCGGCGGCGGGATCCGGGTGGGCGCGTGTTTAATCGAGGCCGCGGGCGGATGGGCGCGTGTTTAATCGAGGCCGCGGGGGCGGGTGGGCGCGCGTTGGTTTCAGGCGGGCGGCAGCGGCGGCGGGATCCGGGTGGGCGCGTGTTTAATCGAGGCCGCGGGCGGATGGGTGCGTGTTTAATCGAGGCCGCGGGGGTGGGTGGGCGCGCGTTGGTTTCGGGCGGGCAGCGGCGGCGGCGGGATCCGGGTGGGCGCGTGTTCAATCTAGGCCGCGGGCCGGGTCGCACAGGCGCGCATTCATCCAGGCGGAGGAGCCGGAGGCGAAAGCGGCCTCCGGCAGCCCCCACCGGCAGTGAATGAATGCGCGCCTGTGCGACCCGTGCGATTCGGTGCTCAAGGCAGTCACATGCCGTGACGTCACGCCGTGAGCGCCGAATCGCACAGGTCGCACAGGCGCGCATTCATTCACTGCCGGTGGGGGCTGCCGGAGGCCGCTTTCGCCTCCGGCTCCTCCGCCTGGATGAATGCGCGCCTGTGCGACCCGGCCCGCGGCCCAGATTGAACACGCGCCCACCCGGATCCCGCTGCCGCCCGCCTGAAACCAACGCGCGCCCACCCGCCCCCGCGGCCTCGATTAAACACGCGCCCATCCGCCCGCGGCCTCAATTAAACACGCGCCCACCCGGATCCCGCCGCCGCTGCCGCCCGCCTGAAACCAAGGCGCGCCCACCCGCCCCCGCGGCCTCGATTAAACGCGCCCATCCGCCCGCGGCCTCGATGGAACACCCGGCTCCCGCCGCCGCTGCCTGGACCCACGCGGCCCTCCGGCTCCCGCCGCTGCCTGGATGACCGCACGATTCGGAAAGTGACAGGTATTTAAAAATTTTTTTTTTTCTGATAGGTTTTATGTGTCCCACAGCATTACATTTTCTCGATCATCTCTTTATCGCTTTTTTTTAAATTGTTTTTTATTGTGTTTGAGTATCTTAAGTGGTGTCGATGGATTTGTTACAAGACTCACAGTCCTAACTCCTACTAGGGGGAGGCGGTAAACTAACACGTTAAGGCCGCGGCAAAACAGCGGGTTACTAAGGAGATAATATCAGCGCCCATTACAGTATCGGAGGGGAATAGCTAATTCCTTCATTATACAGCTAATTCGTTCATTTACACATCATTTACATGCTGGGTGCGGAAAGGGTTATGTGTCTATTTTAAGAAGCGCTACGGACGCGTGAAACTGGAGACTGTATTGCTGGATCGCCTTACTCGTCTGTATTGTGCGCTCCCAGCTTGTTACAGACGGGAAATCTTTAACTGCACGTTACTGTATCGACCTGATAATCTCCATCCTATGGCTTTTTAGTTTCCTCAGAATTCTCTCTTGAGTTACGTCAAATGATTTCTGAAAATCCAGATACACTAAATCCAGTGGCTCACCTTTATCTACATATTTATGTACACCTTTAAAAAATATAGTAGATTGGTGAGGCAAGACTTCCCTTGGCTAAAACCATGTTGGCTTTGTCCCATTATGACTACCTATATGTTCAGTAATTTTGTTCTTTGATAGTATCTACCAGTTTGCCTAGCACTGACATCAGGCTTATGGGTCTCTAGTTTTCTGGATCTCCCCTGAAACTCTTTTTAAAAGTGGGCATTACGTTGGCAACCGTCCAGTTTGCAAGTACCATACATGATTCAAAAGATAGTTTACAAATCACTAATAATAAGCCTGCAGTTTCATTTTTCAGTCTTTTTAGCATTCTGGAATATATACCATCTTGTCCTGGTGATTTGCTACGCTTTAATTTGTTAGTTTGCCTTATTACATATTCCTGGTTCACTGAGATTGGTTTCATTTCCACCTTTAAATATCATTTCTGGCTGGAGTATGTCTTTTTATATCTTTCTTAATAATGGCTGAAGCAAAGAATTAATTTAGTTTCTCCGCTATGGCCTTGTCTTCCCTAAGTGCCTCTTTTACTTCTTGATCATCTAATGGTCCAGCGGATTCCCTTGCAGGTCTTTTGCTTTGAATGTACCTGAAAACGTTTTTATTATGAGCTTTTGCATCTAACTTGCCAGTGCTTATGCTGTTTCCTGTTTTCATTTGTATCCCTTTTTAATTATAATTGCCTCTCTCACCTCACTTTTTAACCTTGCCAGTAGTTCTTTAGTCTTTTTTCCACCTTTTGTAATGTGCAGAATACATGTGGTATGGGCTTCCAAGATGGTATTTTTAAAAAGGTCCATGACTGCTATAAATTCTTATTCTTGGCAACTGCTTCTTTCAGTTGTTTTCTAACCATTTTTCTCATTTTCTCATAGAATTTAATTTTGAAAGGAAAACTATCTCAGATTTTGTTAGTGTCTTCCCATCAGTTATTAAGTAGTTAAATCACAAGCAGATTGTGATAAATTGCAGGAAGACCTTGTGAGACTGGAAAATTGGGCATCCAAATGGCAGATGAAATTTAATGTGGATAAGTGCAAGGTGATGCATATAGGGAAAAATAACCCATGCTAAAGTTACACAATGTTAGGTTCCATATTAGGTGCTACAACCCAAGAAAGAGATCTAGGTGTCATAGTGTCAATAGGCTGAAATGTAAATATTGTGCTGTTCAATTTCTCCCCTTCCATCCCAAGTTTATTTTCCTTGTTTTTTGTAACTTTCCCTCTCCCTTTTCTGATTCACTGTATTTAAAGTTCAAGGTTCTTATTGAAAATATTGTTTTTTACGTTACGTTATGCTTTACACTCCTTGTTATTTGTAAACCGGGTTGATGTGATGCCTATCATGAAACTCGGTATAACAAAAACAATAAATAAATAAATAAATAGTGGATAACACATTGAAATCGTCGGCTCAGTGTGCTGCGGCAGTCAAAAAAGCAAACAGAATGTTGGGAATTATTAGAAAAGGAATGGTGAATAAAACGGAAAATGTCATAATGCCTCTGTATCGCTCCATGGTGAGACCGCACCTTGAATACTGTGTACAGTTCTGGTCGCCGCATCTCAAAAAAGATATAATTGCGATGGAGAAGGTACAGAGAAGGGCTACCAAAATGATAAAGGGGATGGAACAGCTCCCCTATGAGGAAAGGCTGAAGAGGTTAGGACTTTTCAGCTTGGAGAAGAGACGGCTGAGGGGGGATATGATAGAGATGTTTAAAATTATGAGAGGTCTAGAACGGGTAGATGTGAATCGGTTATTTACTCTTTCGGATAGTAGAAAGACTAGGGGGCACTCCATGAAGTTAGCATGGGGCACATTTAAAACTAATCGGAGAAAGTT
This sequence comes from Rhinatrema bivittatum, assembly GCF_901001135.1. NCBI lineage: Eukaryota > Metazoa > Chordata > Amphibia > Gymnophiona > Rhinatrematidae > Rhinatrema > Rhinatrema bivittatum. Next base: position 485,493,629 of record NC_042618.1, on the reverse strand, counting down.
CTTTTTTACTCAACGCACAATTAAACTCTGGAATTTGTTGCCAGAGGATGTGGTTAGTGCAGTTAGTATAGCTGTGTTTAAAAAAGGATTGGATGAGTTCTTGGAGGAGAAGTCCATTACCTGCTATTAAGTTCACTTAGAGAATAGCCACTGCCATTAGCAATGGTAACATGGAATAGACTTAGTTTTTGGGTACTTGCCAGGTTCTTATGGCCTGGATTGGCCACTGTTGGAAACATGATGCTGGGCTTGATGGATCCTTGGTCTGAGCCAGTATGGCAATTTCTTATGTTCTTATGTTCATTCTTTGTCTGTTCATTCTGGCCAGGTGGATGGTAAAACACCCCATTACTATTTTATTCCCTTTTTCACCTGGAATTTCTATCCACAAAGATTCAGCATTGCATTTGGTTTCCTGCAGAACTTTTATCCTGTTTGACTCAGTGCTCTCTTTCACATATAGCACCACCCCTCCACCAATTTGATCTTATTTAATATGGAAAAATGTAAGGTGATGCATATAGGGAAAAATAACCCATTTTGTAATTACACGATGTTAAGTTCCATATTAGAAGCTACCACCCAGGAAAGAAATGTAGGCGTCAAAGTAGATAAAGTATTGAAATTGTTGGCTCAGTGTGTGCTGTGGCAGTCAAAAAAGCAAAGGGGCAGATTTTAAAACCTGCGCGAAGGTGCAGATCTGTTCATGCAACCCGGCGCGAACAAATCTACGCCCGATTTAATAACATGTGTGCGCAGCCGCGAGCATGTTATAAAATCCAGGGTCGGCACGCACAAGGGGGTGCACAATTGTGCAACTTGCGTGCGCTGAGCTGCACAGCCTGCCTCCATTCCCTCCGAGGCTGCTCCGAAATCCGCCCGCCCCTGGACAGCCCACGCCCCGCCCCTTTTTGCAAGCCCCAGGACATATGCGCGTCCCGGGGCTTGCGTGTGCCGCCGAGCCTATGCAAGATACGCTCGGCGCGCGCAGGGGCAGGTTTCCAGGGGTTGCGTACGTATCTTACATGCGCAACCCTTTGAAAATTAACCCCAAACAGAATGTTAGGAATTATTAGAAAGGTAATGTTGAATAAAACAGAAAATGTCATAATGCCTCTATATCGCTCTATGGTGAGACCGGTCCTTGAGTAATGTGTACAATTCTGGTTACCGCATCTCAAAAAAGATATAGTTGCACTGGAAAAGGTACAGAGAAGAGTGATCAAAATGATAAAGGGGATGGAACAGCTCCCCTATGAGGAAAGGCTGAAGAGGTTAGGTCTGTTCAGCTTGGAGAAGAGACGGCTGAGGGGGGATATGATAGAGGTCTTTAAGATCATGAGAGGTCTAGAATGGGTAGATGTGAATCGGTTATTTACTCTTTTGGATAGTAGAAAGACTAGGGGGCATTCCATGAAGTTAGCATGGGGCACATTTAAAACTAATCGGAGAAAGTTCTTTTTTACTAAACGCGCAATTAAACTCTGGAATTTGTTGCCAGAGGATGTGGTTAGTGCAGTTAGTGTAGCTGTGTTTAAAAAAGGATTGGATAAGTTCTTGGTCAATTTATGCTATTAATCAAGTTGACTTAGGGAATAGCCTCTGCTATTACTGTCATCAGTAACATGGGATCTACTTAGTGTTTGAGTACTTGCCAGGTACTTGTAGCCTGGATTGGCCACTCTTGGAAACAGGATGGTGCGTTTGATGGACCTTTGGTCTGACCCAGTATGGCAATTTCTTATGTTCTTATGTTCTATTTACCCAATAAAATAGATCAGATTTATGACACAATTTTCCTCAGGTAAAAACATTCTTCTTTGGATCATGCAACCCACTTTACTATTTCAGTAGGGCCTCTATTAATTTTTCCACTACCGAGGTAAAACTATCCAGCCTGTAATTTTCTGTCTATTCTCTGTTACTACTTTTGACATCCACCTTTCTCCAAAGATCTACTGAACAGATCATTCAGCAGACCTGCCGGAAGCTTTCTGAGCTCCCTTAATATTTCTCTGGGATGGTCTTGAACTGGTGAGCTCCGGGATGGGAGACTGGAGCCCGTCCCTCTGAACCACTGAGTGTTACTAATAAATCCTCATTATAAAAGAGATGAGGCCCAGTATTGGTCGTGAAACAAAGATCAGTGTTCATGTCAAGGAACTGAATCTTTGGGAAGGCTTCCTTGTTTCTAGCAACTCACTGGCTACTTAGCCATGCAGCCGGACCCAATGAGCTCCATGACGCTGGATAAAAAGAGAAGTATTGGATACTTAGCATACTTGGTTTGCAGCTGGATGATCTTTGAATTAGACCTTGCTGCGAGTACCTGTTTGCTAATTGTACTGAAGTTAACTAGAACTAATATTGAACTTGTTTATTATTATCCATGCTCAAGGACAGCTGATATACTGAAATCCTTTGATAAAATGAACTTGCATATTTGTGTTATCCCTGTGTTTAAATAAAAGTTTAGAATTTAAAGATTGGGTTTTAAATGTATTCAGGCTGAGAACCTGACAATATCCTAATATTTATTTATTTTAAACCTTTTTATATACCGGCATTCGTTGTGGACATCATGTCGGTTTACAGTAAACAAATAAGGTTTGGAAAATTACATTTTAACCGGAAATTCAACTGGGAGGGGGGGTAACGACAGGCAGCTAAGAAAGACAGGTTAACTAAAACAAGGTCCTCGAGGTGAGGAGATGGAGTATAACAAAACATAGTTCCTCAATATGAGAAAAAGGGGTAGGCCTATTGTGGTCTACTTTGGCATGGATTAAGGACTTTTATTCTGGGTAGGCTTGGATGAACAGCCATGTTTTCAATTTCTTCTTGAAATTGTTCATAGACGGTTCGAGGCGTATGTCTGGTGGTAGTGAGTTCCAGTGAGTGGGACCTTAATATGTATTCATTCAGCCCCATAGCTGTGTCCACTTGTAATAGCTAGAAGAGTATTTGCAGATCATTAGGCAATTGTGCCTCTTCCTACAATGCTTGAGACTTCTAACTTTTGTCTTCTCTATACCATGTTAATAGTTAGGTTACTACCCTTGTTATTTGTAAACCGACATGATATGATCTGTATCATGAATGCCGGTATAAAAAAGCACTAAATAAATAAATAACTGTCATGCAGGTAGTAGTCCTATCCCTTCAGACTATTGCAACTTAGTCTTTTTGGGCATTCCAAAGACCATAGCTCATCTTCAAATTGTGCAAAATGCTGTAGTTTAATTACTGGAAAAAAGAGATAAGATGGCCACTTCCTTGCTGATTTCTTTACTTTGGATTGGGTTTACTTTAAAATCTTGTGTCTAATGTTCAGAGCCCTTAGAGAGCCCAAGTGTTATCTTCCAAGCGTCCATCATGATGTAGTCAGCAGTTTTGTTGAAACTGAGAAGGTCCAGAGGAAACTCTGTCATCGGGATGGCACCCCAGTTGCTTGTAAAGCTACAAATGGAAGCTATGCTACTTGATCTTCTGCAAAACTCTTCCAACCTGGTGTTTTGGTTAGTTGACCTGAATCTCTTTGGTTTTAGCTTCTTCTCTGGTATTCTTGTTCAGTGAGAACTTCTGATTAATTTATTAAAAATCTTATATTCTGCAGTTTGCTTGCACTTAGAATTTAGACTGAATCACACAGTAAAAATTAGGAATGTGAATCGGGCTTCGGACGATTGAAAATATCGTCGATATTTTCAAAATCGTCAGAAATCGGGGGCTCCCCCGAAACGATAGGAAAACCCCACGATATTGATTGTGGGGGTTCTCTTATCGTTTTGGGGGAGGGCGGGAAAAACGGCACACAAAAATAACCCCTAAACCCACCCCGACCCTTTAAAACTAATCCCTTTGCTTCCCCCACCCTCCCGACCCCCCCCCCAAAAACATTTTACAGGTACCTGGTGGTCCAGTGGGGGTCTCGGGAGCGATCTCCTGCTCCCGGGCCGTCGGCTGCCACAAATCAAAATGGCGCCGATGGCCCTTTGCCCTTACCATGTGACAGGGTATCCATGCCATTGGTTGGCCCCTGTCACATGGTAGGAGCACTGGATGGCCCGCGCCATTTTTACAGGGTGAGAAGCCTTCTTGTTAATTCCTATATTGCTTTGCTTGAACGTACTTTGCGTTTGGTCTTGCCCATAGAAGCAGTCTTGTGCTTTCTCCCTAATGTCTGCATATCAGTCCCCAGACTGTAAAAGTCAGGGCCCAGCATTGACTGTTATCTGAATCCAGTTCCACTTCCCATCCCCCTCCTACCCCCTATCGAAGCAGAGAGCGATGCTGCAGTTGTATCAAAATCATGCAAGCTAATTGGTTAAGAATAGTAATCCCCCATGGCCTTCTGTTAGGGTAGTAGCTGCCGCTACCTTATCGTGTTGTCACCGAGTCCCAAGCTTCTCATTTTATTCATGAGACTTCTGTGTGTGACCGTATCAAAAGCTTTGCTGAAATCCATGTAAATCACATTGAGCCTTCTTCCTTGATCCAGTTCTCTAGTCACTCAATCCAAAAATCAATCAGATTTGTTTGACAGGACTTTCCCCTGGTGAATCCATGCTGCCTTGAGTCCAGCAATCCGCCAGATTGTAGATAAATGATTATCCTTTCCTTCAGAAGCATCTCCATTACTTTTCCCACCACTGAGGTGAGGCTAACCAGCCTGTAGTTACCAGCCTCTTCTCTGCTACCACTCTTGTATAGTGGGACCACAACCGCTCTTCCCCAATCCTGTGGCACCACTGCTGTTTCCAGGGATCTATTGGACAGGTCTTTCAGTGGACCCGCCAGCTCATCTCTGAACTCCCTCAGTATCCTGGGATGAACCTCATCAGGCCCCATGGCTTTGTCCACTTTCCAGGGATCTATTGAACAGGTCACACAGCGGAGCCGCCAGCTCATCTCTGAGCTCCCTCAGTATCCTGGGATGGACCTCATCAGGCCCCATGGCTTTGTCCACTTTCCAGGGATCTATTGAACAGGTCACACATCGGACCCGCCAGCTCATCTCTGAGCTCCCTCAGTATCCTGGGATGAACCTCATCAGGCCCCATGGCTTTGTCCTCTTTCTAGGGATCTATTGAGCAGGTCACACAGCGGAGCCGCCAGCTCATCTCTGAGCTCCCTCAGTATCCTGGGATGAACCTCATCAGGCCCCATGGCTTTGTCCTCTTTCTAGGGATCTATTGAGCAGGTCACACAGCGGAGCCGCCAGCTCATCTCTGAGCTCCCTCAGTATCCTGGGATGAACCTCATCAGGCCCCATGGCTTTGTCCTCTTTCTAGGGATCTATTGAGCAGGTCACACAGCGGAGCCGCCAGCTCATCTCTGAGCTCCCTCAGTATCCTGGGATGAACCTCATCAGGCCCCATGGCTTTGTCCACTTTCCAGGGATCTATTGAACAGGTCACACAGCGGAGCCGCCAGCACATCTCTGAGTTCCCTCAGTATCCTGGGATGAACCTCATCCGGCCACATGGCTTTGCCCCTTTCAGTTTACCTACCTCTTCCCATATATTTTCTTTTGTAAATGGAGTTTCGTTTACCCCACCCCCATCTACGGTCTTCTCAACCAGCAACAGTCCTTCTTTAGGGTCGTCTTTAGTGAAGACTGAACTGAAGTATTTGTTTCCCGTCAATAGGGCTGAATTAGCCATGCTGTCATGGGAACTGCCAATCAGGGCTCGGGAGGCGGAGCTTAAGTAGCAGAGTGTAGACTTTTTCAGACTCTGCGGCTGCGCGTGTTTTCCCGCGCAGGAAAGTAACAGATTCTCCTCAGTCTGTTTTTTCCGCGTGCGGGAGCGCACGCGGAGCCATATTCTCCTCACAGGTTTTTAAAAAAATGTAGGGAAAATGTCGAAAAAGCCTTTGGGATTCAAACCATGTCCCTGCAGTAAGATCATGTCCATCACCGATGGACATGATCACCGTTACCGATGTTTGGGACTGGATCGCAATCAGTCCGATTGTGATTTTTTTGGACGGATGTCCCCGCGAGCCCGGCGTCATAGGGCCTACAGGATGATGGAACTCAAGCTCACAAATAGGCCGTCGACGACTCATTCTTCACCGGGGCCGGCGTCGCGGGCGCCACCCCAGAAGAGAAGGGCCTCGTCGTGGGACCAATAAGCCTCCGGGACCGGAGGTAAGGTCATGGAACAAAACCCCGTATCACGGAAGGTTTCGAGAGACAATTCACCCTCAACTCAAAAAAGTCGGCGCCGAATGAATGAGTCTGTGCGCATCGGGATCCATCAACGCAGAGGGCAGATTCCCTATCAGAACACAAAGCCCGCCCGACGCAAGTAACATCGATGAAACAGCGGACTGGGAAGGAACTTCGGACCCCCCTAGCCTAACCTAACCTTCCTTCCCCTTCCCCTATCCTGCCCTCCCCCTATCCCTATCCCCCCAAATTCTGAGCAGGAGCAAGTTGCACGCGCAGGCAAAGCGGCAAATGGCCACTGTGCCAGGCGCCTCTAGCCCTGCCCCGGGACCGCTCCCCTGGATTTCCCCGCCCCAAGGACCTCCCCTTTCGCTAACCCCGGGACTTACACGAGTCCCAGGGGTTTACGCACGCGGCTGGGCCCTTTGAAAATTCGGCCAGCGTGCGTAAGGCCCGTCCACGCGCGTAAACGATTTAAAATCCAGCCCTTAATGTTTTGCAGCCCCTGATGGAACTCAGCCTGAGTCGGCCATATTTTATCCAATTCTGTGATTTTAAACTACAAATTTAATAAAGTGTTCCCTTCACCTAAGGCAACTGGTCTCATTCTACTTCTTTTGCCTCCCGGCTCTACTTGACCGTCTTCCATGTTGTTTTTTAAGTAGAAATGTAGCTCATCCTTACCATACAGTCATCTCTTCCTCCATGCACGCCCCCAGCTTACAATGTATCCAAATCTACTTTCTTTAGACCATGTTTTGATCCATAAATTGAAGTTATCTATATGGCAGAGCCTTTCCTTACCCTTTCCATGAACAGGTAATACTTGTGAAAAGGCAGTGGTCTTTGCCATGTGTCTAATCTTCTTCCCTAGATTTTGGAAATCTTTCCGTGCTTCAAGGATATCATTTCTAGCAAGGTCATTGGTTCCCAGATGGATAATAACATTGATACTGGAGTCTGTACTTTCTTCCATAATTGCATTGACTATGTGGTTGGTATTTCTACTGGCAGAGGATTCTGGAAGGCATTTAACTTTACGCCTCCATCAAAATGGTTTCCCAATTTGGTTCCTCTGATGACCAAGTTTCCCAGGAGAAGAAGCTTCCTCTTATGACATTTAATACTGTTTAAGGGTTTCTGGGTGCACTGGGTGACTACACCCATTTTCTATTGCATGCAGAAAAAGTATAATGTAAGAGAAACAGTGGGGAGAGTGGATGTCTCTTTATCACAGGCCTTATTCTGCCAGAGTCCACTATAATCCATTTATTCCTGGCTGTTTGACTTCTCTGTGGGGGTGGGAATTCAGGATGTGCACAGTTGGGGAAATTGGGTGGCATACAATATGATCTGCTTTTTTTGATATGAAGCTATTGATACTTTCTTTCTCCTAGTAGCATAATCTCCATTTTATCATGTATTATATATAATTTAAGTGTTGGGGGGGGGGGGGTATTATTTTTATTGTTACTCTGATCTGCTTTGAATAGGATTTTCCTAAGCAATGGACGAATACAAATCCTGTATTACTTTAAATTAAAATTTATTCAGAGTTACCTGCTATGCTGTTTAGTGCCTACATACAAAAGAAATGTTACTTTAAAAAAGAAACATTAAGTAAACCAAACTACAAAATACTGTAAATGTGGAAGCTCCTGGGCCGGTGTGATAGGCAGGCATCTTAACTAGGGGGGAGAAAATCCCCCAGTGGTGGCTGGACAAAGGGGAAAAGTCAGGGTTAGGGTCAGCAGGTGACTCGCCCTGGCTGGGTAGGTAGCATGTGATGGAGGGAGGGGGACAGGTTATGTACGGAAGGAGTATGTCGCAGTTCTAGGGCAGCCAGTAAGTATTCAAAGGAAGTGTTAGCCAAATGGCTGGAGGGTGGTAGAGACAGGTATGGGCTGGACCTGCATGGCCACTCCAGCTGCTACCTCAGCCTGACTGGCAGAGGGCAGTGGTGAGTGGAGAATCACGTGAGGGATTGAGACTGCTGGAGCATGGGATATCACATGTAAGTAAGTAAAGCTACAACCCTGTCATCCCAACAGCGCTTGTGCTGTGGTGTGTGTTGGTGAATGGGGTAGGAGGGATGAAGGGGGAGTGTATGGCTGCCTCAGGTAATGGTGTTTGTGATTGCTTCTCTTCTGTGTGCAGGAACTTTGTGAGGAATTATTAAATGTCCTTAAGACAGGCAGAAAGCCCTCCTGTCATCTCAGATGCCTGGAAACTCTTCGCATTCTCTCAAGAGACAAGAAGCTGCTAATTCCTGTAGCTTCCAAGGGAAGCCTGCAGATTCTGATGAAGCTGGCCCAGCTGGATCCTGGGCAGGAATGCCTGGGGGAAGATCTTCATTTCCCCATCATCGTGGAAGCTCTGAAGTGCTTGTGCAATATTGTGTTTAACAGCCCTGTGGCCCAGAAGCTCAGCCTGGAGCTAAATGTTGCTGCTGCACTTTGTAAGCTCCTGCAGTTGTGCCAGGATCAGCCCAATACTCAGGAAATTAAGTCCTTTACCCTGCGCCTTCTCTTCCTGCTGTCACTTTTGCACACAGACATCCGATCCCAGCTGCGGAATGAGCTACAGGCATTGCCCCTGCTGACCCATACTTTGGAGAATGTGCTCGGTATAAGCTGGCTGGGTAAATACATAGCAGCAGAGGATGATCAGGCTTCTCGCCTATCGCTGAAGGATACTGAATGTGCTATTGAGGCACTCAAAGCTCTCTTTAATGTGACTTTGGACAGCAGGAATGTACACAGTGAGGTAAGAGCTTTATTACGTTCTCTATATGACTCCCTGTTCCTTCTCATACAGCTTGCATCAGTGATCTGTAATCTGCAATCGTTTTCCTTACTGCTTGCCAGCCAGGTGTCATCAGGATGCCATCATACACAATAAAGTGGATTACGCATGTAGATAATGGATGTTAGGCACATGGCTGGGCCTTGCGTGCATTTTTGGAAGGGCCCGGCCACATGCGTAACACCCGTTATGCACAGAAGTGCCGGGCCGGGACAGCGGGTGAAGATTACTTCTGCGCCAGAGGAGCTTGGAAGGGGTTAGGGGTCTGGGAGGAGAGGGGACAGGGTAGAAAGATTAGGTAGGGGTATAGGGAAGTTCCCTCCCAGTCCACTCCTTAATTGGAGCTGACTGGGAGGGAACTGGGGAAGTCCTACTCCTGTCGCTGTGCGTGGGCTTTTAAAATCCCCCCCCCCCCCGCGCATGCGGCAGAGACCACCTGCCACATATGCGCGTGCAGATGTTAAAATCTGCCGCCCATTGCACGTGGCTATAGTATTTTATAAGACGCAGTTTGATGCGAGCGTGTTATAAAATAGCCACGTCCATGTGCGCGCGCCGGTCTTAAACTCGACCCTATGTTTTTATATTCTGCATGTTTTTACTGTAAATCACTTTGAAGTTCATGTGAACGGCACATAAATGGGCTAAACAAATACATTTCTCTTTGCAAGCTTCCTCACCACAGAACAGCTACAACATTGGCATCAGTAGTGCAGGCCACACACATTGCCCCACCACAGTACAGGTACAGTATAGACAGCAACAAAGCATGCCACCCTCAAACACTGTACCAGCACGGTCTGCAGCAGTGCAGGCTCACACTCACATACACAAGTGCACACACACACACACCATATAACAGGTACAGCACGGTCTGCAGCAGTGCAGGCTCACACTCACATACACAAGTGCACACACACACACACCATATAACAGGTAGAGCACGGTCTGCAGCAGTGCAGGCTCACACTCACATACACAAGTGCACACACACACACACCATATAACAGGTACAGCACGGTCTGCAGCAGTGCAGGCTCACACTCACATACACAAGTGCACACACACACACACCATATAACAGGTACAGCACGGTCTGCAGCAGTGCAGGCTCACACTCACATACACAAGTGCACACACACACACACCATATAGCAGGTACAGCACGGGCAGCAGCAGTGCAGGCTCACACTCACATACACAAGTGCACACACACACACACACCATATAACAGGTACAGCACGGTCTGCAGCAGTGCAGGCTCACACTCACATACACAAGTGCACACACACACACACACCATATAACAGGTACAGCATGGGCAGCAGCAGTGCAGGCTCACACTCACATACACAAGTGCACACACACACACACCATATAACAGGTACAGCACGGTCTGCAGCAGTGCAGGCTCACACTCACATACACAAGTGCACACACACACACACACACACCATATAACAGGTACAGCATGGGCAGCAGCAGTGCAGGCTCACACTCACATACACAAGTGCACACACACACACACACCATATAACAGGTACAGCACGGGCAGCAGCAGTGCAGGCTCACACTCACATACACAAGTGCACACACACACACACCATATAACAGGTACAGCACGGTCTGCAGCAGTGCAGGCTCACACTCACATACACAAGTGCACACACACACACACACCATATAACAGGTACAGCACGGTCTGCAGCAGTGCAGGCTCACACTCACATACACAAGTGCACACACACCCACACACACCATATAACAGGTACAGCACGGTCTGCAGCAGTGCAGGCTCACACTCACATACACAAGTGCACACACACACACCATATAACAGGTACAGCACGGTCTGCAGCAGTGCAGGCTCACACTCACATACACAAGTGCACACACACACACACACACCATATAACAGGTACAGCATGGGCAGCAGCAGTGCAGGCTCACACTCACATACACAAGTGCACACACACACACACACCATATAACAGGTACAGCACGGTCTGCAGCAGTGCAGGCTCACACTCACATACACAAGTGCACACACACACACCATATAACAGGTACAGCACGGTCTGCAGCAGTGCAGGCTCACACTCACATACACAAGTGCACACACACACACACCATATAACAGTTACAGCATGGGCAGCAGCAGTGCAGGCTCACACTCACATACACAAGTGCACACACACACACACACACCATATAACAGGTACAGCACGGTCTGCAGCAGTGCAGGCTCACACTCACATACACAAGTGCACACACACACACACCATATAACAGGTACAGCACGGGCAGCAGCAGTGCAGGCTCACACTAACATACACAAGTGCACACACACACACACCATATAACAGGTACAGCACGGGCAGCAGCAGTGCAGGCTCACACTCACATACACAAGTGCACACACACACACACCATATAACAGGTACAGCATGGGCAGCAGCAGTGCAGGCTCACACTCACATACACAAGTGCGCACACACACACACACACACACCATATAACAGGTACAGCACGGTCTGCAGCAGTGCAGGCTCACACTCACATACACAAATGCACACACACACACACCATATAACAGGTACAGCATGGGCAGCAGCAGTGCAGGCTCACACTCACATACACAAGTGCACACACACACACACACACACCATATAACAGGTACAGCACGGTCTGCAGCAGTGCAAACTCACACTCACATACACAAGTACACACACACACCATATAACAGGTACAGCATGGGCAGCAACAAAGCATGCCACCCTCAAACACTGTACCAGCACAGCACAGGTACAGCACGGTCTGCAGCAGTGCAAACTCACACTCACATACACAAGTGCACACACACACACACCATATAACAGGTACAGCACGGTCTGCAGCAGTGCAGGCTCACACTCACATACACAAGTGCACACACACACACACACACCATATAACAGGTACAGCACGGTCTGCAGCAGTGCAGGCTCACACTCACATACACAAGTGCGCACACACACACACACACCATATAACAGGTAGAGCACGGTCTGCAGCAGTGCAGGCTCACACTCACATACACAAGTGCGCGCACACACACACACACCATATAACAGGTACAGCACGGTCTGCAGCAGTGCAGGCTCACACTCACATACACAAGTGCACACACACACACCATATAACAGGTACAGCACGGTCTGCAGCAGTGCAGGCTCACACTCACATACACAAGTGCACACACACATACACCATATAACAGGTACAGCATGGGCAGCAGCAGTGCAGGCTCACACTCACATACACAAGTGCACACACACACACACCATATAACAGGTACAGCACGGTCTGCAGCAGTGCAGGCTCACACTCACATACACAAGTGCACACACACACACACACACACACACACACACACCATATAACAGGTACAGCACGGTCTGCAGCAGTGCAGGCTCACACTCACATACACAAGTGCACACACACACACACCATATAACAGGTACAGCATGGGCAGCAGCAGTGCAGGCTCACACTCACATACACAAGTGCACACACACACACACACCATATAACAGGTACAGCACGGTCTGCAGCAGTGCAGGCTCACACTCACATACACAAGTGCACACACACACACACACACACCATATAACAGGTACAGCACGGTCTGCAGCAGTGCAGGCTCACACTCACATACACAAGTGCACACACACACACACACACCATATTACAGGTACAGCATGGGCAGCAACAAAGCATGCCACCCTCAAACACTGTACCAGCACGGTCTGCAGCAGTGCAAACTCACACTCACATACACAAGTGCACACACACACACACCATATAACAGGTACAGCATGGGCAGCAACAAAGCATGCCACCCTCAAACACTGTAGCAACACAGCACAGGTACAGCACAGTCTGCAGCAGTGCAAACTCACATACACAAGTGCACACACACACACCATATAACAGGTACAGCACGGTCTGCAGCAGTGCAAACTCACACTCACATACACAAGTGCACACACACACACACCATATAACAGGTACAGCATGGGCAGCAACAAAGCATGCCACCCTCAAACACTGTAGCACTCTTATCATGACAGACCATTGGGTTCTCAACATTCTCAAAGAATACAGATTGAAGTTTGAAACTCTTCTGCACATTTTTTCTATTTGTCATATCAGGTCTTCAGAGGCCAATACTGAGACTAGAGCTAGCATCTCTCCTTGTGTTACATGCGATAGAACCAGTTCCAAAAACAGAGGAGGACAAGAGGTTTTACTCAGAGTACTTCTTTATTCCCAAAAAATCATTTTGCTTTCACTATATCCTGGATTTAAGAGAATTAAACAAATATCTTGAATGAGAAATGTTCAAAACAAACTCACCAACCACCATTCTTCCCCTTCTAGAAGTGGATAATTGGTTGACAACATTAAATCTCCAAGATGCGTATGCACATATTTCCCATCCATCCAAACAACAGTAAATATCTCAGGTTCACAGTAGATGACAACTATTCCCAATGGAAAGTCCTTAAATTTGGGCTTTCAGCAGCCCAGAGAGTCTTCATGAAATGTTTAGCAGTGGTAACAGCTTATATAAGAAAGCACATTGTCAGTATTTTCATATTCAGACAATTGGCTCATATTGTGCAGATCCTTACAAATAAGCCAAGATCTCACAACTCTCACAATTCGCACTCTCTTCTTGCTAAGATTTGTCTTTGATTATGACAAATCCCATTTAATGCCCTCAAATCACTTAGCATTCTTGGAAGCAGGATTCTATACTCAGGCCAGAAAAGACTTCCTTTTTAAAGGATGAAACTAGTATATTAATTTTGCAACCTGAAATCAGTCTCAGCCAGAGGATTCATGGAACTACTCAGTCCCATGCCAACTACAGTCCTTGTGACTCCTTTTGCGTGCTTGCACATGAGAATACCACAGTGGCATCTAAAATATCATTGGAACCAGCATTCTCAGCCACTTTCATACAGAATACTGATTTCTTTCCCTCTTTTGCACACTCTGTATTAGTGGAATTGCTCATCAAATCTGCTATTAGGATATTTTTTCCAGCCACCTCAGAGTCAACAAATCTTAACAACATATAGATCCAGTCAAGCTTGGGGAGCACACTTAGTCCACAGGCTGTTCACATGAATCGCTGACTTACCTTCCCCAGCCAGCTCGGTCCCGCTGCTCCCCAACACAGCTAAAAGGCTCCAGCTAGCCACACGACAGGACTCCGCTCTCAGATATGGTGAGATGCCACAGGCATGATGCTGCCTACAGCAACACACTGTGCCTCCCCTTAGGCACGTGCACTCACCACTTCCTGGCATTTAAAGGGACCAAGGTGGGAAAGTCCACGTGGCCCCTAGAGCTGATATCATTAGCACTGCTTTATATAAGGGCAGCTTCCCAGAAGGTGGAAGGAAGGCCAAACAATTTCCAGTATAATTAAAAGGTGAGGTGAAAGAGCCTATTTTAGCCAAAAGATCTTCCTTCAAAAATTTGAAGAAGGATCCATCTGAAGAAAACAGGAAAAAGCATAAGCATTGGCAAATTAAATGTAAAACATTGATAACACAGGCTAAAAGAGAATTTGAAAAGAAGTTGGCCAAAGAGGCAAAAACTCATAATAAAAACTTTTTAAATATATCCAAAACAGGAAGTCTGCGAGGGAATCAATTGGACCGTTAGATGATCAAGGGGTTAAAGGGGCACTTAGAGAAGATAAGGCCATCATAGAAAGACTAAATTAATTCTTTGCTTTGGTGTTTACTGAGGAGGATGTTGGGAAGATATCTGTTCCTGAGACAGTTTTCAAGGGTGACGATTCAGATGAACTGACCCAAATCTCAGTGAACCTGGAAGATGTAGTAGGCCAGATTGACAAACTGAAGAGTAGCAAATCACCTGGACCGGATGGTATTCTCAGGGTTCTGAAAGAAATAAGAAATTAATTTCAGAACTATTACAAGTAAATTGTAACCTACCATTAAACTCATCTGTTGTACCTGAAAACTGGAAGGTGGCCAATGTAACCCTGATATATAAAAAGAGTTCCAGAGGTGATCCGTGAAACTATAGACCAGCAAGCCTGACTTCAGTGCCTGAAAAAAGCGTGGAAACTATTAGAAAGAATAAAATCAGAGAACATATAGAAAGACATGATTTATTGGGACACAGCCAGCATGGATTTACCCAAGGGAAGTCTTGCCTCTCAAATTTGCTGCATTTTTTTTAAGGAGTGAATAAACATGTGGATAAAGGTGAACCGGTAGATGTAGTGTATTTGGATTTTCAGAAGGCATTTGACAATGTCCCTCATGGGAGGCTTCTAAGAAAACTAAAAAGTCATGGGGTAGGAGGAGGTGTCCTTTTGTGGATTGCAAACTGGCTAAAAGACAGGAAACAGAGAGTAGGATTAAATGGTCTGTTTTCACAAAGGAAAAAGGTAAACAGTGGCATGCCTCAGGGATCCGTAGTTGGACCAGTGCTTTTTAATGTATTTATAATGATCTGAAAAGAGGTATGATGAGTGAGGTGATCAAATTTGCAGATGACACAAAATTATTCAGAGTACTGAAATCACAAGTGCATTATGATAAATTGCAGGAGGACCTTGCGAGATTAGAAGATTGGGTGTCTATATGGCAGATGAAATATAGTGTGGACAAGTGCAAAATGATGCATATATGGAAAAATCATCCATGCTGTAGCTACACAATGTTAGATTTCATTTTAGGAGTTATTACCTAGGTAAAAGATCTGGGCATCATAGTTGATATTACATTGAAATCATCAGCTCAGTGTGCTGTAGCAGTCAAAAAAGCAAACAGAATGTTAGGAATTATTAGGAAGGGAATAGCAAACAAATTGGAGGTTGTCATAATGCCTCTGTATTGCTCAAAGGTTAGACCGAACTTTGAATACCTTGTGCAATTCTGATCACCTCATATCAGAAAAGATATAGTTGCACTGGAGAAAGAACAGAGAAGGGCGACCAAAATGATCTACGGTCATGGAACGGCTCCCCTATGAGGAAAGGTTAAGGCTGTTCAGCTTGGAGAAGAGACGACTGCTGGGGGATATTATAGAGGTCTTAAAAATCATGAAAGGACTGAACAGGTAAACATGAATCTGTTATTTACTCTTTCGGATAATACAAGGACTAGGGTGCACTCCTTGAAGTTAGCAAGTAGGGCAATTAAAACAAATCAGAGAAAATTATTTTTCACTCAGTGCACAATTAAGTTCTAGAATTCATTGCCAGAGGATGTGGTTTAAGTCAGCTACTGTAGCTGGGTTTATAAAAGGTTTGGATAAATTCCTGGAGGAGAAGTCCATAAACTGCTATTTATCAATAGGGAATAACCACTGCTTGTTGACAGCAATAGTACCATGGAATTTATTTAAATTTTGGGTACTTACCCGGTATTTGTGACTTGGATTGGCCATAGTTGGAAACAGGATACTGGGCATGATGGACCCTTGGTTTGACCCAGTATGGCATATCTTATGTTCTTATTAAACAACTCACCTCAGCAACAGATCCAGCTATCGACCATAGTGCATGTTGCTTCCCAAGTCTATTCCAGTCTTCATCTTCAGCCTGTTCCAGTCTTTGCGCCTGCCCGACTTGCTCTTGCCTTGCCTGTCTGCCTCAGCCCTATCCATTCATCTTCTTCTCCTCACTGGATATGCCTGACTGTCTGCTGCCTCTGACCCTTGCCTGGACCTTGACATGTCTACTCGCCAGCTGCTTATGACTTTTGTTTGGCCTTGGAACACATCTCCAATCTAGCAGAAATCCTCATCTAAGTCCTGCCACCCAAAGGCTCAACCCAAGGGGAACGTGGGCTGGTATAGGTTAAGGACCTGTTTGGTCTCTGCTTCGCCTAGGTCCACCTGCTGCTGATGAGAACCTGCAGGGCTCCTTCTTGCAGGTAGAGCCGATCTCATTTCAGCCCACGGGTCCACAGACATAACATTATGGACCAAAAAGGATCAAAGCTTCACATAAATATTATAGAAATAAAAGCAGTTTTCAAAGCACTCCTAGCTCAGAGATGAACATGATCTCAAATATTTTGTCAGTAAGCCTTATAGGTACAGAGAAATCTACACCTCGATGCCTTTCATATTCCAGGAAAAACCAACATTGCAGCAGATTCTTTGAGCCTTCACCTTCAACTTCACAAGTGGTGTATCTATTACAAGACCCTTTGGAACATTTTCCAACAATGGGGTCTTCCTTGAGTGGATCTCTTTGCAGCTCCTTTCAACCTCAAACTTCCTCTGTATTGTTCAAAGAGACTGGATCCCAATGCCACAGCATCAGATACATTTGCCATCTCTTGGTCAGAAGGGCTAATGTATGCATTTCCCCTAATTCTGCTAGTTGCCAAGTAATCCTCAAGTTGTGACAAGGGCAAAATTATTCTAATAGCTTTTTTCTGCCCATGCCAAGCTTGGTTTCATTATCTTAAAAAATTGGCAATAGCTCAATCAATACTCCTTGCAGTCTTTCCATATCTTCTAACCCAATACAACAGGTCTCTTCTTCACCCTAGTCTTTGCTCTCTAGCGTTTACAGCATGGTTGTTGAGCACAGAATCTTAGAGGGCATGCCTCTTCTTTCAGAGATAAAAGCTATTCTACTAACAGCAAGGAAGATCTCTATTACAGTCCTACAGTTTCAAATGGAAGAGTTTCTCTCTCGGGTTTAGATCCCAACATCAAAATTCCTTTCATTGCAAATCCTCCACATTGTTGCAGTACCTTCTCCATCTCTTAAGTCAGGTCTGAAGTCTAACTTGATCAGAGTACATCTATGCACTATTGCAGCATATCATCACCTTCTGAAGGTCTTCCGGTGTTTCCCCTTCTGATGGTAGCAAGAGTCATAAAAGGAATCTTCCATCTTCACCTTCCTATAACAGCCCTGCCAACTCACTGGAACCTAAACCTGTCAAGATTGATCAAGCCTCCATTTGAGCTTTTGACATCTAATAACATCAAGTTAGAAGGCTCTTTTTCTTGTAGCAGTTATTTCAGTTTGTAGAATGTATGAACTCCAGGCACCAGCAGTAGGTACTCCATATAATAAATATTAAAAAATGGAGTAGTACCGAGAATTCACCCAAAATTTCTGCCGAAGGTCGATTCTTAATTCCATTTGAATCAGTCAATAGTCTTTTCTTCTTTTTTTTCTCTAAGACTTCATGACAGTAAAGCAAAACAAGCACTCCACACCTTGGCTATAGAAGTTCTATACTCTTTAATTTGGAAAGGAAAAAGCCTTATAAGAAAACTTCTCAGTTATTCATCTCTCATAATCTAAACCAACAAGACCATATAATGGGAAGGCAAACACTTTCTTCTTGGCTGTGAGATTATATCTCCTTCTATTATAAGGATGCAGGCATAGACCTTACTAAAATCTTTGGAACTCACTCCCACCAGACCTTAGAATTGAACAATCGACTCCCACCTGTAAAAAAAGACTAAAGACCTGGTTGTTCAACCAAGCATTCTCTTAATCTCAAACTCAATATCTCAGCTTTGATCTCCAGGACTGTCCACCACTTTGTATATAATTACTCCTATTAAGTTATTATTATTTATTTTTTCCAAGTTCTTTTTACCCTGTTCATTGTAAGACATTATTCTTTATACTATCAATCTATTGTTGTAATGTAAACCGAAGTGATTAGTAACTTTGTTACCAGAACTTCGGTATATAAAACTGTTAAATAAATAAAATAAATAAATAAAAGGGTCAAGAGTAATCAGATCACAACAATTGCAACTTTAGTAGATTTTCTTTGCTCCGTGCAACTGCTTAGTCTCTGTTCACATCTTTGTCAAAAATTATTGCCTGGAAAAAGTCTCTCACACACAGGTCGATCCAGTAAGGCCGCGGTAGAAACAGTGCGGTAGTGTCAGGTAGTGTCAGGCGCACCCTTCCTCCCCGCACGCACAGTTCTCTTCACTTAGTCCCCGATACTCTCCTCTAATCGCATGCAAATGCATGCCGCGGCTTTAAAGTGGTAGGGAAGGGTTATGCCCGCGTAACCCATTTTACTGTATAGGCGCTTAATACAGCGCCTATACAGTAACCTGGGTGCGCTGGTACCTGTCATTTCAAATGACATTTGAAATGACAGGCACCAGGAAGTGTAAAAATCAAAATTTTTAAATACCTGTCGGAGGGCCGCATGGGTCCAGGCGGCCGGCGGGATCCGGGGGGCCGGTGGTCGAGTGTTAAATCTAGGCCGCGGGCGGGTGGGCGCCTGTTCCGGGCGGCGGGTGGACGCGCGTTAGTTTCAGACGGCCGCGTGGGTACAGGCGGCCGGCGGCGGCGGGAGCCAGGTGGTCGCGTGTTAAATCTAGGCCGCGGGCGGGTGGGCGCCTGTTCCAGGCAGCGGCGGCGGGGGGACACGCGTTAGTTCGAGACGGCCGGCAGGTGGTCGCGTGTTAAATCTAGGTCGGGTCCGCACAGGCGCGCATTCATTCATCCAGGCGAAGGAGCCGGTGGCGAAAGCAGCCGGCTCCTCCGCCTGGATGAATGAATTCATTCACTGCCGGTGGGGGCTGCCTCTCCGGCAGCCCCCACCGGCAGTGAATGAATGAATGTGCGCCTGTGCGACCCCTGCGATTCGGCGCTCAAGGCAGTCACATGCCGTGACGTCACGCCGTGAGCGCCGAATCGCAGGGGTCGCACAGGCGCGCAGTCATTCACTGCCGGTGGGGGCTGCCTCAGCCCCCACCGGCAGTGAATGAATGCGCGCCTGTGCGGACCCGGCCTAGATTTAACACGCGACCACCCGCCGGCCGTCTCGAACTAACGCGTGTCCCCCCTGCCGCCGCTGCCTGGAACAGGCGCCCACCCGCCCGCGGCCTAGATTTAACACGCGACCGCCCGCCGGCCGTCTCGAACTAACGCGTGTCCCCCCTGCCGCCGCTGCCTGGAACAGGCGCCCACCCGCCCGCGGCCTAGATTTAACACGCGACCGCCCGCCGGCCGTCTCGAACTAACGCGTGTCCCCCCGCCGCCGCTGCCTGGAACAGGCGCCCACCCGCCCGCAGCCTAGACTTAACACGCGACCACCCGGCTCCCGCCGCCGCCGGCCGCCTGGAACCACGCGGCCCTCCGACAGGTATTTAAAAATTTTTATTTTTTCTTCTGACAGGTTTTATGTGTCCCACATCATTACATTTTCTCGATCATCTCTGTATCGCTTTTTTTTTAAATTGTGTTTTATTGTTTTTGAGTATCTTAAGCGGTGTCGATGGATTTGTTACTAGACTCACAGTCCTAACTCCTACTAGGGGGAGGCGGTAAACTAACACGTTACGGCCGCGGCAAAACAGTGCGTTACTAATGAGAGAACCTGAGTGCCCGTTACGGTATCGGAGGGGAATAGCTAATTCCTTCATTATACAGCTAATTCGTTCATTTACATGCCGGGTGCGGGAAGGGTTACGCGTCTGTTTTAAGAAGCGCTACGGACGCGCAAAACTGGAGACTGTATCGCTGGTTTGCCTTACGCGTCCGAATTGTGCGCAGCGAGCTCGTTACAGACGAGAAATCTTCAACTGAACTTTACAGATAGCACCTTTGGCCAAACAGTATTTTAAAACCTCTTCAAATAGCAGCTTCCACTGTCCCATCTTCTCCTTTCTAAGGGGTTGCATATTTATTATAAGAAAACTAAAAACTATTTCATGCAACCTTCAGCTGGGGAGTTTTCACTTGTGTGGCTGAATTTTCTCCTTCTTGTCCATGTGCAAAGTGAATTTGCTTACCTGTAACAGGAGT
The DNA here is from genome assembly GCF_901001135.1 of Rhinatrema bivittatum. Lineage (NCBI taxonomy): Eukaryota > Metazoa > Chordata > Amphibia > Gymnophiona > Rhinatrematidae > Rhinatrema > Rhinatrema bivittatum. Next base: position 485,472,801 of record NC_042618.1, on the reverse strand, counting down.
TCTCTGTAGACAGCAGGAAAATTCAGCTGCATAGTCCCACCCTTCTCCCCTTGGAACTGAAACTCAGCTAGTAAAAAGACTTAGGAGACTCATCCAACGCATGCTCAGAGAGAGCATATCCATATCAGCGCCATCAGATAATATCACTCACTGACGCAGCTGATTTGTCCTGCTGTCTTCAGAGAACACCTATTACAGGTAAGCAATATTCCTTTCTCCTGAAAAGCCTTGATTTTGTTTTCAGTTTTGTTGTTGAATGATTGATTTTGAATGATATATGTGATGCTATCCTCTTAGCCAAAATTATTTGCAATGCAGAAAATGAATGTATTCCTTGTTGCATTTTGTGTCACACAGAATGATGCTCAGCAGTTCCGTTCCATGACTGCCATTTTACGCCACTGCTTACTAATAACAGGTCCAACAGAGGACAAAATGGAGGAGCTGCACAGGTTGGTGTCCAATAGCTTGTGATTCTTTTCTATAAAACTACAGAGTAATCATTAGATCAGGTCCCAAATGTATCCTATTGACCCCACAGCCAATCTATTTTTCAGGATACCCACACTGAATATGCATCCGAAAAACCAGACTGGCCATGAGATCAATAGGACAGGCCTCTGCAGTTGACTGCAGTAGATCCTGATCACTGAAAGATTGTTTTTTGTCGAGCAGTATTCTGAAAATGAATTGCCTCTTGTCCTGATTTTCTTCTCATTTAAAAAAATGAATTCCTGTTTTAGGAAAAACAGTTAATGAGAGTAAAATATTTTCTCTGATGACACCAGTCATATGGATGAATGATGTTACCTACAGTGCCAAAGCATAAAGTACATTTTCCAGAACTTTCTATCAGAAAGGTTCCTGCGCTCACATGACTGCACAGCATGTCCCAGTTCTTTTGTTTCCGATGCCAGCAACAGATGCATTTTGTGCTGCAGAGTGCATTTTTCTTTATTTTCTATGACTCTGTGTCTTACTGTTATTTTTTCATGCCCTTGTGCCCTATTTAGGTTTATAGTATTTTAAGCTTTTTAGATACTCTTGTCTTTAGGCCTTCACCAATTGGGAAACCTCTTTTTTCTTTGCCTTGCCTTTTTTAAAAGTTTCTCCGTCCGTTGATTTTACTGACGATGTCAGAGAAGACCAAAGACCAACGATGTCAGAGAAGACCACCAGTGGATTTCAGATTTTGCCTAGTGTGCAGGCAGAAAATGTTCATTATAGAGGCCTGCGTGAGGGATATGATGTGTCTCATTGTGGAGGGCAGGAAGGACAGCTGTACTAGGTCTCCATTGTGAAGGAGGCCCCACTGCCAGAACTTCTCATATGCAGGGACCCCGGCAGGAAGAGCATCAGGATCAGGCTCCCTCCCGTGTCCTCCTCTCCTGCTTTCTCAGGCTGGCGATGGAAGGCCTGCTGAGCTTCTTCCCAGCCTCCCACAGCTGATTGGCTCATTCTGTTCACAAGAACTAAGCTGCAGGATGTAGGAGAAGGAGCCAGTGCTGAGAAGTAGCCTCTCTTAGCAAGTGGGAGCACTGTTGGGGAGAGGTAGAGAGATGTGGGACGTAGGAGCAAAGACCAAAGGAAGTGGAAGGTTGAAATTAGGGGAAGAAGAATAAAAGCATGGGATGTAGAAGGATGAAAGTGCTCGTGGGTGAAAGAGTGAGGAGAGCACAGGGTAGAGGAGAGAACAGTGAGAACTGGGCAGGGTAGGAGAATGATGCAAGAGTATTGGCTGTAGGATGAGAGCACTGGGGGGGGGGGGTGAGCACACTAGTCAGAGGAAAGGGGGAGAGGGCACTGAATGGGGGAGAGGAGGAGGAAACCCTTGAGCAGGGGGGAAGGTGGAATGAGAGCACTGTGCAAGGATAGAAAGATGGGAGTGCTCTAAGCAGGGGGTGAATGTAGGGTAAGAGCACTGGGAAGGTGGGCATATGGGCTGAGAGAACTAGGCTGGGAGGAATGTGAGTGAAAGAACTGAGCAGGGGGAAGGTTAGGTGAGATCCCTAGGCCGTGATGGGGGGGGGGGGGGGCATTTTGGTGTGAGAGCCCTGGGGAGTGTGGGGTGAGAATCCTGGGCTGGGGAGGAAGAGGGTGGGAGAATGTTAGGGAGAGTGTTGAGCAGTGGACGTGGGAATGGGGAGGAGAGTGGGGTGAGAGCCCTAGACAATTGAGAGGGAGAAGTGTGGAGGGAGAGTCTTGGGGAGTGGACGGTGAGAGTCCTGGACTGAGGGAGAGAATACTTTCTCCATAAAGCTATCATTTATTCCATCCAGGAACTTTATCTCTCTAGCGTGTCCCGATGATACATTTACCCAGTCAATATTGGGGTAATTGAAGTCTAAAAGTATATCAGAGCAGACTGCACTTTAAGATAATCTCACATCAAACGAAAAGTGCAGGGAGAGGGTCAATCCTGACAAAAGACTCCAAATGGATTTCAAAGTTGATAAAGATTTTTATTCATTTATGAGGCAACTCCGTAAAGCATTGCTTGGGATTTGAATCAGTGGAGTTGCCTCATAAATGAATAAAAATCTTTATCAACTTTGAAATCTATTTGGAGTCTTTTGTCAGGATTGACCCTCTCCCTGCACTTTTCGTTTGATGTGGGTAATTGAAGTCTCCCATTATTACTGCACTACCAATTTGGTTAGCTTCCCTAATTTCTCTTAGCATTTCACTGTCCGTCTCACCATCTTGACCAGGTGGGCGGTAGTATACCCCTATCACTATAGTCTTCCCCGACACACAAGGGATTTCTACCCATAAAGATTCGATTGTGCATTTAGTCTCATGCAGGATGTTTATCCTGTTGGACTCTATGCCATCCCGGACATAAAGCGCCACACCTCCTCCCGGGTGCTCCTCTTTGTCACTGCGATATAATTTGTACCCCGGTATAGCACTGTCCCATTGGTTATCCTCTTTCCACCATGTCTCTGAGATGCCAATTAAATCTATGTCATCATTCACTGCTATACATTCTAATTCTCCCATCTTACTTCTTAGACTTCTGGCATTAGCATACAAACATTTCAAAGTTTGTTTTTTGTTTGTATTTTCATTCTGCTTTTTAATTGATAGGGATAAGTTAAAATGTTTTAGCTCAGGTGAGTTTTTAGTTACAGGCACTTGGACTACTTTTCTAATTATTGGAACCTCACTGTCGGGATGCCCTAATTCTAATGCGTCATTAGTATCCTTTGAAGATACCTCCCTCCAAACCATGCGCTGCTAAGCAACTATCGGTTTTCCCCTTTGTTCTAGTTAAAAATCTACTCTATCTCCTTTTTAAAGGTTAACGCCAGCAGTCTGGTTCCACCCTGGTTAAGGTGGAGTCCGTCCCTTCGGAAAAGACTCCCCCCTTCCCCAAAAGGTTCCCCAGTTCCTAACAAAACTGAATCCCTCTTCCTTGCACCATCGTCTCATCCACGCATTGAGACTCCGGAGCTCTGCCTGCCTCTGGTGACCTGCGCGTGGAACAGGGAGCATTTCAGAGAATGCTACCCTGGAGGTTCTGGATTTAAGTTTTCTACCTAAGAGCCTAAATTTGGCTTCCAGAACCTCTCTCCCACATTTTCCTATGTCGTTGGTGCCCACGTGTACCACGACAGCCGGCTCCTCCCCAGCACTGTCTAAAATCCTATCTAGGTGACGCGTGAGGTCCGCCACCTTCGCACCAGGTAGGCAAGTTACCAGGCGATCCTCACGCCCACCAGCCATCCAGCTATCTACATTCCTAATAATCGAATCACCAACTGTGATGGCTGACCTAACCCTTCCCTCCTGGGTAGTAGGCCTTGGGGAGATATCCTCAGTGCGAAAGGACAATGCATCACCTGGAGAGCAGGTCCTTGCTACAGGATCCTTTCCTGCTACACCAGGTTCATGCTTTCCAATTATGAGACCTTCTTCCTCCAAGGCAGCACCAGGACTGCCAGTCTGAAGTTGGGACTTGGCTACTATGTCCCTGAAGGTCTCATCTATATACCTCTCTGTCTGCCTCAGCTCCTCCAGGTCTGCCACTCTAGTCTCCAGAGATCGGACTCATTCTCTGAGAGCCAGGAGCTCTTTGCATCGCATGCACATGTACAACTTCTCACCGGTGGGTAAAAAATCATACATGTGACACTCGATGCAAAAGACTGGGAAGCCCCCCTCTTTCTGCTGGACTGCTGCCTTCATCTCAGTTTTGATCAGTTCCTAGTTAAGTTTAAGGTTGCTAAGGGAGTAGGAATGTGTCTAATTAACGTCCTTTAAATGTATTAGTGAATTCGCTATAATTCTGGTAGTGGCCTACAGGGGTCTGATCAAACTCTCAATAAAGTTTTTGTTGTTTTTTGGGTTTTTTTTGTGAAAGTGGCACCTGCCTATAAATTAAAGGATGAGCTAGGGGTGGGAAATACAAACAGTCTAACTTCAGTTAGTCAGCCAGAGTGACTCGCTGCTCTCTTGATTAACAAATGTTGGTACTTATTCAAACCAAATCACACTACCTCAACACCTTTCCAAGGTGAGTAACTGAACTGAACTTTTCCAACCTTTTTACTTAGGTATACACTGCTTCTTGCTTATTTCTAGCTTCTGGCTACTTTTTTTGTTTTTTGGGGGGGGGGGGGGTTGGTGTTTTTTGTTTTTTTTTAATACAAACACTCAGTTCTGCTTACTAGCTGCCTTCAGACTTTTAAAAATAAACACACTACCTACTGCTTACTAGCTGCCTTATTGACTGACTATTTAAAAATACAGTCTAACTTTTTTTATTCACTGCCTTACTGACTATTAAAAGCACAAACACACTAAATAATATTTCCAAATAGTTAACTTTGCCCCAATACTTTTAAAAAAGACAATGTCCCAAGCAAAAACTTACTGATTCCTTTCAGCCACCAGCAAGGTGATCTCTCCTCTCAGTGCTCCCACTGGAATGTGGGAGACTGGAGGGTGCCAGTGTAATGCCGATTTTTAAAAAGGGAATAAGGGATGATCCAGGAAACTACAGATCAGTTAGTCTGATATCTGTGCCAGGCAGCATGATAGAAACTATCATAAAGAGCAAAATAGTTGAACATATAATTAGGCATAGTTTACTGGGACAAAGCCAACATGTTTTTAGCCAAGGGAAGTTTTGCCTTACAAATTTGATACATTTTTTTGAGGGCATAAGTAAACATGTAGATAAAGGTGAGCCAATTGATGTAGTATATCTAGATTTCCAGAAAGCATTTAAAGTCCCTCATGAGAGACTTCTTAGGAAATTAAAAAGTCATGGGAGAGGCGTCCAGAGGTCACCGCAAGCGATCCAGGGATTGAATTCCACGCCCCAGCTTCCAGATGCCCCGCACCCTTTGCAGTAGAAGAGGACCGGAAGGCTTATCTTCATACTGCTCCCAGCATCCCCCAGGAGAGGCGTCCAGAGGTCACTGCAAGCGATCCAGGGATTGAATTCCACAGCCCCAGCTTCCATAGGCCCCGTACCCTTTGCAGTAGAAGAGGACCGGAACGCTCATCTGCATACTGCTCCCAGCATCCCCCGGGAGAGGCGTCCAGAGGTCACCACAAGCAATCCAGGGATTGAATTCCACAGCCCCAGCTTCCAGAGGCCCCGCACCCTTTGCAGTAGAAGAGGACCGGAATGCTCATCTGCATACTGCTCCCAGCATCCCCTAGGAGACGACTCCAGAGGTCACTGCAAGCGATCCAGGGATTGAATTCCACAGCCCCAGCTTCCAGAGGCCCCACACCCTTTGCAGTAGAAGAGGACTGGAAGCGTGCGCCATTAGGCGCGCAAATCTCAAACCCTTTAACTGAGTGAAGATCAATTTAATGGTGGTTAAAGATGATTGGTAAGTATATCTTTGGGAAATCTTTGGACTTATAAACGTTTGGTGAAAGGTGAAACAGAGGGATCTATTCTTTAGAGTTTGTGTGTGTCTGAGGTAATAAGCAAGCCAGAGATAGTTAATTCTAGTGTCTGTCTTTCCCACCCACTCTTTTAGGCAAGAGACACTTTCTCATTAAAAGTCAATCTGGGTCTTATCTAAATCATACTATTGTACCAGCCCTTATTATTTATTTAGATTTATATTCCACTTTTTTCAGCACTTCAAAGTGGATTACATTCAGGTACTGTAGGTATTTCCCTATCCCCAGAGGGCTTACAATCTAAGTTTATAGAACTTGAGGCAATAGAAGGTAAAGTGACTTGCCCAAGATCACAAGGAGCAACAGTGGGACTTGAACCCTGGTCTCCTGGTTCATAGCCCACTGCTCTAACCAATAGGCTACTCCTCCACTCGATTCCACTCCTACTGAAAGTTTTGAAAGTTTAATCATCCCCTTGTAGGACACTAGCTGATTAGTAAATTCACCTGGAAATTTAAAGTAACCGCCGGTGAGAGATTGAATATGTGCACTTGGTACAAAGAGCCCCTGGCACTCAGGGAACGAGTCTAATCTCTGGAGGCTAGAGTAGCAGACTTGGAGGAGCTGAGGTAGACAGAGAGGTACACTGATGAGACCTGCAGGGACATAGTAGCCAAGTCTTAAATCCAGTCTGGCAGCCCCAGTGCTGCCTTGGATCAGAAAGGTCTCCCAGTAGGAGAACATCACCCTGGTGTAGCAGGAAGTGATCCTGTAGCAAGGAACTGTTCTCCAGGTGATGTATTGTCCTCTTGCTACTGCCCAGGAGGGAAGGGTTAGGCCGGCCATCATAGTTGGTGATTCAATTATTAGAAAAGTAGATAGCAGGGTGGCTGGTGGATGTGAGGACCGTCTGGTAACTTGCCTGCCTGGTGCGAAGGTGGCAGACCTCACGCGTCACCTAGATAGGATTATAGACAGTGCTGGGGAGGAGCCGGCTGTCGTGGTACATGTGGGCACCAATGACATAGGAAAATGTGGGAGAGAGGTTCTGGAAGCCAAATTTAGGATTTTAGGTAGGAAGCTGAAATCCAGAACCTCCAGAGTGGCATTCTCTGAAATGCTTCCTGTTCCACGCGCAGGTCCCCAGAGGCAGGCAGAGCACCAGAGTTTCAATGCGTGGTTGAGACGATGGTGCAAGGAAGAGAGATACAGTTTTGAAAGGAACAGGGGAAACCTTTGGGGAAGGGGGAGATTTTTCCGAAAGGATGGGCTCCACCTTAACCAGAGTGGAACCAAGCTGCTGGCACTAACTTTCAAAAAGGAGATAGAGCAGCTTTTAAACTAGAACAAGGGGGAAAGCCAACAGTCACTCAGCAGTGCATGGTTCGGAGAAATGTATCCTTGAAGGATACTAATGAAACAAGAGAGTTAGGGCATCCCAACAGAGAGGTTCCAATAAAAGCAAACGTCCATGTACCTAAATGTAAAAAATCACCGAAGCTAATGATTTCCAAATTATCCCTAACAACTGAAAAGCAGGTAGTTAATACAAACAAAAAACACACTTTGAAATGTCTGTATGCCAATGCCAGAAGTCTAAGAAGTAAGAGGGGAGAGTTAGAGTGTATAGCAGTCAATGATGAGATTGACATAATTGGCATCACAGAGATTTGGTGGAAGGAGGATAACCAATGGGACAGTGCTATATCAGGTTACAAATTATATCACAATGATAGGGAGGATCAACTTGGTAGGGGTGTGGCACTTTATGTCTGGGAGGGTATAGAGTCCAACAGGATAAAGATCATACAAGAGCCTAAATGCTCAGTAGAATCTATATGGGTAGAAATCCCATGTGTGTTGGATAAGAGTATAGTGATAGGAGTATACTACCGTCCACCTGAACAAAATGGTCAGGCAGATGATGAAATGCTAAGAGAAATTAGGGAAGCCAACCAATTTGGCAGTACAATAATAATGGGAGATTTCAATTACCCCAATATTGATTGGGTAAATGTAACATCAGGAATTGCTAGAGACAAAAAGTTTTTTCCTGGGCATAATTATAGCACTGTATCTGGGCTAGCATCTCTAGTTTCTTCACAATTCACCCACAAGTTATTTCTATAGTTTTATATGTTAAGTTACGGGGGTGTTTAGTGTGCCCTTGGGCCTCAGCCCGACCCCAGATGGATCCAGGACCGAACCGAGGGTTGACGGCGTGATCCACCATGGCAGATGGTCTTACCCTCCGCCAGGCCGGCAAACTCCCAAGGCCAACAACAGGATGATGTTGGAATGTGAATGGTCCTCCGACCATTCCAAGCCCTTTCGGACCTGCCGCTTGGATCGGCATGGAGCAGCAGGCCTGGCTTGAGGTCAAGGGCAGACGGGCCTTGACACGAAGACATGGCAGACTAGGATTGATGCGACGGCATCACAGACGAAGACTTGGGTTGATGCAACGGCATCACAGTCGAGACTTGGGTTGATGCAACGGCATCACAGACGAAGACTTGGGTTGATGCAATGGCATCACAGACATGACGAGGAACTGGAAATCCAAACAAGAGAAGACGCAGGGCAGGAGGACATTGGCGCTGTCTCTCAGGGCGCCCTACTCAGTCCACCTGTGGGACCAGTGGCGGACCACCCTGTACCACTGCGCGCCCTACACAGCCCGAGGAGACTGGTCACGGACCACGCTGGGAGCGGGACAAGCGCAGGAAGGATCCAGTCGAGGTGGGACTCTGACGATGAAGTCGATGTCATCCGAAGCACCAACACGGCTGGCAGGACGAGACTGCTCAGGAGATCAGGACACCAGTCCACCTGCAGGCCTCTCCAACCTGGGAAAGACGTCATCCGAGGGAGCAGGACTGACAGGACCAGAAGGCTCAGGAGCGCAGATGTGAACACCAAAGAGGGCATAAGAACATAAGAAATTGCCATGCTGGGTCAGACCAAGGGTCCATCAAGCCCAGCATCCTGTTTCCATCAGAGGCCAAAACCAGGCCACAAGATCCTGGCAATTACCCAAACACTAAGAAGATCCCATGCTACTGATGCAATTAATAGCAGTGGCTATTCCCTAAGTAAAATTGATTAATAGCCATTAATGGACTTCTCCTCCAAGAACTTATCCAAACCTTTTTTTAACCCAACTACACTAACTGCACTAACCACATCCTCTGGAAACAAATTCCAGAGCTTTATTGTGCGTTGAATGAAAAAGAATTTTCTCTGATTAGTCTTAAATGTGCTACTTGCTAACTTCATGGAATGCCCCCTAGTCCTTCTATTATTTGAAAGTGAAAATAACCGAGTCACATCTACTCGTTCAAGACCTCTCATGATCTTAAAGACCTCTATCATATCCGCCCTCAGCCGTCTCTTCTCCAAGCTGAACAGCCCTAACCTCTTCAGCCTTTCCTCATAGGGAAGCTGTTCCATCCCCTTTATCATTTTGGTTGTCCTTCTCTGTACCTTCTCCATCGCAACTATATCTTTTTTGAGATACGGCGACCAGAATTGTACACAGTATTCAAGGTGCGGTCTCACCATGGAGCGATACAGAGGCATTATGACATTTTCCGTTCTAGTAACCATTCCCTTCCTAATAATTCCTTACATTCTATTTGCTTTTTTGACTGCTGCAGCACACTGAGCCGACGATTTTAAAGTATTATCCACTATGATGCCTAGGTCTTTTTCCTGTGTGGTAGCTCCTAATATGGAACCTAACATCGTGTAACTGCAGCAATGGTTATTTTTCCCTATATGCAACACCTTGCACTTATTTATTTATTTATTTATTGTTTTTGTTATACCGAGTTTCATGATAGGCATCACATCAACCCGGTTTACAAATAACAAGGAGTGTAAAGCATAACGTAACGTAAAAAACAATATTTTCAATAAGAACCTTGAACTTTAAATACAGTGAATCAGAAAAAGGGAGAGGGAAAGTTACAAAAAACAAGGAAAATAAACTTGGGATGGAAGGGGAGAAATTGAACAGCACAATATTTACATTTCAGCCTATTGATACATTAGAATAGCAAGTGAAAAAATAAGACTATGAAATGGTACATAGGTAATCAAATGAATAAATATGACACAGTTGTGAATGGTAATAGTATGATAAATATTCAGCAGGAATTAGTGAGAGAGGGTTTGAGGTTGGTTGATTCGTGTTTACATTCCATTATTGCATACGAGTTAGTGCTAGTGAGAGGAGGTTTTATTCAAGGCTTGGAAATGCTTTTTTGAAAAGCCAAGTTTTTAGTCTTTTCCTAAATGTTAAAGAGCATGGCTCTTGTCTCAAATCAGGTGGGATCGAGTTCCAGAGAGCTGGACCTGCTGATGAGAAGGCTCTGAGACTCAAGGATTTATGTTGGTAGGTTTTGGCCTTTGGAATTTGGAGTGACTCTTTGTAGTGTTCCCTGATAGGCCTGGCGGAGGTGAATTTTTTAAGTGGTATTTGTAGGTCGAGTTGCGTGTGTTGGTTGATAGTTTTGTAAATGATGTTAATGGTTTTGTACATGATTCTATAGTGGATCGGAAGCCAATGGAGGTTTTTGAGAATAGGTGAAATGTGGTCAATTTTCCTGGAATTTGTAAGGACTCTGGCTGCAGAGTTCTGAACCATTTGTAAAGGTTTGGTGTAAGAAGCTGGGAGGCCTAATAGTAATGAGTTGCAATAATCTAGTTTGGAAAAGATTATTGCTTGCAAGATTGTTCTGAAGTCCTGAGTGTGAAACAGCGGTTTTATTCTTTTCAGGATATGTAATTTGTAGAAGCAATCTTTGGTGGTTTGGTTAATGAATGTTTTGAGGTTGAGACGATTGTCTAGGATGGCTCCTAAGTCTCTTATGTGGGTTGTTTGAAGGAGTGTGGGTGGTTTAGGAAGTGTGTTATTGTTTTCCTGTGATATGAGCAGGAATTCTGTTTTCGAAGCATTGAGTACAAGGTTTAGACTGTTGAGGAGAAGTTTAATTTCTAATAGGCAACTGTCCCAGTATTCCATTGTTTTTGAGATTGATTCTTTTATAGGGATTACGATCTGTACGTCGTCTGCAAAAAGGAAATGTTTCAGGCTTAATTTTGTAAGTAGTTGGCAGAGTGGTAGCAGGTAGACATTGAAAAGGGTGGGTGAAAGTGATGATCCTTGCGGCACTCCTCTATTAGAAGGGTGGTATTGGGATTCTTTATTATGAATTTTGACTCTGTATCCTCTGTTTTCTAGAAATGTTTTGAACCAGTTTAGTGTGGCACCTGTTAAACCAATGTTTGCCAGCTGTTTTAGAAGAAGTGCGTGGTTGACGGTGTCAAAGGCCGCCGAGAAGTCAAGGAGGATTAGTAAATATGCTTGGCCTTTATCAATACCAGAGAGTAGGTAGTCCATGAGTGAAATTAGTAGCGTTTCGGTGCTTGCGGCTTTGCGAAAACCATATTGGTTTGGGGACAGAATACTGTGGTCCTCTAGGTAGTTGGATAGTTGGGTGTTTACCAGTTTTTCCATGATTTTAGCTATAAATGGTAGGTTGGAAATAGGGCGGAAGTTGTTGGGATCACATGCATTTAGATTTGGTTTTTTTAGCAGTGGCTTGATTGAGGCAGTTTTTTAGGTCATCTGGGTAGATGCCATGTGATAAGGAGCAGTTTATAATATCTGCTAGGGTTTTTGCTATTGTGTCCGGGATAAGAAGAAGCATTTTGGTAGGGATTTGATCAAATGGGTGTGATGACGGTTTCATTCTTTTTAATACATTTTGTATCTCTGTGATTGTGATGGGTTCAAAGGCATTAAGCTGGATGTCTTTATTTTGGGGAAGATATGTGTTATCTGGAGACGTAGTGTTTGGAATCAGCTGATTAAGGAGATCCGATATTTTTTTGTTAAAATGAAGAGCCAATTCGTCTGCTTTAGTCTGGGCTTGTTCGGGTGATGTCTTGTTCGGGTGATGTCTTGTTCGGGTGATGTCGGTTATATCTGGAGTGATAGGTTTAGTGAGGCTGGAAACGAAGGCGAATAGAGCTTTTGAGTCAAAGCTGAGATGATGAACCTTTCGGGCATAGTAGTCTCTTTTGATTTTCAACGTGGTACTTTTGTAAAGATGGAGTGATCGTTTGTAATCAGAGAGTGAGGCTGGTGAAGGGGCTTTGCGCCATTTTCTTTCTTTTTGCCGAAGTAATTGTTTGAGTTTTCGTAGTTCATCATTATACCAGGGATGTCGTTTGGATGTATTAGCAGACCTTGTTTTGGTTGTCAGTGGGCAGAGAGTGTTTGCTATAGATTTTGTTATTTTGGACCAGGATTGGAGGGCAGCGTTAGGGGTAGATACTTCAATGAGTGGTAGATCCGAGGTTAGAGCTTTACTTAGATGTTCCGAGTTGCAAGGTTTTCTGTATAGGAAAGAGGGTCTTGAGTTGAGTTTGGAGTCTGATCGAGGTAAGGAAAAGCTGGTGGAGATTAGAGAGTGATCTGACCATGGGACTTTTTTGCAATTTGGTTGTTTTGTAAGAGAAATACCAGTGTTTGTAAAGAGTAGATCGAGCGTGTGGCCTGCTTTGTGGGTGGGTTTATTGATTTGTTGTCTGAATCCCATCGCTGACAGTGCGGTGAGGAGGGCTTCACAGTTTGTAGAGAGGGGAACTTTGTCAACATGTAAATTGAAGTCACCCAGGATTATAGCAGGGGAGTCAAGATTGAGATGCAGAGTTATGGTTTCGATGATAGGAGAGGAGTCTGACTCTAGTAAGCCTGGAGGGGCGTAGACTAGCAGGATTTGGAGTTGTTCTGATTTGAACAATCCTAGTTCTAGTTTAGTTACTGTACTGATGGGGTGGTGTGAGAACCTTAAGGATTTTTTTGCAGCTAGGAAGATACCCCCTCCTCTTTTTTTTTTGTCTTGGGATGGAGAAGAAATCGTAAGTCTGCGTTGGTAATTGGTTAATGAGTGTGATGTCCGTGGATTTGAGCCATGTTTCTGTTATGGCGCAAACGTCTGGGGTTGTGTCCTGCAGTATGTCGTTGAGTATAAGAGTTTTGTTGGTGAGAGATTGGGCGTTGAATAGGATTATGGTGAATAGGGTGAGGCCTAGTAACTGTGTAGTGGGGGAAATCATGATTGGGATGAGTGATTTGTAGGTGCGTGGTCGGTAGTACATTATTGTTCAGGTTGGATCGGTGCTGGATGAGTGCTACTGGAGTTTGGATGTGCTGCTAGAGACTGGATGTGTGCTTCTGTAGCCTGGATGAGTGCTGCAGGAGATTGGATGAGTGCCTCTGGAGACTGGATGAGTGCTGCTGGATGAGTGCCTCTGGGGACTGGATGAGTGCTGCAGGAGACTGGATGAGTGCTGCAGGAGACTGGATGAGTGCCTCTGGGGACTGGATGAGTGCTGCAGGAGACTGGATGAGTGCTGCAGGAGACTGGATGAGTGCCGCTGGAGACTGGATGAGTGCCTCTGGGGACTGGATGAGTGCCGCTGGAGACTGGATGAGTGCTGCAGGAGACTGGATGAGTGCTGCTGGATGAGTGCCTCTGGGGACAGGATGAGTGCTGCTGGAGACTAGATGAGTGCTGTAGGAGACTGGATGAGTGCTGCTGGATGAGTGCCTCTGGGGACTGGATGAGTGCCTCTGGGGACTGGATGAGTGCCGCTGGAGACTGGATGAGTGCTGCAGGAGACTGGATGAGTGCCGCTGGATGAGTGCCTCTGGAGACTGGATGAATGCTTCTGGAGACTGGATGGGTGGATGTGTGATCGCTGGATGGATGGATAAGGGTGGGTAATGGCTCTTGCTCTGGGATGCTCCAAGGGGCGCGCCCCTTAGGTCACGCTCCTTCGGGTGCGCGACGCCTGGTGCGCGACGCCCCAGGGAGCGTCTGCAATTTAAGGGCCTGAAAACAGTGCTGGGTTAGACGGCTGGGTTGGGGGTGGGAGCAGTATCACTCACCACGTGGTCCTGCTGCTTCTCTTTATTTTGCAGGTTTCTGAGCCCTCTTGTCCCTTTTTTTCTCTTAATTTCCCGGTTCACTGTTCACTGCTGGCTCACAGAAGGGAGGGGTGAGCGGGCTCTTGCCCCGACTGAGCTGTGCCGACCGCACGAGCCCCTGCAGTGGAGGAGGACAGAGACTGAGAAAGGATCCTAGCAGAAAGATCCTAGCAGAAAGCACTTGTCCACATTAAATTTCATCTGCCATTTGGATGCCCAATCTTCAAGTCTTGCTAGGTCCTCCTGTAATGTATCACAGTCTGCTTGTGATTTAACTACTCTGAATAATTTTGTATCATGCGCAAATTTGATAACCTCACTCATCGTATTCCTTTCCAGATCATTTATATATATATTGAAAAGCACCGGTCCAAGTACAGATCCCTGAGGCACTCCACTGTTTACCCTTTTCCACTGAGAAAATTGTGCATTTAATCCTACTCTCTGTTTCCTGTCTTTTAACCAGCTTGTAATCCACGAAAGGACATCGCCTCTTATCCCATGACTTTTTAGTTTTCTTAGAAGCCTCTCATGAGGGACTTTGTCAAACGCCTTCTGAAAATCCAAATACACTACATCTACCGGTTCACCTTTATCCACATGTTTATTAACCCCTTCAAAAAAATGAAGCAGATTTGTTAGGCAAGACTTCCCTTGGGTAAATCCATGTTGACTATGTTCCATTAAATCATGTCTTTCTATATGCTCTACGATTTTGATCTTGAGAATAGTTTCCACTATTTTTCCCGGCACTGAAGTCAGGCTCACTGGTCTATAGTTACCCGGATCGCCCCTGGAGCCTTTTTTAAATATTGGGGTTACATTGGCCACCCTCCAGTCTTCAGGTACAATGGATGATTTTAATGATAGGTTACAAATTTTAACTAATAGATCAGAAATTTCATTTTTTAGTTCCTTCAGAACCCTAGGATGCATACCATCTGGTCCAGGTGATTTGCTACTCTTTAGTATGTCAATCTGGCCTACTACATCTTCCAGGTTCACAGTGATTTCGTTAAGTTCGTCTGACTCATCACCCCTGAAAACCATCTCCGGAACTGGTATCTCCCCAACATCCTCATTAGTAAACACGAAGGCAAAGAATTCATTTAGTCTTTCTGCAATGGCCTTATCTTCCGTAAGAGCCCCTTTAACCCCTCTGTCATCTAATGGACCAACCGACTCCCTCACAGGTTTCTTGCTTTGGATATATTTTAAAAAGTTTTTATTATGAGTTTTTGCCTCAATGGCCAATTTCATTTCAAATTCTCTCTTCGCCTGTCTTATCAATGTTTTACACTTAGCTTGACAATGCTTATGTTTTATCCTGATTTCTTCAGAGGGATCCTTCTTCCAATTTTTTAAGGATGTTTTTTTTGGCTAAAATAGCCTCGTTCACCTCACCTTTTAACCATGATGGTAATCGTTTTGCCTTCCTTCCACCTTTCTTAATGCGCGGAATACATATGGACTGCGCCTCTAGGATTGTATTTTTAAACAATGTCCATGCCTGTTGAACACTTTTAACCTTTGCAACTGCACCTTTCAGTTTTTTTCTGACTATTTTCCTCATTTAATCAAAGTTTCCCTTTTTAAAATTTAGTGTTAGAGCTGCAGATTTACTTATTGTCCCCCTTCCAGTTATTAGTTTAAATTTGATCATGTTATGATCATTATTGCCAAGTTGCCCCCACCACCGTTACTCCTCCTGGTGTTTCACCAGGAGGCGAAACACCAGGAGATGAACACCAGGACACCTGGACGAGGTCCTCAGGCACGAAGACATAGCATGAAGACATAACTTGACATGGCGAGACGAAGCGAAGAGGAGCTCCACGAAGAAGACCTGACGGAGCACTGGCAGGCAGGAGCCTCCAGAGTGAAGTAACTCCCATGCAAGGCGAAGACGTAGTGACGGAGCAGCCCTTTTATAGGGCTGGAGCAGGAAGTCCAATCAGAGGTGGGGCCAGCACACTTCCTGTGTCTGGCCCTTTAAATACAGAAGACCGCGGACAGCGGCCTGCACCGACGTCCTCACGCAGAAGGCAGGGCTGGGCCTGGAGAGCAGGCCCTGATGACGGCAGTGGCTCCAGCTGCTGCAGGAAGCCCCGGGGGCGGCTCCAGCCGCCACTCGAGCCCAGGGACGCGGCCTTCGCACCGTGAAGAAGGAGTGACAGCGGCGGCTTCTAGCCGCAAAGAGAGGCAGAAAGTCTGCGGCTCCGGCCGCGGTCAAGAGGACATGCCTGGGCGGCCTCCGGGCCGCAGAAAGAACTTCAGTCTGTGACTCCAACCGCGCGGCAAGGCCCGACTTTGGCTGCATCCGTGCCGCGTTGGGTGAAGAGGCAGCATGGGGTGAGTGCCTGCTCGCGGGGGGACCCGCAGGCAGGGATCCATAACATTATACTTCTGTCATCAGAGTTATGTGGCCTCCAGTTTATATAAATATATTAAGGATGCTAAATCTTCTCAATGAAACGGTTTGAAGAAACGGTGGGATATGATTTCAACTAAGTAGTAACTTTCTATTGGAGATTTTCTGTTCGCATATCACTTTCTTCTCCCAGTGTTTTTTGCTGTGCATTGTGCTCTATGGTCCCCCTGGAAATTGCATAAGTCTGAGTTACTCTCATAAGTGTTGGTCTTGTGCTTCTCTTTATGCTACATTCTGTCTACTATTGATCTACTATTGTTCTTTAAGATTTTTTTTAGCAGGAGTTATGGGAGGAAATATCAGCACTTTTGAATATTAATCATTCACTTTCCTATACTATTATAATTTTTATTATTCATTTTATTTATTATTTATTATAATTTTGAAATCTTTGGCCATGCATTCTCCACTAACTGTTTCTCAGGGGAAGCTGTTGGATTTTTTACTTTCTATTTCTTTTAAAGCGGTTTTGACTAACTGGAAGAATAATACTTGGCTTAATATATATTTCTGGTGGAACTCTGCATGTTTATTTTATAACTATGAAAAATAAGCGGCTGTCAAGTATAATAGACTTGCCATATGGGTAAAAATGTGGGGACCTGTAGATCACTCTTGTAATCTTTTAAGTATCTGGTATAATGGTGGCCATGTTATCATTCTTTATGTCTGAAGAAGAAAAGGGAGGACATTTTTGTGTATAGTGGTGTGAATCTCTGAATATTGTTCTATCTTACTTTACCTGTGTTACCAGCAGAAGTTTAATTATTATCATTTCTTCAATTTTCCAGTTATGACTTTAAAACTCAATAAAGAAATGTGAACTAAAAAAGAAAATACCACATATTGGTACCACAGGGTGTTTAGTGTTTATGGCTTAGTAAATGACTCCCTAAAATCCTAGGTGTAGCCTTCCTATGTCACTGGTGCTCCTCCCCAGCAATCTCTAAAATCTTATCTGCCACCCCCTGAGTGGCTGCCAGGAACTGACCCCATGGTTCCTTATGATACTGATAGGCACTGAGACAGGAAATTCTCCCAGATTTAGTCACTCTTCCTCCTGCTGCCCCCTTCCTCACAATTTTGTCAGTCCTTCCCATATTTCTTCTTGTGTTCCTTCCTTCTCACTTTCTCCCCCTTTCCTTATTTATTCTTGCTTCTGTCTTTGTCCTTCCTGTAGTAGTTATTTAGGTAAGAACAATGTAAAATTCTGCACTTTGAATAGTTAGACAGGGCCATTTGTGCTGTTGGCGGTGTGGGGTTGCTTTAAGATGTGCGGCTCAGGAGGCTTGGGAGCTGATGGGGCAGTGTGTCAGATCTTAGTGATTAATGATCTCTGGGAAGGGAAATGGAAGAGGGTCTGCCTGCCCCCTGCAGTAGGAATGCAAACACCATTGTGTGCTTTTGCACACTGCCAGTCACTTCCCATAGCTGGAGATTTTCATACACTCCTTTGCCATAAATAAACCTGTCAGAGGATGACAGAGATCAGAAAGTCAGGCTGTTCACTCTGAAAAGAATAACTCAGGCACAGTCACCCAGAAAATTAATTTTGTAGGTCTTTTGAGAACTTAGTTCTGTAGAAAGAATAATATATAAACAAAAGGATAGCCTCACCAAATATTGCTTGACCAGAAGTTGGCAGATTTATTCCTTGCTCTTTCCTGATCTTGGGAAAGTCTACTACACAGGAACATAACTTTCACAAAATCAACCATCAAGAAAAGCTCCATGTTAGTATAATTTTTTGTTAGTTTTATATTCTCTGGATTGTAATTTATAAATTGCATTAAGGCTTGATGTATTGCAATAAATGTAACTAATAATAATAAAGATGGGTGTGCATCTGACAGTGGATCTTGATTTTTTTTTCTATTTCTATACTACAAATATAAAGAAATGCATATTAACTACATCAGCCCCACAGTGTCCCCACTCCAGTGCCACTACACTGCATATTGAGGTAGTTAAGCATAGTTTTCTACTGTTCTTTTATGGTTAATGGTGTTAACGGGAGAGTTCCAACGTGGCCCAATTAAATTGTGGCATATGCAGCTGCAAGCAGGGTAACCCAAGAACAATAGGGTGCATGGCCTTCTCCAAAACAGAGAAGGAAATTACTTCAGTATGGAGAGCTCTGGTGCGGAGGGATACCGTTTCGGTACAACAGGTAACATTACCCGGTAAAGGCTCCCCGTGTATAGATGATAAGAGTAGTGAAGTCTTCAGAGTGGTGAGGTGAATCCTCAAATGTTCCACTAGTCGTTGAAGAATAAAATTACCTCCTGCCCCTAAGTCCACCAGGGCAAGAGTCTGAAATTCCAAGGTCTGCAGATCAAAGAGACCGGGAGAGAGAGCGGAGGAGAGGGCGTAGTGAGGCCTAAGAAGAGTCCTCCCGCAGGACTTCGGCCCGTCCGTTTCCCGGACATATCGTGCATGTTTGGACTGCATGACCAGCTTGTCCACAGTACATGCACAATCCATTCCTTTTCTGAAGTCTTCTCTCTTTGGATGTCAGGTGACTGCAACCTAGCTGCATCGGTTCTTCCCCACTGGCAACAGGAGTCAAAGGAACCATCCTGAGTGCAGGTTTAACACGAACTTCCTTCTGAACAGGTCCTTTACAAGGCTTGAGTTCTTGCACCTTATTTATTTATTATTATTTATTTAAACATTTTTATATACCGGCATTAGTTGTGGACATCATGCCGGTTTACAGCAAAACTGGTAAAGTTTGGAAATTACATTTTAACAGGGAATTAAAAAACTGGGAGGAGGGGAACAAGAAGTAGGATAGAAAAAAGAAATAACAGTAACATTAACATTAACATGGTTCCTCGGTATGAACGAGGAAGGAGGATAGCAACATATGGTTCCTCAGTATGAGGAAGATGGAGTAGACGCAATGTGGTCTATTTTTATTGGAGACTGTGTAAGTTTTTTGTTTTTTTTTATTCTGGGTAAGCTTGTTTGAACAACCATGTTTTCATTTGAAAACCATGTTTTCACCTTATCACGAAGCTGGTGATCAGTCCTAGTAGCTAAGGCCACTAGCTCATCCAGTGAGTCAGGTGTTTCACGAGCAGCCAGCTCGTCCTTCAAGCGGGAATCCAAACCTTTGAAGAAGAGAGTTTTCAGGCATATAGGGTCCCAATGTAATTCAGCCGCAAAAGTCTTGAACTCTATAGCGAAATCAGCCAGGGGTCGGTTGCCTTGCTTCAGGTCCACCACTGTAGAACCAGCGACAGTATATCGGGCAGGATCATCAAAAACAGATTTAAACAAGTCCATAAATCCGGCAGTATCCTGAAGTATGGGGTCTTTGCATTCCCACAGCGCGGAAGTCCAAGTCAAAACCCTTCCATCCAGGTAGGATAGAATATAAGTATTCTTGGCGTACGCTGTGGGGCAATGAGTGGGTTGTAATGCAAAATGCATACAACACTGATTTAAGAAGCCTCTAGTTCTCTGAATCTCCCCAGAAAAACGTACTGGAGCAGCAAGAGGCACAATAGTCTTTATAGTTACTTCAGGTAACTGATCTTCATTACTAGATGTAGAACCTTGATTCCTCTGTGCGTGCAGCTGATGAAACGCAGTAGTCAATTTCTCCAATGCGTCTTGTTGTTCAGCAAGGCCAGGCCTGGAATGGCCTAGGCGTTGAGCTGAGCCGGATCCATGGAATTAGCAATCTGTTATGGTTAATGGTGTTCGGGTGGATCCTTGGACATTGTGGCAGCTGACCATGCCCACAGAGGCAGTCCCGTGAGGGACCATGGTGTCAGGCTAGACTCCGAACAGACAAACACAGATTTGAATCTTCTGTTAGAGGTGGCAGAAGTGAGTAGTGGTTGTAGAGCCCAGCTGGGCATGTCTCACACAAAACGCTGGAACAGCGGATCCTCTGCAAGGCAGTGTTGTAGCGGAAAGAGACTGGGAGTTATGAGCACACAATAAGAATAACATTCAGAGTCCCAGTGTAGAAATAGGAGAAGCTCCGAGGCAGGGAGAGCAGGCATTCGAGGAGCGAGTACCTGATCCCTTAGAGCAGAGAGACTCAGTAGCATTGTACTCACTTAGCAGTAACAGAGATTCCACTAGACGAGAGGTCTGACACTGGAGCAGAGAGCAGGCCCTCGAGGAGCGAGTACCTGATTCCAGTGAAGCAGTACTGTGGAGAGAGATGGTTTCTGTACTCAATGATGGTCACTGTAAGTTAGTTCTTCCAAGTAGAAGGGTAGAGGTTGCAGGCAGCAGCACAGGGAACATGGGCCCTGGAGGAGCGAGTACCGGTTTCCTGATAGCACTTGAAAGAAGCAAAGAGGCCCCCGAGGAGCGGGTACCCGGTTAGAGACCCCGAAGGGTAGTAAGAGTTCCAGATAGCGCTGGAGTGGCAGAATAGCTTAGGAACAGAGAGCAAATCCCATCCGTACGAATCCTGTTGCTAACTCAACGAGCTAGCAAATAATGTAGACAGATATACCCGGACGTCATGACGTCAGAACAGGGGGACGCCCCTGAGGGCGAATGGCGGGAGGCAGCACTAAAGCCGGTCCGGGGACGCTGGAGAGAACGGCAAGAACATAAGAATATAAGAACATAAGAACATGCCATACTGGGTCAGACCAAGGGTCCATCAAGCCCAGCATCCTGTTTCCAACAGTGGCCAATCCAGGCCATAAGAACCTGGCAAGTACCCAAAAACTAAGTCTATTCCATGTTACCATTGCTAATGGCAGTGGCTATTCTCTAGGGGGTAGATTTTCAAACCGCGCGATTTGGCGTACTTTTGCTGGCGCATCAGGCGCAAGCAAAAGTACGTGGGATTTTAGTAGATACGCGCGTAGCCGCTAAAATCCTGGATCGGCGCGCGCAAGGCTATCAATTCCGTATAGCCGGCGCGCGCCGAGCCGCGCAGCCTACCCCCGTTCCCTCCGAGGCCGCTCCGAAATCGGAGCGGCCTCGGAGGGAACTTTCTTTTGCCCTCCCCTCCCCTTCCCCTCCCTTCCCCTACCTAACCCACCCGCCCGGCCCTGTCTAAACCCCCCTTACCTTTGTCGGGGGATTTACGCCTCCCGGAGGGAGACGTAAATCCCCGCGCGCCAGCGGGCCGCTAGCGCGCCGGGACGCGACCTGGGGGCGGGTCCGGAGGGCGCAGCCACGCCCCTGGACTGCCCGGGCCGTAGCCACGCCCCCAGGCCCGCCCCGGAACGCTCCCGACACGCCCCGAAAACGCCGCGTGGTTCGGGCCCGCCCCCGACACGCCCCCCTCAGAAAACCCCGGGACTTACGCGAGTCCCGGGGCTCTGCGCGCGCCGGTAGGCCTATGTAAAATAGGCTCACCGGCGCGCAGGGCCCTGCTCGCCTAAATCCGCCCGGATTTGGGCAGATTTAGGCGAGCAGGGCTCTTAAAATCCGCCCCTAGGTGAACTTAATAGCAGGTAATGGACTTCTCCTCCAAGAACTTATCCAATCCTTTTTTAAACACAGCTATACTAACTGCACTAACCACATCCTCTGGCAACAAATTTCAGAGTTTAATTGTGCTTGAGTAAAAAAGAACTTTCTCCGATTAGTTTTAAATGTGCCACATGCTAACTTCATGGAGTGCTCCCTAGTCTTTCTACTATCCGAAAGAGTAAATAACCGATTCACATCTACCCGTTCTAGACCTCTCATCATTTTAAACACCTCTATCATATCCCCCCTCAGCCGTCTCTTCTCCAAGCTGAAAAGTCCTAACCTCTTTAGTCTTTCCTCATAGGGGAGCTGTTCCATTCCCCTTATCATTTTGGTAGCCCTTCTCTGTACCTTCTCCATCGCAATTATATCTTTTTTGAGATGTGGCAACCAGAATTGTACACAGTATTCAAGGTGTGGTTTCACCATGGCATGAAACAGAGGCATTATGACATTTTCCATTTTATTCACCATTCCCTTTCTAATAATTCCCAACATTCTGTTTGCTTTTTTGACTGCCGTAGCACACTGAACCGACGATTTCATTGTGGTTATCCACTATGACGCTAGATATTTTTCCTAGGTGGTAGCTCCTAATATGGAACCTAACATTGTGCAACTATAGCATGGGTTATTTTTCCCTATATGCATCACCTTGCACTTATCCACATTAAATTTCATCTGCCATTTTTATGCCCAAATTTCCAGTCTCACAAGGTCTTCCTGCAATTTATCACAATCTGCTTGTGATTTAACTACTCTGAACAATTTTGTGTCATCTGCAAATTTGATTATCTCACTCGTCGTATTTCTTTCCAGATCATTTATAAATATATTGAAAAGTAAGGGTCCCAATACAGATCCCTGAGGCACTCCACTGTCCACTCCCTTCCACTGAGAAAATTGTCCATTTAATCCTACTCTCTGTTTCCTGTCTTTTAGCCAGTTTGCAATCCAGGAAAGGATATCGCCACCTATCCCATGACTTTTTACTTTTCCTAGAAGCCTCTCATGAGGAACTTTGTCAAACACCTTCTGAAAATCCAAGTATACTATATCTACCGGTTCACTTTTATCCACATGTTTATTAACTCCTTCAAAAAAGTGAATGTTCTGATTTAGAAGGCGGACCCTTGGTCCGGCGATGAAGGTAGTTCTATCGTCGGAAGGCGAGGCCAAACACAAGGATCGCTGGAGAGGCTCGATGAAGATCTGGATGCAGGCGCCTCCTGCAGGTCGTTTAATCCAGATAGCTGGCGCCTCCAGCAGGTCGTGGAAACAGAAGCTGGCGCCTCCAGCAGGTCGTGGAAAATAGAAGCTGGCGCCTCCAGAAGGTCGTGGAAACAGAAGCTGGCGCCTCCAGCAGGTCGTGAGGGCAAACGGTACCACAGCCAGTCCAGGGATCAAGAGCCAGAGCACTCTGCAGCCAGTCCAAGGGTCGAGAGCCAGAAAGTACCACAGCCAGTCCAGGGATCAAGAGCCAGAATATTCCGTAACCAGTCCAGGGGTCGAGAGCCAAGCAGGAACGTCAGCCAATCCAGGAATCACCACAAGGAGGAACAAAACAGGAACAACGAGCAGGAAACACCACCAGAGCCACGAAGCCAAGGCAAGGTCTGACAGCTCAGACCTTGCCTTAAATAGTTTACAGAAGATGGAGCCTGCAGGAAGGGAACCCCCCTAACTTCCTGTAGGGGTTTCTTTAAGGCCAGGTTCTTGCCGCCCGCGCGGCCCTAGTGAGTTTCAGGGGGCGGGGCTTAGCCGCGGAGAGAGGACGCCGTGGCCATCTTGGAAAGTAGCAGCACTGCCGCGGAGGCGGCCTGCCGACGCCAGCCTCGGCGTCCGTGCTTGGGCCTTCTGCGAAGGTGAGCGACCGATCCCCGGTCGCGGTCTGCCGCGGCCGGCGGTCATAACAGTACCCCCTCCTTTAGGCCTCCCCCTAGAAGGCTTGGGCTTCCCAGGATGACTGATGTGGACATTTTTGAGGAGATCCTTGTCCAAGATGTTCGTAGCAGGCTCCCAAGAATTCTCCTCTGGGCCGAATCCCTCCCAAGCCAGAAGATACTCCCATTTACGACCTTGCCTGCGAACATCAAGAACCTCTCGAACTTGATAAGTATCTTCTTCTGCCCTCAATGAAGAAGAAACAGGAACCTTCCGAGAGGGCCAATTGAGGAGTAACAGCTTCAAGAGGGAAACGTGAAATGAGTTGTGAATGCGTAGGGTAGCCGGGAGGCGTAATCGATAAGTCACTGGACCTAATTGTTTGATTACCGGGAAAGGCCCGATGTACCGAGGGGCTAGGTGCTTCGAGGGAACCCGTAAACAGATATATCTGGTACTGAGCCAGACCTTATCTCCAGGACGAAAACATGGTGCTGGTCTCCGATGTTGGTCGGCGAATTTCTTAGCGGTCAGGGCCGCTCTCCGTAACATTCGTTGAGTACGTGTCCAAAGTTTTTCAAAGTGGGTGGCGGTGAGCTGGGCCGCCGGAGAGGGGGCAGGCAGAGGTAGTGGTACTGGCGGAGCAGGTTGGTGACCAAAGACAATTTGAAATGGAGAGACCCCAGTCGAAGTACAGGAATGGAAATTATGGGAAAATTCTGCCCAGGGCAGCAAAGCCGCCCAGTCATCTTGTCGGGTGTTGACGTAAGAGCGCAGGAATTGTTTCAGAGCTCGATTAGTTCTCTCTGCCTGCCCGTTGGCCTGAGGGTGGAAAGCAGTGGTGAAGTCCAGTGCAATCTGAAACTTGGTACAGAGGCTTCGCCAATATCGAGCCGTGAATTGAGACCCCCGATCAGACGTGATGTGCTGGGGTATACTGTGGAGGCGAAAAATATGTGACATAAATAGCTGTGCCAATTGGGGAGCGGAGGGAAGGGCGGGCAGTGGTGTAAAATTGGCCATCTTAGAGAATCTATCAACCACTACCCATATTACCGTATGTCCCTCGGAGACTGGGAGGTCGACAATAAAGTCGGTGGAGATGTGTGTCCATGGTCTAGTGGGCGTTGGAAGTGGTTGCAACTGACCCCAGGGTTTCCCTGTAGGGTTCTTGTGCTGCCCACAAACAGGGCAAGAGTCAACATACGCTCGAATGTCCTTGTGCATCCCCGGCCACCAATAGTGTTGTTGAAGCAGATCCTGCGTTCGTCTACGTCCAGGGTGCCAAGCCACCTGAGAGTCATGTCCCCATTTTAAAACTTTATTGCGGATCCTCTTGGGTACCACTGTCTTGCCGATAGGAACTGTGAAGGTCGTCGAAAGAATGAAACGGGCCGGGTCAATAATGTACTGTACAGGTTCTTCTGCGTCTTCTGTGATAAATGATCACGATAGTGCATCGGCTTTAATATTCTTGCTTGCTGGTCGATATCTTAATTCAAAGTCGAAACATGTAAAAAATAACGCCCAGCGGGCTTGACGCGGGTTCAGGCGATGGGCTTGTTGCAAATACGTCAGGTTTTTATGATCCGTAAAAACTGTGATCCGATGTTGAGCCCCCTCTAACCACTGACGCCACTCTTCAAATGCAAGTTTGATGGCTAACAATTCTTTATCGCCAATGGAATAATTGCGTTCCGCAGGAGAAAATTTCTTTGAAAAATAGGAACAAGTGTGGAATTTCCCAACTGCATCGTTCTGACTCAGAACTGCTCCAAACCCCTCTGTAGAAGCATCCACCTCCACCGTGAACGGATGTCTGGGATCCGGGTGGCGGAGACAGGGTTGCCGTAGGAAAGCGTCCTTGAGAGTTTGGAATGCTTCTATAGCTTCTACTGGCCAGATTTTGATGTTAACCCCCTTACGTCTTAGTGCAGATAGCGGTGCGGTTAGTTTAGAAAAATTCTTGATGAAATGACGATAATAGTTAGCAAAAACTAGAAAACGTTGGAGTGCTCGTAGACCATTGGGTTGAGGCCAGTCTTGTATACATTTTACTTTGGTCGGATCCATTTGGAAACCTTGTTTTGAGATAATATATCCTAAAAAAGGTAATGACTCCGCTTCAAAGATGCATTTCTCCAGTTTAGCATATAAACAATGTTCCCTTAAGCGTTGCAACACTTGCGTCACATGTTGGCGATGCAACTGTAGGTCCCTGGAAAGGATTAGAATATCATCGAGATAAACAATCACACAGATATATAATAAGTCTCGAAAAATCTCATTAATAAAGTGTTGAAAGACAGCAGGAGCATTCGTTAATCCAAAGGGCATAACTAGATATTCATAGTGTCCATGTCTGGTGTTGAATGCCGTTTTCCACTCGTCTCCTTCCCGAATCCGAACTAGGTTATAAGCCCCTCGCAGGTCCAATTTGGAGAATATTTGAGCTCCTTGCAGACGATCAAACAGCTCCGCAATAAGAGGCAGGGGATAACGATCCTTAATGGTGATAGCGTTGAGCCCACGAAAGTCAATGCAAGGGCGTAAAGTCCCATCCTTCTTTTCAACAAAGAAAAAACCGGCCCCGCAGGAGAGTTGGATTGACAGATGAACCCCTTCTGTATATTGTCCTGGATGTATTCCGACATCGCCTGTGTCTCCGCGGCAGATAAAGGATAAACCTTACTACGCGGTGGTGTGGATCCTGGAACCAATCTGATAGCGCAGTCAAATTCTCGATGCGGGGGTAAGATATCCGTGGCCTCTTTGGTGAAAACATCTGCGAATTGTTCGTATTGAGGGGGTAGTTTCTGCAGTACCGAGGTGCAGACGAAACCAGAATCAGAAGTAGGTCTCTGTAAGCAGGTCCCATGGCATCCGGACCCCCATTGGGTAAGTCTTAAAGATGTCCAGTCAAATTGAGGATTATGGCGTTGCAGCCAGGGGATACCGAGAACTATTGGGTGAATGGCTTTGCTGAGGACGTAGAAGATGATTTGTTCGGTATGGTCAGGTGCAATATGGCAGTTAATTGGTTCCGTCTGATGCGTTATCTTCCCTGGTAATGGTTCGCCATGGATAGATGAGATGATCAAAGATGTGGAACAGAGTCGAGTGGGAATCTGGAGTTGATCCACTAGTTCTTGTAATATGAACTCTCCCCCCGCACCAGAGTCTATTAAAGCCAAAGTGTTAAACTCATGTCCATTGATGTCAAGGGTAACTTGTACAGTGAGTGGGGAAGATGGGGATACAAGACCTAGAGTAACTCCCCCTGAGCACCCTAGGCTTTGGAGTTTCCCGGCCGATTAGGGCATGTGGCTATACGATGACCAGATCCCCCACAATAGAGACAAAGGCCAGCCTTGTGACGTCTCAGACGTTCTTCGGGGGTTAGAGGTCCTCGGCCTAATTGCATGGGTTCTGCTGCAGGTCCCTCAGAAACGGAAGGCTCTTGTGGAGTAGTGGAGGTGAAGGGCGGGACATAAGGAATAGCCGGGCGTCTCCGTGATCCTAGCGCTTCCCTGGCCCTTTCTTGCAGCCGTCTGTCAATCCTGGTAGCCATTTCTATTACAGCATCTAAGGAGGATGGAAGTTCTCGATCGGCTAGCTCTTTAATTCTGGCAGATAGTCCGTTCAGATAAATTGATCGCAGAACAGGTTCTTCCCAATGAAGTTCCATGGCCAGCGTCCGAAACTCAATGTTGTAATCCGTAATGGATCGTCCTCCTTGACGGAAATGCAAAAGGTCAGAACTGGCAACAACTTGCTTCCCTGGTTCCTCAAACGTTGTTCGAAACAGTTCGAGGAATCGTGGTAGATCCTGCAATACTGGATCCGAGCGCTGCCAAAGTGGAGAGGCCCAGGCCAGAGCTTTACCTTCCAGTAAAGATAAAATATAGGTGGTTTTGGTTATATCATCCGGAAACAGAGTTCTTTGTAGACGAAAATGCATGCCACACTGATCCAGAAATCCTAAGCAAAGACGAGGATCCCCGGCATATCGAGGAGGAGC
Source organism: Rhinatrema bivittatum (assembly GCF_901001135.1). Taxonomy (NCBI): domain Eukaryota; kingdom Metazoa; phylum Chordata; class Amphibia; order Gymnophiona; family Rhinatrematidae; genus Rhinatrema; species Rhinatrema bivittatum. The sequence goes on along the minus strand of NC_042618.1, from coordinate 485,445,129 downwards.
AGGTAGTGGAATAACAGGCGGATGGTATCCTTGTGTAACCGGTGGAACTGGTACCGGCGGAGGAATGGGAGCCGGAGGGCTGGAATGAGTTGCGACTACAGCGTCAAGCCGAGCATTGAGTCGTTTTGTGGAGGCTGCCATAGATTCTAACATACTCTGTTGCTCCATGATCCTCTGAGCCAAACCAGGAACTGCTCTTAGGGTGGAGGCCTCGGCCGGGTCCATGGCCTTGGCTTACTGTAATGATTTGGAAGGTGGACCCTTGGTCCGGCAATGAAGGTAGTTCTATCGTCGGAAGGCGAGGCCAAACACAAGGATCGCTGGAGAGGCTCGATGAAGATCTGGATGCAGGCGCCTCCCGCAGGTCGTTTAATCCAGATAGCTGGCGCCTCCAGCAGGTCGTGGAAACAGAAGCTGGCGCCTCCAGCAGGTCGTGAGGGCAAACGGTACCACAGCCAGTCCAGGGATCAAGAGCCAGAACACTCCACAGCCAGTCCAAGGGTCGAGAGCCAGAAAGTACCACAGCCAGTCCAGGGATCAAGAGCCAGAGCACTCCGCAGCCAGTCCAGGGGTAGAGAGCCAAGCAGGAACGTCAGCCAATCCAGGAATCACCACACAGAGGAACAAAACAGGAACAACGAGCAGGAAACACCACCAGAGCCACGAAGCCAAGGCAAGGTCTGACGGCTCAGACCTTGCCTTAAATAGTTTACAGAAGATGGAGCCTGCAGGAAGGAACCCCCCCTAACTTCCTGTTGGGGTTCCTTTAAGGCCAGGTTCTTGCCGCCTGCGCAGCCCTAGTGAGTTTCAGGGGGGCGGGGCTTAGCCGTGGAGAGAGGACGCCGCGGCCATCTTGGAAAGTAGCAGCACTGCCGCGGAGGCGGCCTGCCGACGCCAGCCTCGGCGTCCGTGCATGGGCCTTCTGCGAAGGTGAGCGACCGATCCCCGGTCGCAGTCTGCCGCGGCCAGCGGTCATAACAGTGAAGCAGATTTGTGAGGCAAGACTTGCCCTGGGTAAAGCCATGCTGACTTTGTTCCATTAAACCATGTCTTTCTATATGTTCTGTGATTTTGATGTGTAAATATCGCAGGCTGCCCTTTGGTCTAGCATCATACATTTTCACAAAATGACTGGCAATAGTGATGGTGCATCTATGCAGATTGGAGGTGCAGTGTTCCTCTATCTGGATGACTAGCTTATCAAGAGCACTTCTCAAGGCAGTGCCTCAGAATCAGTGACATCTCGCTGACAGTCCTGGAGACCTTGGGCAAGTCACTTCACCTTCCATTGTCTTAGGTACAAATTTAGGTAGTAATTTTCAAAAGGATTTAAACCCTTAAAACTAAGTTTTATGAATGTAAATGCACATTTGAAAACTGCTACAATATATGCCCTTGAATTGTCAATAGGTTTTACATATGTAAGTGCACTTTAAGGGGCAGATTTTAAAAGGTTGTGCGTAACCTTTTTAAAATCCGGCCCTAAGTGCATAAATGAGCTTTTGAAAATTGCTACGATATATGCTACTTTTACATGCATGAATCCTTCTGAAAATTAACCCCTTAGATTGTAAGCCCTCTGGGAATAGAGAAATACCTACAGTACCTGAATGTAATCTGCTTTGAAGTATCACAAAAGATAGAATTAAAAAAATTATTATGAGCAAAACCATCCTGATATTGGAATTACACAGTTTGTCATTAACTACCCCACTTAAACCTGTCATCTGAATTAGAATTTATAGGAGCACTGCTAGACATGACTCGGGCAAAAGCATCATCATTCTCAGACCTTAAGCTTGGATAATCATTTCAGCAAATAGAAGGAATGACTGAAAATCCACCAGCACCTGAATGGAAAGAAGAGAAAAATAGCTTTAAAGAATTAGACTAACAAACAAGGAAAGATAACTGACAGAAGCACAAATATAGTGGGAAGTACAAAGAGCTACTTCAGAAAAAATCTAAAAAAATATTTAAAACCCTCGTGGATCAAGATTTGACAAGGCAGTGGTTAAGGAAAGGTAAACTCAAAGCTATAGTTGAGACATTGATAATTGCAGCACAGGTTAGTGGACTGTAGACAAGATGGTTCACAGTTAGCATAAAAATTAATGGCAAAACGGACAAATGCAAATTGTAAAGAATAGAACTGGAAAGTTACATATCTCATCACTGATGTGACGTGCTGATGTCAGAAGGCCTGTATACAGAAATGCACAACAAGGTGGCATAGCTTATCCATTAGAAACTGTGTAACATTATAACACTGATGTACCAAAAAAATACTGGGAGCATAATGCTAACAAAATAGAAGAGAATAAAGAAGTTGTGATCACATGGGAGATTCCTATTCCAACTGATAGGAAGATTGAACCTAGAAAATTGGATATTGTGGTAAAGGAGAAAAACACAAGAATGGCATTGTTGCTAGAACTGTTTATATCCACCGACTATTCTGTGGATTGCATGAAGAAAGCCATGATCCTTAAATACCAAGAGATGTAATCAAAGACCAAGAAAATGTGGCAGAAAGATACAGAAATAGTCTCAATTATATTGGGTGCCACTGATTAACAAGAATTTTCAAGTGCACCTTGATATGTTGCCTATAAAAATTACATGCTATGAATTCCAGAAATAGACACTCTTTAACGCAGTGCAAGTACAAAGAAGAGCATTAGCAGTAAAATTGAGAGATTGAGATTATTCCCAGCATACCTTGGTTTACGAATGAGGTTCATTCGTGTCGAGGTATGCACAAAACAAACCTATTTGGAGACATTGTTCCAAGAGGTTTATCACATTTATATCCACAGGCCGAGTATAAGAATGAGTCAGCATGTATTAGCATGGAAAATGTTGAGGATATTAGGCCTCATATTAATAACAGGACATGTCTGATCCCAATAGACCCTCAGAGTACAGTGGGTTCAAGCCACTCAAGATCTTCAGGGCAGCATATGAGTCTCCCAGTCTCTGAAGGGACTACCTTTCCTGGTGGCTGATCCAGGGGTATTGCCTTACAAATTTCCCCAATTCAAACTGTTTTAACTGCGGATGAGTCCAACCTGAGATGGGAAGGCCATGTAGAGAGGTTGTACATCCAGGGTCTTTGGTCTGCTGAGGAAAAGCTTTATCAAATAAACTTCTTCAAGATAAGGGTGGTTTGGTAAGCTCTGAAGGCTTTCAGACATCAATTGGCCAACAAAATTATCTTTGTCCAGGCAGACAATTAAATAGCAATGTTCTAGATCAACAAGCAGGGAGGAGCAGGATTGTACCTCCTGTGTCAGGAAACTGTACTGTGTGAGATTTGGCCATCTTTCAGGGGATGATCTCAAAGCCATTTAGCTGGCAGGTGAGGAGAAGGTCCTAGTGGAGGCTGAGTCACATGAATGGTTCCAGATAGGAAAGTAGCAAACCAGATAATTTGTAAGTAGAGCACACCTGAGGTAGGTGTGTTTGCATTTCCTCTGAACAGAAAGGTCCTGCTCTTCTGCTCCAGAAATGGGACCCAAGCAAACTAACCTCAAATGCCTTTGCCCTAAATTGGGGCCAGGGTCTCCTATACATAAATCCTCCAATCCCTCTTATCTCAAGACCTTGTTGAAGCTTAGAAGAGACTGGGGGATTATGATTCTCATAATGACCTTTTGGCTGAGACAGATTTGATTTCTATTGCTGCAGGGGATGTCCATTAGAAAACCAATTAGGTTGGGGAATTCCCCCATCTCTAATCACTCAGACTGTTGTGCCATCCCAGCATCAGATCCTTGGCCCTTGCAGCTTAAATGTTGAGAGGGTAGCTCTACAATCCTTGAATCTTTCTGAAGATGTATTTTGTGTTCTTCTGGCCTCCAGGAAGGACTCCATGGGGAAGTGTTATGGCTGCAAAGTGGAAGAGGTTTGCCTTTTGGTGTGAGGGAAGACACTGGATACTTTCTCCTGTTTGACACAAAAACTGCTTGATTACCTTTTACATCTTTCAGAGTCGGACCTATCGCTGCATAGCTTTAGTTATCCGTTTTATGTGGGATTTGTTTCATTTGAAGCCTCCCGTTGTGTCAGAGGATGTCAATGTATTATTGACCCAATTGATGAAAGCTCTTGCTGAGTCTGTAGACTCTTGCAAGCTGAAGTATCTGATCTGGAAGGTCATATTTTCGGTGATGGTCACTTTGGCCCACAGAATCAATGAGCTCCAAGCCCTATTGATTTATCCACCTTATACCAGATTTTACACAATAGGATGGTTCTGTGCATGCATCCTAAGTTCCTGCCTAACAGGTAAATTTAAAAATGCCGGTGTGCATAAAAACCCAGAAATATGGGTGGCTAGGCTGCGTGCACGCTGCAGGGATTTTTAAAGGGCCCAGGCCATGTGCATATCTCCTGGTATGCGCCAAAAACTGTCTCAATTCAAAAGGGGCAGGCCGGGGTGGGGTCTAGATGGAACGTGGGTGGGCCTTGAGTGGGCTGGGTCAGCACCATTGGGCGCTGTCCCACTGAAGTGTGCGCCGATAGCCAGCTGGCCAACCCGCGCAACTTGCAACTTACTACTGCTCGGGAGAGCAGGTAAGTATAAAAACAAAAAAAACTAGCTAGGGGGGTTTTAGGTGTCGGGGCAGAGAGGGGAAAAGGGAGGCAGGGTAGGTAGGGGGTTCCCTCCCAGTCCGCTCCTTTATTGAGGCGGACTGGGAGGGAACTGGGGAAGGCCCTATTGCGTCGCCATGCGCTTCTAAGAAAATTCCCCCTTAATGCGCGTGCCGATATAAAATCGGTGCATCCATGTGTGCGCGCCGGGAACCATGCACACATGGGCGCCCGCATGCCGGTTTAAAAATCTACCCTAAAGAGAGAACTGGACTCCCACCTTAACCACTCAGTCATCCTTCTAACATTCTTTGCCAGGTCACATGTCCAGAAAGCTGAACAAGAGCTACACAGTTTAGACTGCAAGAGAGCCTAGGCTTTCTATTTGGAGCAGACTGAAGCCCTTAGAAAGTCCACCCAGCTTTTTGTTTCTTTTGACACCAACAAACCTGGAACTGCTGTTGCCAAACACTTTATCAAACTGGCTTGTGGATTACATTTTCTGTTATGCCCACTTAGGCCTGAATCTGGTGGATCATGTCAAGGCTCGCGCTCAGAGCCATGGCAGGATCAGTAGCCCATCTAAGATTGTTCTCCATGGAGATGTGCAAGGTTGCGACATGGGGTTCTTTCCACACATTCACATTGCACTGTTGCTTGGACAGGGACTCCCAAAACAACAAACGTTTTGACTAATCTGTCCTGTGGGTCTCTTGAGGTGTAGAATCTAACTCCATCCCTCCTAGGGCCTGCTGTTTTTATTCCAAGCTGCCCCTATAAAAAAGACAGAACAAAATAAAAATGGCTTGTTGCCACCAACAAACAATTTTTGCCTGTTGGCACTGTTTTAGGTTTTCCCCTTTTTCGTTCAGGGCAGTTTGTAGCTAGGGATTCCTCATGTGTAGGGGCTGCTATCCTGCTTGTCCTCGGAAGTAGACTTGCTTACCTAACAGGTGTTCTCCAACTTCATCAGGCTGTCAAGCCTCACAGAACCCAACCACTTCCCTTGGCGTTTGTTTCTCCCTGCTGGACAGGCCCAATAGGACATGCTCAAAGTTTCTAAACATTTTGAAATCATATTTGATGCCATGTGCGAGGCTGACATCCTGCTGTCCTTAGAAAACATCTGTTACAGGTAAGCAGGTCTGCTATACCTTAACAATGGAACCATATGAAGGCATATGATTGTTGATATTCTAGCATTGATTGATTTTAAGAAAAATCTTTTATTTTAAATTTCTGTTTCTCAGTAATTCAGTCAACCTTTTAAGCAATGTTCCTGTTTCCTGTCTGGATGTGTTGATCAGTCCTGAAGCCCAGGAAGGATCCTTGATGTATAATGGGATAAATATGGAAGCCATTCAGGTTTTGCTGGATTTCATGGAGAAGAGGATAGATAAGGTGAGCTGCCATATCCAAAAGAAAAATGAACATAGTTTCTGGAAACCTGTAACGAGCTTCACCCTGCTATGAGCTCTTGGCCTCACTAGCTCTAAGACCTTATAGCTTCCTTTCATCTTCAGAGTGTTACCCTCATTCTAAAGCAACCCCATTCACCTCTGTAGACTTCACTAGAATACTGTACATTTTACACTTAACCCTTCAAAACTGTCTTTTTATCTTAAAAAGATACAGGTCACGTATATCTGTTTCATATGTTGAAAGATAGCAAATTATCTGTTTCCTACTTATATTTTAGTACTCATGGCCTTTATTTTCACCACCTTCTTTGCTTCAAACACTTTTTTCAACGATCATGCTCTCATATTGCTGCTTCATTTGCCTTGTCTCTCAAACCGGCAAACTTGAGTTCAACAAAGCATGTGTGGTAAGTTTTATGATACTTAAGAAAAACAACTCCCAAATGAAAGTGAACAAGTATTGTTAATGCTGACATCCACCAACCCTGCTGCTGTTTAGCATTTTGATGCCTATCTTTAAAAGGTTCCCATTATTGCATTTCTTATCACAATCTATATATTGATTTACAAGAACTGTGTTAGAAAAAATGTTCCAAAGAAAATTCAGGAACTTCAGTGTTATGCACACTAACTCGGAGACATTCTACACGCTCATTTACTGCAAATGTTTTTCTCTGACATCATAAAACAAATTATATAGAATCCAAAGTTTGATTTGTTCAACTGAAGAGTTTTGGAATCCTCTTATGTACTCTTAGGACAATTTTCAAAAAATGGCTGTGTGCCTGATTTTCAGCAGAATCTAGCAGACTAGAATTTGGCTGAAAATCATCCCTATATCTAAGCATCTAAAACTTAGCCACTATGTTAACCCTGACCCCTACCCTAACCGGGATGCCCTTCCTTCTTTGTGCACTTTTAAAGTAAAGCCAGTGGTTTGCCAACCCTCCAGAATCCCCTCACCCTCGCCCACAATTAAACCATTGATGCTAATGGGGATGGGAGCCAGAAACCCCTCCCCCCATGCCCTCTTGCATCCTCTCCTGACTGCTTTTATGGACACTACAAAGCAGATTACATTCAGGTACTGTAGATATTTCCCTGTCTCCAGAGGGCTCACAATCTAGGTTTGTATCTGAGGCAATAGAGGATGAAGTGATTTGCCCAAGGTCACAAGGAGTAGCAATGGGATTTCAGCCCTGGCTGTCCTCTTTCACAGCCAACTTCTCTAACCACTAGGCTTTTCCTCCACTCCTTGGAGGGCCCCTCCCCCCTGAATACAGCCATACCTAAAGGGAGAGAGGATGCCAGGGTTGTGTGGCTTAATGAGAAAGGGTCAACACGTTTTACAAAGGGAAGTCTTGCCTTGCAAACCTTAGGTTGTTTTTTTTTTAATATCTAGACTTATTTGGTACACAATGATCCTTGAAGTACATGTCCTTTAGATCTCAGTATCTTGACAGTTTGTTATTGCACATGTCCTATATCTTATATCTGTTTCATTTCTTTTATAAGAAATGAAACTGATTTTTTATACTTTTTTTAATACTTTTCTTATACAGATTTTTTTATACTTTTATACTACTACTGTTATAATATGTTATAATTGTTTTTTTGGTTACCATGTTATAATGTAAAATAGGGCTGATATCGCCCTATTCTCTTGGTTATCTGGAAACCGATGTGATATCTCGATTGAATGTTGGTATATAAAATAAATAAATAAATAAATAAATAAGGATTTAGGGCAGCTTCCAAAATCAATGCAAAGAAAAGGTTATGTGGAATCATACAAATGTTGCAGTATAACGAGAAAAGATAGAAAGAGAAACCTTGAGAAATGTGACGGTAACTTTCAAACTGGCGTCCAGGTGTTGCGCCCATCGGTCGCAGATGGCTGCGCCCTCTGATGCTCACCTCTTTTCTGCCTATCTCATCTTACCTGGGATCACATAGGCGCTCGCGCACACAAGGGCCTCCTCTAAGTACACGTCATGGCGGGAACCTCGGGGGCATCCCCTCCCAATGACGTCAATCTCCACCAGTACTTAAACTGATCGGCTCTTGACTGAGACAAGTTAACAAGGAGTTTCTTATTTATTTATGTATTTATTTATTTTGCATTTTTATATACCGACATTCTTGTATCAGATACAAATCATACCGGTTTACATTAAAAACAGAGTATGCAGGAAAATAGGTTTCCTAAGTCAAATACATTGAACATATTTAATAAACAAAGGATTACTAAACACTATGAAAAAGGTTAATTAACAAAGGAAAACTTAAGGGAATTAAAATAAGCGTAGCACAAAGGATTGCACGAAGGGGTGCACAAAGGGGAGTGCCCCTTTGGCGCACCCCTTCGGCACGCGACGTACGGTGGAATGTGGCCGTTTACCGGCTCGCCGCTGGGCATGATGATGTCAGGGGGGGCGGGTCTCTTCATCCCTGAGTTCACAGCATTCTTAGTTTCAGCGCGAAGTGTTTTTTCAATTTTTTTGGTCTTTTTGGTCTCTTTTTCTCTCAGCGATTGCCCCTAAAGGTGCCCGGTACTGGTGGGCTGCCCCTCCGCATCACTGCCTGGTGGAATGTGGCTGTTTACCGGCTCGCCGCTGAGCATGATGATGTCAGGGGGGCGGGTAAGATGAGATAGGCGTGTCTCTTCATCCCTGAGTTCACAGCATTCTCCTAATTCCACTCTACTGGGATTCCTGTTCCTGTCTCCTCGTGGGTCTGCTACGCTGGGTACCCGCTCCTCGGGGGCTCACTTGCACTTGGGCTATCAGCTCCTCGGAGGGCCTCGCTGCACTTACACCTACCCACTGCCTTGGAACCATCGGGACTTCCTCCGTGAGTACTACTACTCTTCTTCGCTTGCTGAACCGTCTGACTGTGTACCCCGTTCCTCGGGCCACTACCGCCTGCTTCAGCTACTCTTCATTCTCCTGCGCAACCAGAACCTGCCGCTGCTCTACAGCTACCACGGGCTACCTTGCCTCCGCTCTCTGCCAGCTCAGATCCTCGGCATACCCCGCGCTACGGGCCACTACCGGATCTGCAACAGGAGGTACCATCTCCTGTAAGAACTCTTGGTGTGCCGCGCTGCGGTCCCCGCCAGGCCTTCATCTATCAACAGAGTCCTTGGGGAATCTCCCCAATACGCAAGACTATGTCTCTCTCTTCTCTCCATTAATAAAGCTCGCTCAATTGATTCCTGTGTACCGAGACCAAGCCTGCCGACAGTGACTTCCACAGGGCTCCTCCCTGTGGGCGGAGTCAACTTCACCTCGAGCAGAGGTTCACATGCAAAACCATAACAGATTGCTAACTCCATGGACCCGACTCAGGTCTCAGCCCTCCAGGCCATTCCTGGCCTGGCCCAATGCCTTGCTGAACAACAAAGGACCTTGGAGACGTTGGCTACCACTTTCAATCAGCTAAACTCCTGGCTGAATGCCTCACCCTTGGGATCACCTGCACGAGTCTCAGTGCCCTTGCCTGCTCCTACTCGTTTCACTGGAGATCCCCTGGTATGCAGGGGGTTTTTAAATCAGTGCTGTATGCACTTTTCTCTACAGCCTAGCTACTTTCCTATCGTGGTGTCCAAGACTACATATATGCACTCTTTTAGATGGGAAAGCCCTTGCCTGGGCTTCACCCATTTGGGAGCGCAATGATCAGATTCTCAGTGATTTGACAGGATTTCTTGCCTTCTTCTGGTCTGTGTTTGATGACCCTGCCCGCAAGACTGTTGCTGGATCTGCTCTGCTACACCTTCAACAAGGTAACAAAGCTATGACTGATTATGTCATAGAGTTTAAGACATTATCTTCTGAATTACATTGGGATCTGGACTGCCTCAGGACTATTTTCTTGGAGGGTCTCAACACATGCATCAAAGATGAATTGGCAGCTCGAGAACTCCCTGAAACACTAGACGCCCTCACAGATCTTGCGGGACAAATTGATCATCGTCTACAAGAAAGGACCCAAGAACAAAAGGGGAGTAAGAGACCGGTATCCGGGGCTCCACATTCTCGACCTGTGCCTGTTACTCAGACCATGACTGCATCTAGTCCAGAGGAAGAAGAACCCATGCAACTTGGCCACAGCCGCCTATCACCCAGGGAAAGACGTCATCGCAGATGCTTGGGCCTTTCTATGTACTGTGGCGAGCCTGGCCATGCGGTTCAGTCCTGCCCCATCTGTCCGGGAAACTTGCAGACCTAGGATCCGCTGGAGGACTCTTCCTAGGTGTAACCTCTCCATCTCCTCCACTTACTCTGCCAGTTTCTATCATCTCGGAGACCCTTGAATTTCAAACTCTAGTATTAGTGGACTCTGGTGCTGGCGGAAATTTTATTCTCAGGCGAATCGTAGAGCACCTACGAATTCCTTCCATCCGGACTCCCACTCTGTTGCTGCTATCCTCTATACACGGAAAGCCACTACCTGGTGAGGTATCTCTTTCCACGCAACCCATCTGCCTACGCAGGGGCTCTCTCCACTCAGAGACTCTCATTTTTAGTGCTGGATAAGGCCATTCATCCTGTGGTACTCGGGTTACCATGGTTACAGACACACCAACCCCAGTTCGACTGGGAAACCCTTGAATTATCACAATGGGGATCAACTTGCATGGAAAGTGTCTGAAGGAAGTAAAGCCAATACCCTGTATGACAATGACCACTTCTTTTCCTGGCCTACCACCACAATACTCATCATACCAAGATGTGTTTTCTAAAAAGGTAGCTGATATACTTCCGCCTCATCGGTTTTTCGACTGTGCCATCAATTTGAAACCCAATTCGGAACCACCAAAAGGTAGAGTATACCCGCTCTCTTTAACAGAGACTAAGGTCATGTCGGCCTATATCAAAGAGAACCTAGAAAAGGGGTTTATTCGTCTATCCAAGTCAACAGCAGGAGCCGGATTCTTTTTTGTGGGCAAAAAGGATGGATCCCTTCGCCCCTGTATAGACTACCATGGACTTAATGAAATAACAGTAAAGGGTCGCTACACCCTTCCACTGATCTCTGAACTTTTTGACAGGCTCCAGGGAGCCAAGATCTTCACAAAACTGGACCTCAGGGGCACGTACAACTGGGTACGCATACATCAAGGAGACGAATGGAAGACGGTATTCAATACCCACGACTGCCATTTTGAATATTTGGTCATGCCGTTTGGCCTATGCAACGCGCCTGCCATATTCCAAAATATGATGAATGACATCCTGCGAGACCTACTATATCGGAGTGTTGTAGTATATCTGGATGATATACGGGTCTTCTCCCAAGACACTCAAAGCCACCAACGAGACATCATAGAGGTTGTACAGAGGCTGCGTGAGAATCGACTCTATGCCAAATTGGAGAAGTGCTCGTTCCACCAAGAGTGTCCCTTTCTTGGGTTACATAGTATCCAGTCGGGGTTTCATATGGATCCTCAGAAAACCAAAAGCGTCCAGGACTGGCCCTAACCTACCGGTCTCAAAGCCTTACGGCATTTCCTAGGTTTCACAAACTATTATCGTTCATTTATCCATCATTACTCCACCTTGACGGCAGCACTGACAGCCCTGATGTGGAAGGGAGCTAATCCATCACTGTGGTCTCCTGAAGCGGTAGATGCCTTCCAGAGGTTAAAGAAAGCATTCCTCCAGAAGCTGCGTCTTCGCCATCCAGACCCTCGAAGACCTTTCATTGTTGAGGTAGACACCTCTGACATCAGAGTGGGTGCTGTCTTGAGTCAGCGTAGTGACACCCAAACGCGCCACCCTTGCTCCTTCTTCTCTCGGCATTTCTTTCCAGCCGAGAGGAATTATGGTATAGGGGACAAGGAGCTACTCGCCATCGAGTTAGCCTTCGAGGAGTGGCGCCCTTGGCTCAAGGGGGCGCAACATCAGATAACCGTCTACACGGACCACAAAAATTTAGAATACTTACGTCATGCACAACGCCTGAACCACAGGCAGGCCTGCTGGTCCCTATTTTTAAGTCGTTTTGATTTCCTGGTAAAATATCGTCCTGCTCACAAGAATATCTGAGCAGACGCACTCTCACGCTCCTTTTCCACTGAGGACACTCCAGATGAGCCACGTCACATAATCGATCCTGCCAAAGTGATGCTCTCAGGTACCCATGTGGTTCCTACCGGGAAGACGGTAGTTCCCCGAAACCTTAGGAGGAAGATTCTTAAGTGGGCGCATGACCCTTTGCTTGCAGGCCATCCCGGCCAATCCCGAACCTTGGCTACCATTAACAGATATTACTGGTGGCCATCAGTGAAGGAGGACGTAAAGGCCTATGTAGAGTCATGCTCAACCTGTGCTAAACAAAAACCTCCAGTTGGTCATCCCTGGGGACTCCTGCAACCGTTGCTGCCGCCAAGCGAACCATGGACACACATAGCTACAGACTTTGTGGTCGATTTACCAATATCCAGCAGAAATAATACCATTTGGGTCAACATTGACCGTTTTTCCAAAATGGCACATTTTGTGGCAGTACCCGGATTGAACTGGCGAAAGTTTTCATTCAACACATATTTCGTCTGCATGGCATGCCGAAACATATCCTCTCAGAGGGGTTCAATTCACAGCTAAATTCTGGAGGAGTCTCTGCAAAAATTTGATATCTCACTGGATATGACGTCAGCCTACCATCCACAAGCTAACGGGCAAACCAAAAGAATAAACCGCACACTAAAGCAGTTCCTGAGATCATATGTCAACTCCAGACAAAACGATTGGTCTGAGCTGCTTCCCTGGGCTGAATTTGCACTAAATTCAAATCCCTCCGCTGCTACCGGATCATCACCTTTTCAGCTCGTGTATGGCCGTCAGCCTTTGCCTCCACTACCAGTACCCTTGTTAGTCTCATCTCCAGCAGCTCAGGCTTCGGCACAAGAACTACATTGAAAATGCGAACATACAAAAGGACTTCAACAGAAAGCAGGGCAGCAGGCCAAAAAGTTCTACGATACACATCATCAGGCCGCCCCACAATTACAACCCGGAGACAAAGTATGGCTTAGCACCCGCTCCATATGTCTCAAGCTACCATCCGCATGATTCGTGCCACTCTACATTGGGCCTTTTGCTGTGCTCTGCTGTCTAGGACCCATGACGTACAGTTTGAAGTTACCATCATCACTTCGGATCCACAACGCCTTCCACATATCTCTGTTGAAGCCGCTCTCTAAGAAGACAGCTGAGCCACAGCCCTTCTCTGCAATGGACAACATCACCTACCAGGTAGATGTTATCCTTGATGTACGGAAGCATGGGAGACACTGGGAATATCTCATTTCGTGGGAAGGATATGGACTGGAGGAGAACAGCTGGGAGCCGGCAAGTAACATCCTTGACAAGGATCTCATCAAGCAATTTCATATGGCTCACCCAGAAAACCGAAACCCCGGAGGGGGGGGGGGCCCTAAGAAGGGGGGTACTGTTGCGCCCTTCGGTCGCAGACGGCTGCGCCCTCTGATGCTCACCTCTTTTCTGCCTGTCTCATCTAACTTGGGATCACTTAGGCGCTCGCGCCCAAGGGCCTCCTAAGTACACGTCATGGCGGGAACTTCGGGGGCATCCCCTCCCGATGACGTCAATCTCCACCAGTACTTAAACTGATCGGCTCTTGACTGAGACAAGTTAACAAGGAGTTTCTTACTTGCCTAATTCCACTCTACTGGGATTCCTGTTCCTGTCTCCTCGTGGGTCTGTTTCGCTGGGTACCCGCTCCTCGGGGGCTCACTTGCACCCGGGCTATCAGCTCCTCGGAGGGCCTCGCTGCACTTACACCTACCCATTTCCACCTACCCACTACTCTTCTTCACTTGCTGAATCGTCTGATGGTGTACCCCGTTCCTCGGACCACTACCGCCTGCTTCAACTACTCTTCATTCTCCTGCGCAACCAGGACCTGCCACTTCTACAGCTACCACAGGCTACCTTGCCTCCGCTCTCTGCCAGCTCAGATCCTCGGCATACCCCGCGCTGCGGGCCACTACCAGATCTGCAACAGGAGGTACCATCGCCTGTAAGAACTCTTGGCGTGCCGCTCTGCGGTCTCCACCAGACCTTCATCTATCAACAGATCCTTGGGGAATCTCCCCAATACGCAAGACTGTGTCTCTCTCTTCTCTCCATTAATAAAGCTCACTCCATTGACTCCTGTGTACCGAGACCAAGCCTGCCGACACTGACGTCCACAGGGCTCCTCCCTGTGGGCGGAGTTAACTTCACCTCAGCGAAAGGTTCACATGCAAAACCATAACAGCAGGCACACATGTGCACATGTATCAGCCCACACCCAGGGACATGGCTATTTTATAACTTATGCACATATATGCGCACATGTTACAAAATAGCCTGGCAGTGCACACCAAATTTTAAGTAGGCACGCGTATGGGCATGCAAATCCTACTTCTACCACGTAAATCAGGGAATTTTTAAGAGAAGCGCGTGGCCATGCCATTCCCAGCTTTAACACTTTGTCCCCAGTAGGCCCAGTTTAGAGATAGGCCCTCCCACCTCTCCTGGTTTGATAGCTTTCACTTCCCCCAGATAGCCCCGACCTTTAAAACCCCACATATCTGCCTAGTTTTCTTTATTTTTTTAAGTTTCATATCATCCATAGCAGAAGTAAAGTTATGTGGCCGGGGGCCTCGGCATTCCGGAATGAGTAAGTATTTATGCACACATCTCAATTTCATGCTCTGAAATGTCCGTGCCCCGCCCAGGCCATGCCTAGTCCCCGCCCCTTTTTGAAAACTTCCGAGATGTACACGCTGCAGGAGATACATACATATCTCGCCGGCTTTTAAAATCTGCTCAGCACATGCAAACCCAATTTATTTGCGCATCCACTAATTAATGCACCCACTGGGCTTTTAAAATTCACCCTTATGAGTTATCTACCTGGATAAGCAAGCCTGATAAGATGGGATTTTTAACTAGGAACAGAAGAGAGATAAAGTGGATATCAGAGATAAAGAGGAGACAGACCATGTTGGAGATGATGCCAGTGATTAATGTAAATAACTAGGTGGCTGGTGGCCATGAGGATTCCTTTTTAACTTCCCTGTCTGGTGCAAAGCTAGTGGACCTTGCACATCACCTAGATAGATTTAAAGACTGCAGGAGAAGAGCCTGCTGTTGTGATCCATATGGGCACCAGTGACATAGGAAGATGCAAGAGGGTGGCTCTCGAGGTTAATTTAGGCTTTTAGGTAATAAATTAAAATCCAGAACCTTTAGGGAAGCATTCTCAGAAATGCTCCCAGTTCTATGTGCAGGACCCCAAAGATAGGCTGAACTTCGGAGTCTCAAAGTATAAATGAGACAATGCTGCAAGGAGGAGGCTTTAGATTCATTAAGAACCGGGAAACTTTTGGGGAAGGGAGGAACCTATTCCAATGGAATGGGCTCCACCTTAACCGAAACGGAACCCAGCAGCTAGTGCTAAAAGGAAATAGAGCAGATTTTATACTAAACCCTGGGGAGAAAGCCAGAAGTTGCTCAGGAACGCATATTTCTGAGCAGCTAACAGAAAAGGATACCTTTAAACAAGGGAAACTAAATTGTTACGATCATGAGGCTATGGAAAATGCTGATTCCAAATTACCTAAATCAACTACCTGTAAATGGGGTGTAAAAAAGAGTACTGTTAGGATTCACAGCTCATCCCGATGCTGCTGGCGGGCCCTGACCTCAGCGCAGAATGGATGCCACCAACTATGGCCCGACACACAACGATGCTGCTGCCATCCTGATTTTCTTTAAGGCATGCGCTTACAGCCCCTACCTTTAAAGAGTCCTCAGTGAGAGAATCCCCGCAGCACTCTCTGATGACGCCAGCAGTCTCTGACTACTTAAGGGCTCCTCGGACTGCCTCAGCAACGGGTCTCCTGCTTCCAGCAGTGTGTGTTGCTCCAGCATCTTTCTTCGGGTCTATTCCTGCTTTCTGTTGTTTCTGCCTCTTCCTGCCCTGCCTCATCCAGCCCTGCCTTCCTCTGCTTATCTCATCAGTATCTTTGTGTGTCTTTATCCACTCTGGCCTGATCTCCTGGTATCAACCTTGTGCCTTGGACCTGACCACGTTCACCTGCCACCTGGGCCTACTACAACTACTACTACTACTTAACATTTCTATAGCGCTACACGACATACACAGCGCTGTGCAAACATACAAAAAGACAATCCCTGCTCAATAGAGCTTACAATCTAATAAGACAAACATACAGGGCAAGAGACTTGGGGTATAAAGCAAGACAGTGTTTAAAAAGAAAAGAAAGTTAGCAACGATAAAAGCAGACAATCAGGCATAAGATCCCAGCATGCTCTTGGATTCTTGCTCTCTTCACTGCCCTAGGCACCCACCTAAATCTTACCAGCCACCAGAACTCATGGACCCAACCTGCACAGCTGATATAGGTGAAGCTCCACACTGTCCCGCTCCAGGGCATATGTTCGTAGGTTCGCTTATGAGACTGCATCAACTATGCTGCAGTATAGAGGGCTCACTGTTATGAATGAGTGGTGTTTGGGTGGATCCCTGGGTACTGTGAAAGATAACCACGCCCACAGGGAGGAGCCACGTGAGGAGCCACAGTACTAGGCTAGACTCAGACGCACAAACACAGATAGTTCTGTATTAAACAGCTTTGAAGTGTGCCACCAAAGGTGGCAGTAGTGAGGCAGTCTGGTAGTTGCAGTTTCAGGGACTTCGGCAGAGTGAGCCCTTCTCACTCCATTGGTAATGGGAGGTTCCGAAGCAGGTTTCCCAGCAAGGAAGTACTGTAGATGAGATAGACTAAGAGTTAATGTACTCACTAGGTGTTTGCTGTAGATAGGCGATTCCACCAGGTTGAAGAAGTAAGTGCAGGCACCGAGGCAGGGAGAACAGGCCCTCGAGGAATGAGTACCTGTTCCCTGTAAGGCACCTGAAACAAAGCAGAGGGCCCCCGAGGAGCGGGTACCCAGGTTAGCAGTTACCCCTAAGGGCAGAGAGAGAGCTTCCAGCGGCAGCACGGAAGCAGCAGAGTAGCGTAGACAGGAACGTAACGTATCCAGAGTCAAGTCCAATCCAAGTCCTTGTTAACTCAATGAGCAGTAGGACAGGAAAAGCACAGAAAGTGTAGGATCCAAGCCAGAGAAGAAGAGGGTGAGAGATTATTAAGGGCAGTGCTGTTTTTCTGGTGTTATTCCAGTAAATACCGAGGTCAATATTCAAAGCTGGCCATTTAAGTAACTTAGGCCTGGATTTTCTAAGTTCGCAGAACTTAGAGAATCCTTTGGTAACGGGGGCGGGGGGGTTGGTCCTGCGAAAGCCGGCAGCGATCGCACCACCACCATACTTTGCATGGGTTCTTTTATCACATGTATTGTTATGTACGGGTTTTTAGTGTGCCCATGGGCCTCAGCCCGACCCAGACCTTCAAGGCCGGGCCGAGGGTTGACGGTGGCTCCGCATGGCTGACAGTCGTACCCTCTGCCAGGCCTGCAAGCTCCCAAGGCCAACATCCGAGGATGTTGGAAGTTGAATGGTCCTCCGACCATTCCGAGCCCTTTCGGACCTGCTGCGAGCAGCATGGAGCAGCAGGCCTGGCCTGAGGCTGAGGGCAGACGGACCTTGACACGAAGACAAGACTATGAAGATTGATGAAACGGCATCACATGGCACGAAGACTTGGGTTGATGCGACGGCATCACATGGCACGAAGACTTGGGTTGAAGACATGACACCAGGACTATGAAGACGTGACACCAGAATCGATGCAACGGCATCGCAGACGAAGACTTGACACCAGGGCTGATGCGAAGACATCACGGACCAGTGGTCGATGTGACGGCATCCTGGACCAGGGTCGATGCAGCGACATCAGAAACATGACGCTGAAGTGCAGACACAACAAGGAACTTGGAATCCAGACGAGACTAGAAGCCAGGAAGGCGGACATTGGCACTGTCTCTCAGGGCGCCCTACTCAGGCCACCCGCGGGACTGAGTCGCGGACCACC
The DNA here is from genome assembly GCF_901001135.1 of Rhinatrema bivittatum. Taxonomy (NCBI): domain Eukaryota; kingdom Metazoa; phylum Chordata; class Amphibia; order Gymnophiona; family Rhinatrematidae; genus Rhinatrema; species Rhinatrema bivittatum. Next base: position 485,427,081 of record NC_042618.1, on the reverse strand, counting down.
CTGTCCCACTGCGCGCCCTACACAGCCCTTGCAGACTGGTCACGGACCATGAGGAGAACGGGACAGCGCAGGAAAGATCCAGGACATGACGGCTCAAGAGCACAGGACACCTGTCCACCTGCAGGCCACTCCAGCCCGGGAAAGATGTCGTCTGAGGGAGTCCGGCCCACAGGACCAGAAGGCTCAGGAGCGTTGAAGAGGAGACGTAGGAATGAACATCCAGGAAGGCAGGAACACCAGGACTAAGATCATGAAGACACCAGGACACCTGGATGAGGACCTCAGGCATGAAGACATGACATGATACAGAGGAACGAGACGAGGAGCTCCACGAGGACTAGAAGACCTTACAAAGGCTCTGGCAGGCAGGAGCCTCCAGAACGAAGTCACCTCGATGCAAGGCAGAGAACGGATTCACGGAGCAGCCCTTTATAGGGCTGGTGCAGGAAACAGTTACAGAGGTGGGGCCAGGACACTTCCTGTGTCTGGCCCTTTAAATGTAGCAAGAAGATGCAGCCGCGCGCCTAGGAGAGAGCAGGAAGCTGTGCAGGACCGCGGACAGTGGCCTGCACCGACGTAATCGCGGCAGACGCAGGGCAGGGCCTGAGGAGCAGGCCCTGATGTCGGCAGCGGCTCCAGCCGCTGCGGGGAGCCCCGGGAGCGGCTCCAGCTGCCGGGCCAGCCCGGGAATGCGGCCTTAGCACCGCGAAGATAAAAGGCAGCGTCGGGGGTGGTCCCAGGCCCCAAAGAAGGCTGAAACGTCCGCGGCTCCGGCCGCGGTGAAGAGGAGAGACGGGGGCGGCCTCCGGGCCGCGTGGGCAGGCCGATGGCGGCGTCCTGCCGTGCCGGCGACGAAAACAGCATGCTTGGTGTGAGTAGCCTGCTCGCGGGGGAACCCACGGGCAGGAGTGTTCCTAACATGTATATTACTTGGTCACTTTTAGCACACATACTTTCCATAGGTTCTTTTAGTGCACACTCTTTGCATGGGTTCTTTTATCACATGTATATTACTTGGTCACTTTTAGCACACATACGTTCCATAGGTTCTTTTAGTGCACATACTTTGCATGGGTTCTTTTATCACATGTATATTACTTGGTCACTTTTAGCACACATACTTTCCATAGGTTCTTTTAGTGCACATTCTTTGCATGGGTTCTTTTATCACATGTATATTACTTGGTCACTTTTAGCACACATACTTTCCATAGGTTCTTTTAGTGCACATACTTTGCATGGGTTCTTTTATCACATGTATATTACTTGGTCACTTTTAGCACACATACGTTCCATAGGTTCTTTTAGTGCACATACTTTGCATGGGTTCTTTTATCACATGTATATTACTTGGTCACTTTTAGCACACATACTTTCCATAGGTTCTTTTAGTGCACATTCTTTGCATGGGTTCTTTTATCACATGTATATTACTTGGTCACTTTTAGCACACATACTTTCCATAGGTTCTTTTAGTGCACATACTTTGCATGGGTTCTTTTATCACATGTATATTACATGGGCACTTTTAGCACACATACGTGCCATAGGTTCTTTTAGTGCACATTCTTTGCATGGGTTCTTTTTATCACATGTATATTACATGGGCACTTTTAGCACACATACTTTCCATAGGTTCTTTTAGTGCACATTCTTTGCATGGGTTCTTTTATCACATATATATTACATGGGCACTTTTAGCACACATACTTTCCATAGGTTCTTTTAGTGCACATACTTTGCATGGGATCTTTCATCACATATATATTACATGGGCACTTTTAGCACACATACTTTCCATAGGTTCTTTTAGTGCACATTCTTTGCATGGGTTCTTTCATCACATATATATTACATGGGCACTTTTAGCACACATACGTTCCATAGGATTTTTAGTGCACATACTTTGCATGGGTTCTTTTATCACATGTATATTACATGGGCACTTTTAGCACACATACTTTCCATAGGTTCATTTATTGCACATACTTTGCATGGGATCTTTTATCACATATATATTACATGGGCATTTTTAGCACACATACTTTCCATTGGTTCTTTTAGCACACATACGTGCCATAGGTTCTTTTAGTGCACATACTTTGCATGGGTTCTTTTATCACATGTATATTACATGAGCACTTTTAGCACACATACGTTCCATAGGTTCATTTATTGCACATACTTTGCATGGGTTCTTTTATCACATATATATTACATGGGCACTTTTAGCACACATACTTTCCATTGGTTCTTTTAGCACACATACGTGCCATAGGTTCTTTTAGTGCACATACTTTGCATGGGTTCTTTTATCACATGTATATTACATGAGCACTTTTAGCACACATACGTTCCATAGGTTCATTTATTGCACATACTTTGCATGGGTTCTTTTATCACATATATGTTACATGGGCACTTTTAGCACACATACTTTCCATAGGTTCTTTTAGTGCACATAATTTGCATGGGTTCTTTTATCACATATATATTACATGAGAACTTTTAGCACACATACGTGCCATAGGTTCTTTTAGTGCACATACTTTGCATGGGTTCTTTTATCACATGTATATTACTTGGTCACTTTTAGCACACATACGTTCCATAGGTTCTTTTAGTGCACATACTTTGTATGGGTTCTTTTATCACATGTATATTACATGGTCACTTTTAGCACACATACTTTCCATAGGTTCTTTTAGTGCACATACTTTGCATGGGTTCTTTTATCACATGTATATTACATGAGCACTTTTAGCACACATACGTGCCATAGGTTCTTTTAGTGCACATACTTTGCATGGGTTCTTTTATCACATATATATTACATGAGCACTTTTAGCACACATACTTTCCATAGGTTCATTTATTGCACATACTTTGCATGGGTTCTTTTATCACATATATATTACATGGGCACTTTTAGCACACATACTTTCCATAGGTTCTTTTAGTGCACATATTTGTATGGGTTCTTTTATCACATGTATATTACATGGTCACTTTTAGCACACATACTTTCCATAGGTTCTTTTAGTGCACATACTTTGCATGGGTTCTTTTATCACATGTATATTACATGAGAACCTTTAGCACACATACTTTCCATAGGTTCATTTATTGCACATACTTTGCATGGGTTCTTTTATCACATGTATATTACATGGGCACTTTTAGCACACATACTTTCCATAGGTTCTTTTAGTGCACATACTTTGCATGGGTTCTTTTATCACATGTATATTACTTGGTCACTTTTAGCACACATACTTTCCATAGGTTCTTTTAGTGCACATACTTTGCATGGGTTCTTTTATCACATATATATTACATGAGTATTTTTAGCACACATACTTTCCATAGGTTCTTTTAGTGCACATACTTTGCATGGGTTCTTTTATCACATGTATATTACATGAGTATTTTTAGCACACATACGTGCCATAGGTTCTTTTAGTGCACATACTTTGCATGGGTTCTTTTATCACATATATATTACATGGGCACTTTTAGCACACATACTTTCCATAGGTTCTTTTAGTGCTCATACTTTGCATGGGTTCTTTTATCACATGTATATTACATGGGCACTTTTAGCACACATACGTGCCATAGGTTCTTTTAGTGCTCATACTTTGCATTGGCTAGTTCTGAACAGAGAAACTGCCTGCAGAGTTTTCCTTTGAAAATTGTCTGCACTGTATGGTAACAAAAGCATCCTTCTACTTTGCAATTCTGCAGGTTACACAAACTTCCCCGTATGTGTAATTGAAGAATAGGTGTTGGTTTAGTGGGGTGGGGGGTTCTGTTTTTGCTATGATTCATTGAACTGGTTTTGTTGAATTTCATTTGATCGCTTTTCAGGGAAGCAGCTATCGGGAGGGTCTCACTCCAGTGCTTACACTGTTGACAGAATGCTCCAGAACTCATAGGAACATCAGGAAGTTCATCAAAGCTCAGGTAAACTCAAAAGCATAGACTTTTGTTTTTTAAAGGAAGTGGACATGTTTGCTGGTTATTGTGTAAGGCCAGGAATGAGGAACTCTTGAGTTTTAATCCCAGCATTGACTTCCTGTTTTATCTGGAACATGTTAATTTATCTCCCTATGTCACACTCACCGATTTTAAGAGATTATTTAACTGTACTTAGGGACCTTCATTTATCAGCTTTCATTTTATTTTTCCTGGAATTTATCAGTGTTTATTGTAATGGACAAAATGAGAGAACATCAGTGGCAGAAAAATAAGTCATTATTTTTCCACTGCTGTCCATTACAATAAACACTTATAAATCCCCTGGAAAAATAAAATAAAACTGAAAATGAAAATCCCTTCCTATCCTCCAGGTGTGGTATACAAGGACAAGATCACCCATAGATTACACAAAACATTGAGGGCTCAATATTCAAAGGGCCTTCAGTGCTGTTTAGCTGGATAAGCAGGACTTGTATGGCTAAGTAGTTGCCACTGAATATGCACTTATGTTCAGCAGCTGCCACTTAGCCAAATAAGTCCCAGATCGAGTTAGCCGAATAACATATATGATATTCGGAGTTAGCCACATAAGTATAGACGCGCCATAGAGCAAGTCTTAACTTAGCTGGAAAGTCTACCAGGCTAAGTGCATATATATATATATGTGTGTGTGTATATTCAGCAGCTTCACCATGTTACTGAATATACATCTTAACAGCCAAATGCAGTAGAAACAAGGGTGGATTTTATTTCGCAATGTGCGCTACATATAGGCATCGATGGCTGAGGCAGAACTCCTGATGGAGGGATGTGAAACGGTGTTTCTCCTCCCAATGATGCTGTCAGAGGGGAGGGCATTGGAGCCATCGGAGACCCGGGATCCATCGTTGGAAAAGCGGCCATAAGCGCTTCCCATCCTGGATAGCAGCGGTGCCAGCGCTGCCAGAATCGGGTCGATGATCGGTTACAAAGGCGATGCCGGTGTCAGCCAGCGAAACATCTTCTTCCTCCTTCATCTTCGACCAACGGACAGGCCTGCACAATCGGCGCCGGCGTCCCACCGGGTAAGGCCTCTCAGACCACCACTCACCCAGGCTGGGCCGCCGCCGACCGCAAGGCAAGCCTAGCCTCTGAATCCGGGCCCGAACTCTTCTTCTTTCCGCAACTGAAGCCCGCCCCTCCACCGAACCAGCCAATCATGCGACGGCTGCAGGGCAGCCAATCAGCAGAGGCCCGGCTGGGCTTTAAATTTTAAGCACCAGCTAGGCGCTTGCCCCTTTGTGCGCCCCTTTGTGCAGCCCCTAAGTGTGGAGAGATTTTATGACCTAGAGTTGTTTTGATCCTGGGATTTGGTCTATCTCTGTTCACCTATCTGTCCACCAACAACTTAACATCGGCAGGAGCAATTCATCCATATAGCAGGAACTCTACTCCTTCTCAACATATTGCCCCTCATCCTCAACACATAGATTCACCCCCTCGTTATACCCAAAATCTGGAACAAAGGCAGAATGCTTACAAACCTACATCTCATCCCTTTATACGACAACAAAGGCTTAGTCCAATAATGATATCTCCAATTACACAATTTCTGGGTCTCTCACTGTTTACACTAACTCTATTTAACGCACAGTCGCTCTCCAAAAAAACGCACATTCTCAACGACTATCTTATAGAAGTGAACCCAGACATTTGTGCAATCACAGAAACATGGTTTAAACCTACCGACACAGTACTAATGAACCAGCTTCCCACGCAATCTTATGACCTCTTCTCAGTCCCCAGACCCAAAAAAAGAGGAGGAGGGCTCCCCTTGGCGGCGAAAAAAGGATTAGGCCTAACCTTACAACAAACAAATACTACAACCAAAATCGAATTCTCCCTCTTCAAATCGGAGCAACTACAATTAGTCCTCATCTACACCCCACCAGTAACTTTAGAATCAGACCCCTCTCCTTTGATTGAGCTAATAGCCAAACACATTAACACCGATAAACCTACCATAATCTTAGGAGACTTCAACATGCATGTGGACGCTTACCCTCAATCCATCAACTGTGGAACGTTCCTCTCCTTGCTCAGTTACATGGGTTTCACTCAAATTGTCAACAGCCCCACCCATAAAGCAGGCCACACATTAGACCTCATCTTTATTAACGATAGCTTCTCCATCCACTCCAACCCCACTTGCTCCCAAGTTCCGTGTTTGGACCACCGAGTCATCTACACGACACTTAAGATCAAAAATCCCCCACCTCAAGCCTCCACTAAAACCACCATCCATTTCAGGAAACCATGTTCACTAGACCTACTCAGTGAGCAGCTATCCAAAGAACTAAACCAACTAGACCTCTCAGATGTAACCACAGCCACCACCTCATGGATCAATATCACCAAGAAAATTGCGGATCAAATCTGCCCGAGCACCACTAAAGTCCTACAACCCACGGTGGACAACAGAAAACCTTGGTTTACCCCTGAACTTAAGTCCCTTAAACAAAAACTAAGAATAAAGAACATAGCTGGAGAAAAAAACCCTCTACCTCGTCACAAGCCAACTACAAATCCCTCCTCAACACCTACAGGAACGCTATCCTTAGAACAAAGAAAGATTTCTACGCAAAAAAAAAATACACAACTTCATCTTTGATTCAAAGGCACTTTTCTCCTACGTCTCATCACTTACCAAACCTTCACCTCCCACCATTCCAGACTACCAAGCACTCAACAAAGCCAAGGAACTTGCCAATTACTTCAAGAAAAAAATCTCCAACCTAACCCACCCTCTTACAACTCTCAGCCTCCCTCCAATTCACCCTTTCATCATCCCGCCTCAGCAAAACATTAGTCTGGAGTCCTTCGAGCCCACTTCTTCTCTTGAGATAGAAAATACACTCAAGAAACTCAAACCATCCTCCCACCCATCAGATCCTCTACCGACAAACTTGCTCATCGCCATCCCGAATACCATCGCTAAACCAATAGCAGAAATTATAAATTCCTCTTTATCTCAAGGCACGGTACCAAACCAGTTAAAACTAGCAATTCTTAAACCGCTCCTAAAAAAGCCAAACGCCTCTCCAACGGATCCTGCTAACTTCCGCCCCATTGCAAACTTACCACTGATTGCCAAACTGATGGAGAAAATTGTAAACAAGCAACTTTCAGAATACCTTGAAGATAACAACATACTCGCCCCGGCTCAATACGGCTTTCGCAAATCTCTAAATATCGAATCCCTACTTCTATCACTCATGGACACTATTCTCTTAAACCTGGATAAAAAACAATCTTACCTCCTGGTTCTTCTAGATCTGTCTGCAGCATTCGACACGGTAAAACACACAATACTCTTAGATCATCTAGCGAACATTGGCATCAAAGGTTCAGCACTCAGTTGGTTTAAGTCCTTCCTATGCAACAGGTTCTATAAAGTCAGGATAAACAATAAAGAATCTCATCCAGTCCTCTCAGACCAGGGAGTCCCTCAAGGATCCTCACTCTCACCCACTCTCTTCAATATTTACCTTCTCCCGCTCTGCCACTTACTCTCAAACCTTAAGCTAATTCATTACCTTTACGCGGACGACATACAAATTCTGATCCCGATCACAGAGTCCCTTCAAAAAACTATCTCCCACTGGAATGATTGCCTTCAGCCAATCAAGGACCTTCTCTCCAACCTCAACCTAGTTCTTAATGCCAACAAAACGGAGATGCTCTATATCTCCCATGATGACAATTTCGCCCCTATCAACCCAACAAGCCCCTCTCAACCTACCAGCTTAAACATCAAGCTCTCACCTGACGTCAGAGATTTAGGAACCTGGCTCGATAACCAACTAAACCTAAAAAAATTTATAAACATCACCACAAAGGATTGCTTTTACAAATTGCAAGTCCTCAAAAATTTAAAACCACTCCTTCACTTCAATGACTTCCGCTTGGTGTTACAATCCATCATCTTAACCAAGATCGACTACTGCAACTCCCTTCTACTCGGACTCCCTACCAGCACCATCCAGCCTCTACAGATTGTTCAGAACGCCGCCGCTAGAATCCTCACAAACTCCAACAAAAGACAACACATCACCCCTATCCTCCGTAACCTACACTGGCTGCCTATCAAATACAGGATCCTCTTTAAAGTTCTCACAATTATTCACAAAGCGACACACATAATGTTAAGCACACAACTATGACCTCATACTTCATCCAGACCCATCAGAAGTGCATACAAAGGCACACTGTATGCCCCTCCAGCTAATACATCACTAAGGAAGTGCGCACTATCTACAGCAGACCCCCATCAATGGAATGCACTCCCCCCAGATCTACGACTAGAACCAAGCCACCTGGAGTTTAAAAAAAACTAAAAACCTGGCTCTTCATCCAAGCTTATCCTGACACTTAAAACTACCACGATGTGAGATCAGACTTAAGTCCATTTTCCCATCGGTTATACGTTCCATATTCTTTCACTGGCTATATGTTTTCATTCATCGGCTATTATGTTCCATATTCATTATACAGCTTTATGTATTCAGGCATTTGTTACATGTTCCCTATTCATTCACTTGTTATATGCACCGTATTCATTCTCTCTTGTTATATGTAACGTATTTAACATATTTATTTATTTAATTTATTTATTTATTTAAGGTTTTTATATACCGGCAATCATGAAAACATATCTTGCTGGTTTACATAAAACAGGAGTGCAGTAGATACATCAAAACTGGAACAGAGGTGCCCGAAGGTGCGTTTACATTTAACAAGGGTAGCAGAACTGGGATGAGGAGGAAGAGAGAGATAAATTAGTAACGCTTAAACAATATACAACTTAAATACTATGTACAAGAAGGATGGTTGAGGGCTGCATATTCTACTGTTCTATGTACATATGTTCTATGTACATATTCTACTGTTCTATATACAGCCTCTGGCTAATGTACAGTTCTATGCACAGCCTTTGGCCAAGTTACAGTTTTCTGTAAACCGGAGTGATTTGTATTTCATACAGGAACCTCGGTATATAAAAATTAAAAATAAATAAATAAAAATAAATGATACAAAATTATTAAGAGTAGTTAAATCACAAGCGGATTGTGATAAATTGCAGAAGGACCTTAAGAGATTGGAAGATTGGGGATCCAAATGGTAGATGAAATTTAATGTGGACTAGTGCAAGGTGATACATATATGAAAAAATAACCCATGCTGTAGTTACATGATGTTAGATTTCAAATTAGGAGCTACAACCTAGCAGAAAGATCTAGGTGTCATAGTGAATAATACATTGAAATTACCAGCTCAGTGTGCTGCAGCAGTCAAAAAATCAAACAGAATGTTAGGAGTTATTAGGAAGGGAATGGTAAATATTTATTTATTTTATTTATTTAACACTTTTCTATACCGACCTTCATGGTAATAACCATATCAGATCGGCTTACATCGAACAGGGTAAAAAACTGAAACAGAAATAAACATATGAACGGAGGCGGCAAAGTTACATTCAACAAGGAGGGTGAACTTGGAGGCTTAATCAGCTGGAAAGAGAGGCCTAGGATGGCAGAAAACTAGTAATATAATACAATAGGGTAAGCGGGCTAGTGCTTAATGAAATTAGAGGTACAAGGTTCCATCGCTCATGAAGGGAATTAGGTCATCTAGTGTGTATCCGGGGGATCTGAGAAGGCTTGGCGGAAAAGCCATGTCTTAAGTTTTTTACTAAATGTTAGGAGGCATGGTTCCAGCCTAAGGTCTGAAGGGATGTTATTCCAAATAGTTGGTCCTGCTGTCGAGAAAGCTCGGTCTTTGGTCGAGGTGAGTCGCGTGGCTTTAGTTGGAGGAACTTGCAAAGTTCCTTTGTGGATTTCTCTAATCGGTCTGTTGGAGGTATGGAGTTTGAGAGGGATAAAATGTAAATAAATAATGTAAATAAATAAATAAATAAATAAAATAGATAAATACATGTATTTATTTGTAAATGTAAATAAATAAATGTAAATAAATAAAATGTAAAATGTCATAATACCTCTGTATCGCTCCATGGTGAGACCTCATCTTGAGTACTGTGTACAATACTGATCACCGCATCTCAAAAAAAGATATAGTTGCAGTGGAGAAGGTACAGAGAAGGGTGACAAAAATGATAAAGGAGATGGAACAGCACCCCTATCAGGAAACGCTAAAGAGGTTAGGGCTGTTCAACTTGGAGAAGAGATAGCTAAGGGGGGATATGATAGAGGTCTTTAAAATCATAAGAGGTCTAGAACAGGTAGAAGTGAATTGGTTATTTACTCTTTAGGATAATAGAAGGACTAGGGGGCACTCCCTGAAGTTAGCAAGTAGCACATTTAAAACTAATTGGAGAAAATTCTTTTTCACTCAACTTATAATTAAGCTCTGGAATTTGCTGCCAGAGGATGTGGTTAGTGCAGTTAGTGGAGCTGGGTTTAAAAAAGGTTTGGATAAACTCTTGGAGGAGAAGTCCATTAACTATTACTAAAGTGGACATAATTGGCATCTCAGAGACCTGGTGGAAGGAGGATAACCAATGGGGATGATGCTATATCAGGGTACAAATTATATCGTAATGATAGGAAGGATCAACTTGGTGGGGGTGTGGCAGTTTATATCCAGGAGGGAATAGACTCCAACAAGATAAAAATCGTACAAGAGACTAAATACTTAGTAGAGTCTATATGAGTAGAAATCCCTTCTATGTGTTGGGATTCCCGGCCGCGGCAACCCGCAGCTGGTCCCCCCTACCTGCCCCGACGCTTGGCAGGCTCCCTGGCACTCGGCACGGGCTGCTCCGGGCTTGAGCCGGCCAACGGCATGGCCTACACGGCTCTGGATGCCGCCAACCTTCCCTTCGCGTGTGCTTCCCTAGGCGCGCGCGAGAGTCAGCCCGAATCTTAACATAGAAATGACAGCAGAAGAAGACCAAACGGCTCATCCAGTCTGCCCAGCAAGCTTTCACACTTATTTTTCTCATACTTATCTGTTACTCTGACCGCTGAGGTCAGGGCTCTTATTGGTAACTTTTTGGCCTTTGCTACATACTAATGACTTTAGAATTGTATTACAGGCTTTGATTCTACCGAAAATAGATTATTGCAATGCGTTGTTCCTTGGAGTTCCATTATCTACCATCCGCCCATTGCAATTATTGCAGAATGCTGCGGCCCGTCTTTTAGCTAATTCAAATAGATGCGATCATATCTCACCCGTGTTGATGAAGCTACATTGGCTTCCGGTACAGTACCGTATCCATTATAAGTGTTTTACACTTATTCATAAAGCCATCTACAGTTCCAATTCTGATTGGCTGAATGCCTCCTTACGTCTACATGTACCATCTCGGAATTTGAGATCATTGGGGCAAGCATTATTAACAATTCCATCTCCCAAACTGGTGCGCTTGGGATCAGTCAGAGAGAGGTCTCTCTCCCTGGCAGGTCCCAAGTTATGGAACACTCTTCCAGTTGATATTCGCCTAGAGGACAATTTTCTTAACTTTAAGAAGCAGATTAAGACCTGGCTATTTCAGCAGGCTTTTAGTCATATTAATTGACCTATTCAGGTTATGTGAGGAAGTGAGGATTTTACCATTAAATTGGTTGGAGGAATAGGGATCTGGGAGGTTTGGGTAACTTCTTTGTAGGTAACAGAGGTCTATAGCCTCATTTATTTTAGAATTATTTTATACTTATTAGTTTTTAATAGTGTTTTATTGTTTAAATTTTAAATATAATTTTATTTTATTACTGAAAGAATGTAAACTTAGATAAGTTTTTTATAACAATTATTACTAGTTTGAATTTGCTACTGCAATTTCGATAATTGTAAACCGGCTTGACATGTATTTGAAAGTCGGTATATAAAGTTGTATAAAGTTGTATAAATAAATTGATTTAGAGAGCAGTGCTGGAGCTGCATCAAAGTAAAGTATCAAGCCTAATTGGTTAGGAGTAGTAACCTCCGCAATAAGCAAGCTACTCCCAAGCTTATTTATTTACCCAACTTGTGCAATTTAGTCCTCTTTTCTTCATTCCCCCTGCCATTGAAGCAGTGAGCTGCGCTGTATGGGGAAGATTTTAAAAGCCCTGCGTGTCGACGCGCCTATGTTGCATAGGCCGCCGGCGCACGCAAAGACCCGGGACACGCATAAGTTCCGGGGCTTTGCTTGGGGGCATGTCGGGGGCGTGTCGGGGGGTCATGTCAGGGGGTGGCGTGGCATTCGGGGGCATTCCAGGGCGGGGCCATGGGTGTGGTGCTGGCCAGGGGGCGTGGCCGAGGCCTCCGAACCAGCCCCCGGGCCGGGGAATGGCGCGCCGGCAACTGGCCGGCGCGCACAAGTTACACCTGCCTCAGGCAGGCCTTATTTTCTGAACAAAAGTAGGGGGGGATCGGAAAAAAGTTCCCTCCGAGGCCGCTCCCTTGTCGGAGTGGCCTCGGAGGGAACGAAGGCAGGCTGCTCAGCTCGGCGTGCGCAGGTCGCACAATTGTGCATCCCCCTGCGCGCGCCGACCCTGGATTTTATAACATGCGAGCGGCAGTGCGCGCATGTTATAAAATCGGGCGTAGATTTGTTCGCGCCGGGTTGCGCGAACAAATCTACGTTAGCGCATAACTTTAAAAATCTACCCCAATATGTATTCAAAGTGAAGTATCAGGTTTAATTGGTTTGGGGTAGTAACCGCCGCAACAAGCAAGCTACTCCCATGCTTATTTGTGAATGCAAATCCTTTTTCCCACATTTCCTCTTGCCGTTGAAGCATAGAGAAATGTTGGAGTCACGTTAACCGTGTGTATGTTTATTGAATAAGGGTATTAATCTCCAGGTAGTAGCTGTCATTCCCACAAGCTACCCCCATGCCTCTTCTCCTCATTTACATCCTCAAGACTTTGTGGATCCACAGTGTTTATCCCACGCCCCTTTGAAATCCTTCACAGTTTTGGTCTTCACCACTTCCTCCGGAAGAGTGTTCCAGGCATCCACCACCCTCTCCATGAAGAAATACTTCCTGACATTGGTTCTGAGTCTTCCTCCCTGGAGTTTTAAATCGTGTCCCCTGGTTCTGCTGATTTTTTTCCAACGGAAAAGGTTTGTCGTTGACTTTGGATCATTAAAACCTTTCAATTATCTGAAAGTCTGTATCATATCACCCCTGCTCCTCCTTTCCTCCAGGGTATACATATTTAGATTCTTCAATCTCTCCTCATAAGTCATTCGATGAAGACCATCCACCTTTTTGGTCGCCCTTCTCTGGACCGCCTCCATCCTGTCTCTGTCCCTTCAGAGATACGGTCTCCAGAACTGAGCACAGTACTCCAGATGAGGTCTCACCAAGGACCTGTACAAGAGGATAATCACTTCCCTTTTCTTACTCGATATTCCTCTCTCTATGCAGCCCAGCATTCTTCTAGCTTTAGCTATCCCCTTGTCACATTGTTTCACTGATTTCAGATCATTAGACACTATCACCCTAAGGTCTCTTTCCTGCTCGGTGCACATCAGCCCTTCACCCCCCATCGAATACATTTCTTTCGAATTTCCACACCCCATATGCATGACTCTGCACTTCTTGACATTGAATCTCAGCTGCCATATCTTCAACCAGTCTCCAGCTTCCTTAAATCCCATCTCATTCTCTCCACTTCTTTCGGTGTGTCCACTCTGTTGCAGATCTTAGTATCATCCGCAAAAAGACAAACTTTACCATCTATCAGTCTGCTGTGTCGCTCACGAAGATATTGAACAGGACCGGTCCCAATACCGACCCTTGCGGCACTCCGCTCATCACCGCTCTCTCTTCTGAGTAAGTTCCATTTACCATCACACATTGTCTTCTGTCCTTCAACCAGTTTGCTATCCAGGCCACCACCTTGGCACTCACTCCAAGCTTCTCATTTTATTCACAAGCCTCCTGTGTGGTACCGTATCAAAAGCTTTGTTAAAATCCAAGTAGATGACATCGAGCGCTCTTCCTCGATCCACTTCCTTAATCACCCAATCAAAAAAGTACGATTCGTCTGACAGGACCTTCCCTTGGTGAAACCATGCTGCCTCTGATCCAGCAATTCTGCTGCTTGTAGAAAGTTCACTATTCTTTTCTTCAGCAGTGACTCCAGTACTTTTCCCACCACCGAGGTGAGGCTAACTGGCCTGTAGTTTCTAGCCTCCTCTCTGCTCCCACTCTTGTGAAGAGGGACCACCGCCACACTTCTCCAATCACTTGGCACCACTCCCGTTTCTAGGGATCTATTGAACAGGTCACACAGCAAAGCCATCAGCACATGTCTGAGCTCCCCCAGTATCCTGGGATGAACCTTATCAGGCTCCATGGCTTTGTCCACTTTCAGTTTTCCTAGCTCTTCCCATACATTCTCTTCTGTAAACGGAGTTTCATCTACTCCAGTCCCCTCTAGTTTCTTGTTAACTAGCGACAGTCCTTCTCCAGGGTCCTCTTTAGTGAACACCGAACTGAAGTATTCCTTTAATATTTCTGCCATTTCTTCATCTGTCTCCACCCATTGATCCTTTTCACCTTTCAATTTCACTATACCACTTTGGACTTTTCTCCTTTCACTGATGTATCTGAAAAATGTTTTGTCACCTCGCTTTACCTCTTTGGCAATCCTTTCTTCCGCTTAACTTTTCCCTTTCTTGATTACTTTCTTCATCTCTCTCAGTCTTACCAGATATTTCTTCCTTGTGATCCTCCCTTTGCAATCTTTTATATTTCTTAAACGCCGTTCTTTTATCTTTTATTTTATTAGTCACCTCCTTTGTGAACCAGATAAGTGTCATTCTTTTCTTGCTTTTCTTTACTTTTCTAACATATATATAAGTCGCTTCAGTAATTGCTCCTTTTAGTTTGGCCCACTGTTCCACATCTCTCGTTTTCTCCTATCCTTCTAGTTCTTCTTCCAGGTTCTTCCCCATTTCAACAAAGTCCGTGTTTTTGAAACACAAAACCCTTGTCTTTGTGCGACTTCTCCGTTTCATATTAGTGATATGAAACCATACCGTTTGTTCATCACTGGTGCTGAGGTGGGCACCCACCCGGACATTAGAGACATTATCTCCATTAGTGAGCACTAAATCGAGTATAGCTCCCTGCCATGGCGGGAAACGATTGTCCGGCCCTTGAAGATGACGTCAGGACTGAGGGGTATTTAAACCGTGGCTCAGTCCTCAGTTCCTTGCCTTGGCAACTGGTCCTTCTCCATTGGAGTGCGTAGTTGCTGTTCCTGATCCAGTATTCCTGTTGTTCCTGACTCCATGCCCTTCCTTGTTCCTGGTTCCTGCTTCCGTTCCCTTGGCTTGATCTCCTGGTTCTGACTTTGGCTTGGCTTCTCATCTCTGCTCATCTGCTGCCCATCCTGACCTTGGCTTGGTACCACGTCTCCGCTCGTCTGCAGCCTGCCCCTGACTTCCAGTTCGGCTCTTCATTTTGATCCTTCGCTGCCTCCCTCGATCCGAATTCCTGACACCGCCTCAGCCTGCCGCTGGACTCCACTTCTCCGAGTAGACCCACACCTAAGACCTGCCGGCCCAGGTACCCAAGGGCTCAACCTGAGGGAAACTAGGGCTGGTATAGGCGAAGCTCCAGCTGGGTCATCCTCACCAGCACCGCCTTCCGGCGACGAGGACCATTGGGGGCCGTCCCTCGTTGGTGGCACCAACTCTCGTCCCAGCCCAAAGGTCCACAGCGCTAACAGTTTGCCAAGGCCATAGACCCAGCAGACCTGTCCGGCCTCCAGGCCATTCCAAACCTGGCTCAACGACTCCAGCAGCAGTGCCTAGACGTTCTGGCGGCCACAGTCGAACGCTTGGCCAACCGTCTGGACTCTACCTTCATGCCAGGGGCTTCTCCTCTGCCTCCTGCAGCAAGGCCACAGCCTTCCACACCGCTGCAACTTCCGGCACACACACACACACACACCCCCGCTTTCTGGGGATCCGAAGCAGTGTCGTTGGTTCCTGAACCGCTGTTTCATGAGGTTCTCTCTTCAACCTACTCAGTTCCCCAGCGATCAAGTCAAGACAACGTTCATTCTGTCGTTGGACGGCAAGGCCCTGGCCTGGGCTTCTCTGCTGTGGGAGCGCAGGGACTCTCTACTTGGGGATCTTCCACATTTCATCCAGACTTTTAAACAAGTTTTTGATGAACCAGGGTGACAATCAACTGTGGCTTCGGAGCTCCTCCGCCTCCGCCAGGGGTCCCATTCTCTGGTCGAGTACGCAGTTGAGTTCCGCACCTTAGTCTCGGAGTTGGGCTGGTGGGAGGACAGCTTGCGGAGCATCTTTCTTGAGGGCCTGGCTTCCAGACTAAAATATGAATTAGCCGGTCGAGAATTGCCAGAGGATCTGGAGGCACTCTTTGATCTGACGGGCCAAATTGATCGGCATCTACAACGTACGAGGGAGCTGAAGCTGGGGCATCGGGCAGTTCTGTTGGCACCCTCTTTCTCTCGACCCTGGTCTCCCCTGCAACCTCCGAGTCAACTCCTGCTCGCAGCGAAGAGCCCATGCAACTCAGCCGTAGTCACCTTTCACCCGAAGAGAAGCAGCGACGTAGGTCTCTCGGTCTGTGCCTCTACTGCACCGGCAAGGGACACCTACTGGCTCAATGCCCTGATCGGCCGGGAAACTCTCGAGCCTAGTCGTCACAGGGGAGCTGACCCTAGGCTGCGTAAATCCTGCTCCCCAATGTACTGTTCCTGTAACACTCCAGTACTCTGGTGGGTCTTTTTCAACTTTAGCCTTCATCGACTCCGGGGCTGGAGGAACTTTATCTTAGCAGTACTGGTCAGACAACTACAGCTTCCTGTGGTTACCCGTACTCCTCCACTGTTAATTTCATCCAAAGGGATCCACTACCGGGCCGAGACATCTCTTGCACTGCACCTGTGGTTCTTTGCACCAGGGTGCTTCACGAGGAGGAGATCACCTTCTTTATACTTGAGAAGGCTATCCACCCGGTGGTACTAGGACTTCCATGGCTCCAGAAGCATACTCCTCGTATCAACTGGGAGACCCTGCAAGTAGCCTCTTGGGAGTCCAATTGCTTCTCCTCCTGTCTTCGGGGCTTATCCTGACCTCAACTTCTGCTAGCCACCACCACTTCGTCCTTGCCAGCCCAGTATGCAGACTTTGCTGATGTTTTTTCTAAAGAGAAAGCAGAGACTCTCCCGGAGCACAGCGGGTACCGCTGTCTCTTCCCAAGACCCAAGTGATGTCACAATACATCCGCGAAAATTTGGAAAGAGGGTTCATCCATCTCTCTACTTCCCCGGCAGGGTTCTCTTTTGTAGTCAAGAAAGTCAACTCCTTAAGACCATGTATTGACTACCGTGGACTTAACATGATCACTCGCCAGGACAGGTATCCGCTCCCGCTCATCTCGGAACTACTGGACCGCCTTCAAGAGGCCAAAATCTTCACAAAGCTGGATCTCCGCGGGGCCTACAATTTGGTCTGCATTAAGCCCGGGGACGAATGGAAGACAGCCTTTAATACGCGTGATGGCCACTATGAATAACTGGTAATGCCATTTGGCCTATGTAACGCACCGGCGATCTTCCAAAACCTTATGAATGAGGTCTTCCGGGACATGCTTCACACCAATGTAATTGTCTGTCTGGGCGATGTATTGATTTACTCCAGAGACCTGGCTTCCCATTGCTCGGAGATTCGCTGAGTTCTTCAGCGTTTACGGGATCACCATCTTTATGCCAAATTAGAGAAGTGCCTCTTTGAGCAGGAGTCCCTTCCCTTCCTGGGATTCACTGTTTCTACCTCAGGATTTCGTATGGACCCCGAAAAGCTGATCAGAATTTGGGACTGGCCTTGACCTGTAGGATTCCGCTCCCTGCAGCGCTTTTTAGGCTTCGCTAATTTTTACAGACACTTCATCCTGCGATATTCACATATTGTGGCACCTCTTACCGCACTCATGAGGAAAGGATCAGATGCCAGACACTGGTCCTCAGAGGCCATCCAGGCCTTCGAGGAGTTAAAACAGGCCTTTCTGCGCGAACCCTGCCTCCATCATCGCAGTGTGGGAGCAGTCCTTAGCCACTTTTCCAGCCATAGAGCCCTTTTCGCATGCTCCTACTTCTCCCGCTAATCAAATTTGCAGGTGATACAAAATTATTAAGAGTAGTTAAATCACAAACGGATTGTTATTTACTCTTTTGGATAATAGGACTAGGGGGCACTCCATGAAGTTAGCATGTGGCACATTTAAAACTAATCGGAGAAAATTCATTTTCACTCAGTGCACAATTAAACTCTGGAATTGGTTGCCAGGGGATGTGGTTAGTGCAGTTAGTGTAGCTGGGTTTAAAAACGGATTGGATAAGTTTTTGGAGGAGAAGTCCATTGCCTGCTATTAATTAAGTTGACTTAGAAAATAGCCACTGCTATTATTTTTTATTTATTTATTTATTTATTTAAGGTTTTTATATACCGGCAATCATGAGAACATATCTTGCTGGTTTACATGAAACGGGAGTGCATTAAATACATCAAACTAGAACTGAGGTGACCGAAGGTACAGTTACAATTAACAAGGGTAGCAAAACTTGGTGAAGAGGAAGAAATAGGAAAGAATAAACTGGTTAAACGATATACAAGTCAAATTACAAGTTATGTGCAAATGGCATGATTAATGGCTGAATGTTTTAGAGGAGTCCTTGGATTGTGTCCTTGGATTGTGTCATTAAATTGTGTCTGGGAAAGCTTGCTTGAATAACCAAGTCTTAAGTCTTTTCCTAAAAGTTAGGAGGCAGAGTTCTAGTCTGAGATCTGTGGGCAAGGAATTCCACAGAAGGGGGCCAGCTGTGGAGGTGGCGCGATCTCTTAGGGTAATGTGTCTAGTCGTTTTCGCAGGGGGAACTTGGAGTGTGCCTCTATAAACATCTCTGGTAGGTCTTGTCGAGTTGTATACTTGGAGAGGGAATTGAAGATCGAGGGAAGTGCATTGATGTATAGTTTTGAAAATGATACATATGGCTTTGTACATGATACGGAAGTATATGGGTAGCCAATGTAGCTCTTTCAGGCAACAGTAACATGCGATAGACTTAGTTTTGGGGAACTTGCCAGGTTCTTATGACCTGGATTGGCCACTGTTGGAGACAGGATGCTGGGTTTGATGGACCCTTGGTCTGACCCAGTATGGCATGTTCTTATGTTCTTATTGTGATAAATTGCAGGAGGACCTTAAGAGACTGGAAGATTGGGGATCCAAATGGCAGATGAAATTGAATGTGGACTAGTGCAAAGTGATGCATGTATGGAAAAATAACCCTTGCTGTAGTTGCACGATGTTAAATTTCAAATTAGGAGCTACCACCTAGGAGAAAGATCTAGGCGTCATAGTGAAGGCTAAAAAGGTTAGGGCTGTTCAACTTGGAGAAGGGATGGCTAAGGGGGGATATGATAGAGGTCTTTAAAATCATGAGAGGTCCAGAACAGGTAGAAGTGAATTGGTTATTTGCTCTTTAGAATAATAGAAGGACTAGGGGGCACTCCCTGGAGTTAGCAAGTAGCACATTTAAAACTAATTGGAGAAAATTCTTTTTCACTCAATACACAATTAAGCTCTGGAATTTGCTGCCAGAGGATGTGGTTAGTGCAGTTAGTGTAGCTGGGTTTAAAAAAGGTTTGGATAAGCTCTTGGAGGAGAAGTCTATTAACTGCTGTTTATCAAGTTGACTTAGGGAATAGCCACTGTTATTACTGGCATCAGTAGCATGGGATCCACTTAGTGTTTGGGTACTTGCCAGGTACTTGTGACTTGGATTGTCCACTGTTGGAAAAAGGATGCTGAGCTTCATGAACCCTTGATCTGACCCAGTATGACAATTTCTTATGGACTTGGAGGAATCCACTGCTTATTCCTGAGATTCGCAGCATGGAATCTAACAACTTTTGGGATCCTGCCAGGTATTTGTGACTTGGAAACGCCACTGTTGGAATGGAAACAGGATACTGGACTTGATGATTTTTGGTCTTAGAAACATAGAAACATAGAAACATAGAAATGACGGCAGAAGAAGACCAAACGGCCCATCCAGTCTGCCCAGCAAGCTTCACATTTTTTTCTCATACTTATCTGTTTCTCTTAGCTCTTTGGTTCTATTTCCCTTCCACCCCCACCATTAATGTAGAGAGCAGTGATGGAGCTGCAACCAAGTGAAATATCAAGCTTGATTAGTTATGGGTAGTAGGGGAAGTAACCGCCGCAATAAGCAAGCTACACCCATGCTTATTTGTTTTACCCAGACTGTGTTATTCAGCCCTTATTGGTTGTTTTTCTTCTCCCCTGCTGTTGAAGCAGGGAGCTATGCTGGATATGCTTGTAGTATCAGTTTTTTCTTCTCCCCTGCCGTTGAAGCAGGATATGCATTGAAAGTGAAGTATCAGGCTTATTTGGTTTGGGGTAGTAACCGCCGTAACAAGCCAGCTACTCCCCGCTTTGTGAGTGCGAATCCTTTTTTCTTCTCCCCTGCTGTTGAAGCAGAGAGCTATGCTGGATATGCGTGAAGTATCAGTTTTTCTTCTCCCCTGCCGTTGAAACAGAGAGCTATGCTGGATATGCGTGAAGTATCAGTTTTTCTTCTCCCCTGCCGTTGAAGCAGAGAGCTATGCTGGATATGCGTGAAGTATCAGTTTTTCTTCTCCCCTGCTGTTGAAGCAGGGAGCTATGCTGGATATGCGTGAAGTATCAGGTTTTCTTCTCCCCTGCCGTTGAAGCAGAGAGCTATGCTGGATATGCATTGAAAGTGAAGTATCAGGCTTATTTGGTTTGGGGTAGTAACCGCCGTAACAAGCCAGCTACTTGGTCTAACCCATTATGGCATATTTTATGTTCTTAACAGTGTTTAAAGCCTTATTCAAGTACAGAGAGACATGCAGTATTTCACAAACATTTCTAGCCCAAGGCACACCTAATGTTCTATGATCTCTAATGTTTTATGACACCCCACCCTTCATGCGGCAGGCAGTACAGATAGGAAGTGGACTCCTATGGCCAAAAGAAGAACTAGGGAAGTTCTTGAAGTCCCACCAATTTCCCTTTCAAATTTGAAAAAGGGAGAGAGAGGGCAGAGACACACACAAATTGATCACGATAAGCCAGTTCTCTTTATATACAATGTTGCAGGCGTGGACCCTTGGCGTAACCTGCAGGGAGGAGCCCTACAGTTCCCCACCCTTACCTGGTGGAGCTGGTTGTAATAGAGGCCCAAATGAAGCTTCACCTATACCAGCCCTCATTCTCCTTAGGTTGAGCCTATTGCGTCCATCGGTGCTAAACGGCTTCACCCTGTTTGCCTCATCTTATTCACGGCTCCTCCCGCTTACCTAGGAAAGATGGCTACCGCCGCGTCTACAAGCCGACCTCTCTGGCGTCCCCGGAACAGCTATGGTACTGCCTCCCGCCATGCTCCTCCCATGTACCTACTAGGGTGCGCGTGAGCGCGTCACCCACGTCTTTATGCAACCCTTGGCGCGAACCTCAGGGGCGTTCTCCCTTACTGATGTCATGCCATCCGGGTATATAACGTCTACTATTTTGCTAGCTCGTTGACTTAGCAAGGACTTGAACAAGAACTTGGATTGGACTTGTCTATGGATACGTTCCGACCCTGTCTACACTACTCTGCCGCTTCCGTGCTGCCGCTGCAAGCTCTCTCTCTGCCCTTTGGGGTAACTGCTAACCTGGGTACCCGCTCCTCGGGGGCCCTCTGCTTTATTTCAGGTGCCTTACAGGGAACAGGTACTCTCTCCTCGAGGGCCTGCTCTCCCTGCCTCGGTGCCTGCACTTACTTCTACAATCTGGTGGAATCACTTATCTACACCAAACACCCAGTGAGTACATTAATTCTCAGTCTATCTCATCCACAGTACTTCTTTGCTGGGAAACCTGCTTCGGAACCTCCCATTGCCAACAGAGTGAGAAGGGCTCCCTCTGCCGAGGTCCCTGAAACTGCAACTACCAGACTGCCTCACTACTGCCTCCTCTAGTGGCACACTTCAAAGCTGTTTAATAAAGAACTAACTGTGTTTGTGCATCTGAGTCTAGCCTAGTACTGTGGCTCCTCACAGGGCTCCTCCCCGTGGGTGTGGTCATCTGCCACAGTACCTAAGGATCCACCCAAACACTGCTCATTCATAACAGAGCCTTCAGGTGCCAGGGCTGACAGGTCTTAGCTGCGGGCCTCTGCTGATGAGCTGGATGTCCAGAGAGATGTTTGGGTCACAGGCCAGGGTCTGAGGTGTATGTAGTCAGAGGCAGACAGTGGTTGAGGCAGGCAGCATTCAGGCAGTATTGATCGATGGTCAAGACAATGGTTGAGGCAGGTAGCGTTCAGATGTGGTCAATGGTCAAACATTGTCAGTGGCAGTCAGAGTACAGACATAGTTAAGTGTCAGGCAGTGCTCAGTGGCAGGAGTTCAGGCAAAGTTGAGAGTCAGGCAGGCCGCAGTCAGAATCAGGGATCCATCCGAGGGGAGGTGGGACAGTTAGGCTGGCAGGGAGTTGAGGAACTGCACAGATGGACAGAGATGACACAGAAGAACTGAAGACTGAGCACAGGACGAGGAACTGAAGAAGAACTGAAGAGTGACCATAGGACTAAGACAAAAACCAGGAATGAAGATCAGGAATATGCTGAGGCAACTTGCTCGACCAAGGTAGTGGACACTATTACCGAGAGGTCTTTTAAAGGTCAAGGTTGTGAGGTCATCGAGAAGAGCTGCGTCCTTTCACATCATGGTCCCTTTAAATTTAGCAAGGAGGTGCATGTGCCTAAGGAGGCTGCGTCTACATGGATCAGCGGCGGCTGCCTGCCATGAGAGGGTTGCTGGTGGCGTCTTGCCATGGGCGGCGGCATGGTATGTTGGGGAGGCCTCGCCACGCCAGGGCACGCTGCTCTTGGATAGACCTGGGTAAAGGTGAAAGCAGCAGCCTGCGGAGCTTACAAGTGCAGGAGAAAGGAGAAGTTGGTGCAATGCAGGCAACCAACTTGGTTAGTTACCTTGACCCTTGCATGTGGCTGCCAGGGCTCCTCCAGTGCTGCAGCTTCCAATAATCAAAGTAAGTCACATCCATTGCTCAGTGTACTCTCTCCTTATCTTTCTCAGCCTGAAGAAGATAAGGCAGAGGGTAGAAGGAGTCACAGGAAGAAGATCAGGAGGGGGAGGATGTGGAGGTTCTGTGCACACTGTGGTGCTGAACAAAGCGAGATATGGCTATCTATGCCCTTCATGCTGCCCATTAATTACCATACTCCAGGACTCATAGTATAGTTAGGAAGAGGCATGCATGATTACGTATATTCTGAGAAAGGAGTTCCTAATCGTTTAAGAGCCACCGCTGGTGATTCTTGTTGTGAGGTGCTGAGAGCAGAGCTCAGGTGTGGATCTAAGCATCAGCCAGTGGTCATTTTTCCTTGGCACACCTGATCTGATCTGAAAACATACCAGTGTGCCATAGCACACAGTTTGGAAAACCCTGGACTAGAGAATTATATCAAGGAAGAGCACTTGATGTGGTTTACTCTGATTTCAGGAAAGATTTTGAAATAATCTACATAGGAGGCTTATGAATAATATAAGAAGCTTGACAATGAATCCCAAGTTGATGGAATGAATTACAAATTTACTGACTGCTAAATGAAATCAGTTCTGAAGAGAGGAGAGTGATAAGTGAAGTATCTCAAGGACCGCTTCTGTTCAATGTCTTTGTGAGCGTCTTTGTGGAGAGATTAGAGGGTAAAATTTGTCTTTTTATGGATGATACTAAGATCTGCAACAGAGTGCACATCTCTGAAGGAGTAGAGAGAATGAGAAGGTTTGGCAGTTGAGATTCAATGCCGAGAAGTGCAGAGTCCTGCATTTGGAATGCACTAATCCAAAGAAGCTATATGCAATGGGAGCGATAGACTGATGTGCTCAGACTGGGAGAGAGACCTCCGATGATCTGAAGCAGCGAAGCAGTGTGAGAAGGTGGTGGCTAAGGCCAGAGGCATGCATGACCAGCAGGAAAAAAAGTATCTCAAAAAGGATAGCAACAGGATGGAAGCAGTCCAAAGAAAGGCAACCAAAATGGTGTGGAGTGTGAACCGGAAGACATGAGAAGACACTGAAGGACCTAAATATGATACCCTAGAGGACAGGAGAGAAAGGGATATTTGTTCCAAAGTTTTGGTGCCTAACAGTTGAAAGCACAGAGTCTTATGCAGAACAATGGGCAGTAGTCAGGGGAGCAGAGGAAAGAAGAGCCATTTCGGTGGAGCAGAGTTCCCTTGGGCATGTAAGGGGAGAGAAGTTGAGAGAGGTATTCAGAGGCCTGTTTATTCAAGCATTTGCAGAGAAAGCAAAGTTTTAAATTTTATTCTGCTCTCTACTGGGAGCAAGTAAATATGATGTAGAATAAGCTTGATATGCACAGAAGTACTTTGTAGGAGCTGGAGGCGCTTCACATTATTGTGAGATGCCATGGTATAAGGAATTGCAGTAATCAGTTCAGCTGCTGATTAACGCACAGATTACAGTAGCAAGATTGTGTTTATCAAGGAATTATGTAGTTGGCGGATCTGACATAGAATGTAAATGTACATAAAAGGACTTGTGATAAATTACATTGCCCAAAGGTTCTAATTTGAATGAGTTTAAATTTAATATAATTAGTGAGGATGGCAATTAGTATTGCTTCACTAATTCACTATTTTAGCGGTCCCCCGAACCAGGCTGTGTTTCGTGCAAGACTGATTCGGGAGGGACTCAAGAACAAAACTCAAACAACTTGTGTATACATATTGAATGGCACACCTGACATAGATGCATGATACATTGCCCCATCTAACTCAGCTGCTTAACTTGGCATTATCCAATAATCGACGATCTCACAGTCAAATACAGTCATTTTGCTTGTACAAACCACCATAACTTAACCTGTTTTCTAAACTGACAAGGAGTAATCTCTTTCTGTTGTCTCTCTGCTGTGTGTATGTGTGTGTGTGTGTTATTAGGGGTTGCCTCCCCTCAGAGATGTAATCTTTCTGTTTTCCATATGCAGTAAGTGTGTGTTTCTAGATGTTATCTCCCATTAAAAATGTGAGTAATCTCTTTCTGTTGCATGTCTGCTGTGTGTGTGTTATTAGGTGTTGCCTCCCCTCAGAGATGTAATCTTTCTGTTTTCCATATGCAGTGAGTGTGTGTTTCTAGAGGTTATCTCCCATTAAAAATGTGAGTAATCTCTTCCTGTTGCGTGTCTGCTGTGTATGTGTGTTATTAGGTCTTGCCTCCCCTCAGAGATGTGCGTAATCTTTGTTTTCCTTATGCAGTGAGTGTTGTGAAAGGGGTGATTTTGTGTGCCCATGGGCCTCAGCCTGACCCCAGACGAATCCAGGACCGAACCGAGGGTTGGAGACGTATCCCAGGATGGCAGAGACACGGTCTTACCCTCTGCTGGGCCTGCAAGCTCCCAGCACCAACAACTAGATGATGTTAGTAGGGGAACGGTCCTCCGACCTTTCTGAGCCCTTTCGGACCTGCCGCTTGGATCAGCATGGAGCAGCAGGCCGGCCTGAGGATGAGGGCAGATGGAGGCCTTGACACGAAGACATGACACCAAGATTGATGCAACGGCATCACAGACGAGGGTTGAAGCGAAGACATGACACCAAGGCCATTGAAGACATGACACGAAGGCTATTGAAGACATGACACCAGGGCTGTTGAAGACATGACACCAAGGCTGATGCAACGGCATCAGAGGCAAGACGAGGAACTTGACGAAATCCAGACGAGATGAGGAGCTGGGCAGGTAGATATTGGCACTGTCTCTCAGGGCGCCCTACTCAGCCCACCTTCACGGGTGGACCCAGTGGGCTGGTCACGGACCACCCTGTCCCACTACGCGCCCTACACAGCCCAAGGAGGCTGGTCACAGACCACGAGGAGAGCGGGACAAGTGCAGGGAAGAATCCAGCCAAGGCAGACCTTCAACAATGGAGCCAGATGTCATCCGGAGCTCCACAAAGGCTGGCAGGACAAGATGACTCAGGAGCACAGGACACCAGTCCATTGCCGGCATCTCCCATGATGAAGCTGCGTCACCCAGAGATCCACGGCCGGCAGAACAGAAGGCTCCGGAGCAAGCACGAACACCAAGGAGGGCTAGAACACCAGGAAGCGAGACATCAGGAGATGAGACACCAGGACACCTGGACGGGGACTGACACGAAGACGTGGTATGAAGCAGACGAGACGAGGAGCTCCACGAAGAAGACAGAAGACCCGATGGAGCTCTGGCAGGCAGGAGCCTCCAGACTGAAGTCACTCCAATGCAAGGCAATGAACAATGGCAAGACCAGCCCTTTTATAGGGCTAACACAGGAAATAGTCACAAAGGTGGGTCCCAGGGCATATCCGGCCGTGGGCCCTTTAAATATAGAAGAGAGGCGCGGCCGCGCACCTAGAAGGCAGGAAACAGGAAGCTGACTGTGCCGGACCGTGGAGAGTGGTCCTGTACCGACGTCCTCCACGCAAGAGCAGGGCTGGGCCTGAAGGCAGGCCCCAAAGTCGGCAGCGGCTCCAGCCGCGGCAGGAGGCCCCAGAGGCGGTTCCAGCCGCCATTCCAGGCCGGGGCTTGCAGCCACCGGCTGCGATGATCACGGGGATGTCGGCGGCTGCTCCGTGCCGCGAAGATGACAGAAAGTCCGTGGTTCCAGGCGCAATAAAGAGGGAACCCGATGGGCGGCCTCCGGGCCGCAGGGGAAAAGCAAGTCCGCGGCTCTGGCCGCATGAGAGGCCCGACTTCAGCGGCGTCCGGCCGGGTTGGGCAGCAGCAGAAGCGAGGTGAGTGGAGCCTGCTCGCGGGGGGACCCGCGGGCAGTGTGCATAACAGTGAGTGTGCTTCTAGATGTTATCTCCCATTAAAAATGTGAGTAATCTCTTCCTGTTGCGTATCTGCTGTGTGTGTTATTAGGTCTTGCCTCCCCTCAGAGATGTGCGTAATCTTTCTGTTTTCCTTATGCAGTGAGTGTGTTTCTAGATGTTATCTCCCATTAAAAATGTGAGTAATCTCTTCCTGTTGCATGTCTGCTGTGTGTATTAGGTCTTGCCTCCCCTCAGAGATGTGAGTAATCGACCAGAGGTGGGCACTACAGTTCGGAATAAACTGGTGCGTTTGATGACACATGTTGATCTGGATGTTAAACAGATTGCAGCTGAGTTCCTGTTTGTTCTCTGTAAGGAGAGAGGTAAATACCATCTGTGTTTTCATTATTTTTGTATTCCCATAACAGCATCAAAATACTGATTTTAAAAATCATTAGAATCACACAGTTCAGCTAGATTGTAGTAAATTTGTTCTAATATTAATTATAGCATTGTGTTTTCCAGTTTATTTATTGTCTCCATCAATATGATCTGGATTCTTCAAAATATTATCTGGCCTGTTCCATAGTATTGTATAGTTTCAGTTCTCACAGCTCCTTGCATCTCACCATAATCACCCCTATAACCATGGTGATTCTCTTCTCCCTACGGCCTATCTCTCCTCCTCTAATCTCCCTACAGTTTGTCTCTCCTCCTCTCCAATATCCTTACAGCCTGCATCTCTTCTTCCTCCAGTATCGGAAAGGTCTATCTTTATCTCCTTCTCTATAATTAACCTGTGGCCTCCCTCATCTTCAACTATCTTCCCACTGAATCTCTCTCCTCCTCCTTAATATCCACATGGTCTATCGTTTTTCTTTTCCTTCTCTTTTTTCTTGCCATCATTCTCCTCACAGACACCTCTCTTGTCCTCTTCCAGTTTTCATAGTGTTCTTGTGCTAATTTATTTATTTATTTATTTGTAGAGTTTTATATACCTTTATTCAGTAGAGCCATCATAACGGTTTACAAAATATGCAATTATCATACAACAAAATGCAATTATCATAGTAGTTGGGCACAGTAGAGCTTTGTGAACAATATACATTTTTCTTAATAGATGAATAACAGTAGAGTGAGGAGAACATTTTCATAAAATTTAACGTCAGAGAGCAGGGAGGGGTGAAAAGGGAGGGTAAGGGGGTACATCAGGAGAGCAGGAAGAAAGAGGATTATGTATGCGAGTTCGGTTGAGAGCTGGGATGATCAGGTGTCTGATAGTTAGAATAGAATTTGCGGAATAAAAATGTTTTTAGGTCTTTTTTAAATGTTTTCAGGTTGTGCTGGGTTCTCAGGGCTTTAGGTAGGGTGTTCCAAATTTTGGGGGAAGCAATGGAAAATGCTCTTTCTCGTGTAGTTGAAAGATGAGCGTCTCTTATGGTGGGGATGTTTAAGTATCCTGCGTTGTTAGAGCGTAGGTTTCTTAGTGGGTTTTGGGGGGTTATGTTTAAGCCTTTTAGTCCATGAAGATCATCGTTTAGGATTTTGTGAATGATGGTCATTGATTTCTAGGTAATACGCGCAGAAATAGGTAGCCAGTGAAGAGAGGTCAAAATGGGTGTTATGTGCTCATTTCTTTTTTTTCCTGTAAGGATTCTGGCAGCTGAGTTCTGCAGTATTTGGAGTGGTTTGAGGGATGATGAAGGGATTCCAATAAGTAATGAGTTGCAGTAGTCGAAGGTGGAGAAAATAAGTAGTTGCAGGACGGTTCTGAAGTCAGAAGGGTTGAGAAATGGCTTTATATGTCTTAGGGTTAGTAGCTTGTGGTATCCTTCTTTCATTTTATTTGCTATGTGGGACTTGAAAGAGAGTAACTCCAAGGTTCCTGGTATGGGTAGTAGGGATTATAGATATCATTTGTTTATCTAGTATTGTCAGGGGTGGTGGAGTTGGATTGGGTTTTTTATCCATGAGTATGATTTCAGTTTTGTCGAAGTTGATTATGAGTTTCAGGGAATTTAGTAGATGCTTGATTGAGATAAGTAGATCTGATTTTTTTTGTATGTGTCTTCAATTGAGTTTTGTATGGGAATTAGAAGCTGAATGTCATCAGCGTAGAGGAAGTGTGGGATTCCATGATCTTTTAGTAGTTGGCAGATGGGTAGGAGGTATATGTTGAAGAGGGTAGCAGATAAGGCTGAACCTTGGGGAACTCCAGTTTTGAGGTCAATCATTTTTGATGGGATGTTGTTGATCACTACTTGGTATGTTCGTTCAGAAAGGTAGGAAAAGAACCATTGTAATGTAGTACCAGTTAAGCCAATATGTGATAGTCATTCATTGTGTGTGAAGGAGTGGTATGGCTATTGTCTCTTTGGATTCAGGAAACCTGTATGTACCTCTATACAAATAGATTAATTTTCACAGGGGATTATGCATGTAAATGTAACATACTATCGTTGCAATTTTCAAAAGCCATTTACCCAAGTTAAATGCATTTAACATGGATAAAACCTATTGACAATTCAATGGCATATATTGTAGCAATTTTCAGAAGTTGACTTAACACAGGTAGAATGTATTTACATGCGGTGTACTCAGTTTTAAGCATGTAAATGCTTTTGAAAATCAGTCCCTCTGACTATGGTACAGGAATAATACCAAATCCAGTACGTTTCACGTTGAGGAGGAAACAGAAAGAAGCAGTAAACAGTTGTAACCTGGTTTTACCAGAAAGTACCAGTAAACCATTGTAATCTGGTTTTGCCAGAGGAAGGTCCTGTTAAATGAATCTGAGAGATTTTTTTGATTAGATGACTAGAAAATTGGGTCAAGAAAGAGCAATTGATGTGGTTTACTTGGATTTCAGCAAGGTTTTTGATACAGTCCCACATAGGAGGCTTATAAATAAAATGAGAAGCCTGGGAGCGGGTCCCAATGTGGGGGAATGGAATTAATATTGGCTGATTGACAGATTTCAGTGAGTAATGGTAAATGGCACCTATTCTGAAGAAGGAAGAGTAATAAGTGGAGTTCCTCAAGGATTGGTTCAATATCGAGGATCTAAGATGGCCGACCTGACAGTATGCAGTTGATGTAGCTCCGTCGGATTCTTTCCTCTAATTTTCATTATGCTGCATTCTGTGAGGAAATACGACTTGACATCAGCGCTTCTCTCCCCACAAGTTACTGGGCCAATGGACGCTCACCTGCTTCAGAAAGACCGGACGCCGGGAGGAGGTTCGCTGCGGGGTGCGCGAGAGGAAGCAGAACTCGCTGCCCTTCAGGAACTACAAACATCACTGTCCCCAGCTGATTGTAGGGCCCCAGAAAATCCGGCTGAGGCAAGATTTGCGGAACAGTTTCACGGTGTGGAGCAGGGCGACAGGTTGGATAATGTTACCCTGAGCCTCTGAATAATGGTGGATCTGAGGTGAACCCCACTGAAACCTTCACTGGACCCAGAGAGGCTGCAGGCTACGGGGGAACTCGTCAACAGGAGAGTGGATTAGTTTCAACCGCTTCTCAGAAATTTCTTCTGGTAAGATCAGATTGCATTACCTTAGATTCTATTTGGGAAGCAATCCAGTCTTTAAATGAGAATTTGTTCCTTCAAATTAATCCTTTAGTTAATTGCTTTAACAAAATGGAACAGCGCCTGGATTTGGTTGAAAAGATTGTGGAAGAGAATAAAGCTTCTTATTCTTCGATGAAGAAGGAAATTCTTGGTCATTCTGGTTTCCAGCAGAATATTTTTTTAAAAAATGAGTTACTTTCGTACAAAATGGAACAGCTAGAGAATCAAATATGTGGGAGAAATCTCCGTATTTTAAATTTTCCTAAAGATCCACTGGTTCCCTCTAAAGACATGTGGAGGAAATATATGATTCAGGTTTTGAAAACTTCTGAGCAAGCTGTACCAATTATCTCTAGGGCCTACTATATCCCTTCTTTCAAGAAGGAATCTTCAAATCAAAATGGTCTACAAGTTATTACCTCGGTCTCTCCAATCCTAGATATAACAAAAGTATTTGTATCTACTCAGGAAGACCTTGTGACACCTTCCACGCTGATTGTTTCTTTTCTTATGGATAATGAAGTTATTTTTCCGTCATCGATCAGAGACTTTCTTGGGGCTTAAGATTAGTATCTATCCTGACTTGTCTAGACCAACACAGTTAAAAAGAAGGCAGTTTCTGACATTAAGATCTAAGGTGCTTGACATAGGAGCTTTCTGTCTGTTAACATTTCCATGTAAATGTGTAATTACATTTCAGAATAATACCTATGTGTTTTTTACACCTGAACAACTATCAAACTTTTTGTCAGATAAAATTCCTTCTGTATCTATTCCCACTTCTTCAACTGGTGAATAGATGTATTATGTCTGTAGCTTATATGATTTATTAATATAGTCTTCCTGTATAGTCAGATCGTGTTTCTTGTTATATTAGGTATATTTTTGGGGTTGTGTTTGGAACTTCCCCTTTTTTGTGGACTTGATTGTATAGAGATATTGGTTTTGTTTTCCCTAATCCTATTTTCTTTTTCTTTCTTTCCTGCTTTCTCTGCAGTTACAAATTCAAGTAATATTTTTCTTGAATATATATTGGATAATGTATAAATAAAAAATAAAAAAAAGGATCGGTTCAATATCTTTGTGAATAATATTGCAAAGGGTCTAGAAGGTAAAATATGGTTTTTTTGCAGATGACATTAAGATCTGCAACAGAGTGGACACACCTGAAGGAGTAGCAAGAATGAGATGTGACCTTGTAAAGCTTGAAGAGTGGTTGAAGATTTGACAGTTGGGATTTAATGCAGAGTCATGCATCTGAAGGAGTTGGATGTATTGGGGACGCAAGAGACTGATGTGATGTGCATGGACTGGGAGAGAGACCTCGGGGTGACAGTGTGTGATGATCTGAAGGCAGTGAAGCAATGTGACAAGACAGTGGCTGAGGCTAGAAAGAGACATAACCAGTAGGAAAAAGAGGGTGATAATGCCCCTCCACAGATCACTGGTGATGCCTCACCTGTCATACTGTGTTCAGTTCTGGAGACCTCATCTTAAAAAGGATATGGACAGAATGAAAGCAGTCCAGAGAAAGGCAACCAATATGTTATGGATCTGTACGGAAAGCTATATGAGATGAGACTGAAGAACCTTAATATGTCTACCCTGGATGAGAGAAGAGACAGGGGAGATATGATACAGACCTTCAAATACCTGAAAGGAATTAATGATTCACAAAAATCAAATATTTTCCAATGGAAAGGAACATAAGAACATGCCATACTGGGTCAGACCAAGGGCCCATCAAGCCCAGCATCCTGTTTCCAACAGTGGCCAAACCAGGCCATAAGAACCTGGCAAGTACCCAAACACTAAGAAGATCCCATGCTACTGATGCAATTAATAGTAGTGGCTATTCCCTAAGTAAACTTAATTAATAGCAGGTAATGGACTTCAGATAATTCTAAAATAAGGGGACACTCTATGAAGCTAACAACTAGCAGATTCAAACAAATCATATAAACACTTTTTCACTCAGCACACTATCAAGTTGTGGAGTCTGTGCCAGATGACATGATCAAGGCGACTAGCATAGCAGGGTTTAAAATAGGTTTGGATAAATTCCTGAAGGAAAAATCCATGACACGTTATTAGCCAGGCAGACTAAAGGAAGCTATTGCTATCCCTGGGAGTAACAAGAATTAGATCTACTTTATGGGATCTACCAGGTACTTGTAACCTGGATTGGCGATTGTCAGAGATAGGATACTGGGCTTGATAAACCTTGGTCTGATCCATATGACAGTTCTTATGTTCTTATGATGGAGTGAAAAGAGGGGCCAAGAATGATGGCTTCCTGATGAGAGCCATAGGAAGAAATGAGAAGAGAGGCCGATCATGATATCTTCCTCATCAGAGCCATTGGAAGGAGTGAGAAGAGGAGCCATGAATGATGGCTTCCTGATGAGAGTCAAAGGAACAAGTAAGAAGAGGGGCCATTCAGAGACCTGGTGGAAGGAGGTTAACCAATGGGACACTGCAATACTTAACATACAGCCAGATTCATTAAGTCTTTTCTCCCATTTTGTGTCTATGGGAAAAACCCTTAGTGATTCAGGTACATAGTTATGACAGCAGATAAAGACGAGATGGTCCATCCAGTCTGCCCAGCAATCTGCTTGTTTTAGTAACTGCTGCTCCGTGCAGATTACACCCATGTGTTCTGTTAAAGGTAATAACTGCCACTCCAAGCAGGTAAATGCCAGGGTACAAATTATATTGCAGTGATAGGATTGATCAAATTGGTGGAGGGGTGATACTGCATATTAAAGAGGGCATTGAGTCAAACAAAGTAAATGTTTTACAGAAAATAAAATGCAATTTTGAATCTTTATGGCTAGAAATTCCATGTGAGAAGGGGAATAGAATAGCAATGGGAATGTACTACTGGCAAGAATGGTCAGAGAGATGATGAAATGCTAACAGAAATTAGGGAATCTAACAAAAATAGCAACACAGTAATAATGGGTGATTTCAATGACCCCAGTATTGACAAGGGAAAATGTCACATCAGGGCATGCTAAAGAGGTAAATTTTCTAGAAGAAATAAATGTTTCATGATCTATACAAGAACCGACAAGGGAGGGAGCTATTTTATATCTAATACTTAATGGAACATGTGATTTGATGAAAGAGGTAATGGTGGTAGGGCCACTTGGCAATAGTGATCACAAAATGATCAAATTTGACATGATAACTGAAGGGAGGACATATACAGGTGAATTTTCAAAAGATTTACATGTGTAAATGTAAGATATAACATAGTCATTTTCTCCTGCAAATCTCCTACATTTTTTTGAAGGGGTGAATAAACGTGGACAAGTTGAACAGGTGGATGTGGTGTATTGGGATAAGAACATAAGAAATTGCCATGCTGGGTCAGACCAAGGGTCCATCAAGCCCAGCATCCTGTTTCCAACAGAGGCCAAACCAGGCCACAAGAACCTGGCAAGTACCCAAACACTAAGAAGATCCCATGCTACTGATGCAATTAATAGCAGTGACTATTCCCTAAGTAAACTTGATTAATAGCAGTTAATGGACTTTTCCTCCAAGAACTTATCCAAACCTTTTTTGAACCCAGCTACACTAACTGCACTAACCACATCCTCTGGCAACAAATTCCAGAGCTTTATAGTGCATGGAGTGAAAAAGAATTTTCTCTAATTAGTCTTAAATGTGCTACTTGCTAATTTCATGGAATGCCCCCTAGTCCTATTATTTGAAAGTGTAAATAACCGATTACATCTACTCATTCAAGACCTCTCATGATCTTAAAGACCTCTATCATATCCCCCCTCAGCCATCTCTTCTCCAAGCTGAACAGCCCTAACCTCTTCAGCCTTTCCTCATAGGGGAGCTGTTCCATCCCCTTTATCATTTTGGTTGCCCTTCTCTGTACCTTCTCCATCACAACTATATCTTTTGAGATGCGGCGACCAGAATTGTACACAGTATTCAAGGTGCGGTCTCACAATGGAGCGATACAGAGGCATTATGACATTTTCCTTTTTATTAACCATTCCCTTCCTAATAATTCCTAACATTCTGTTTGCTTTTATGACTGCTGCAGCACACTGAGCTGACGATTTTAGAAGGTGTTCGGCAAAGTCCCACATGAGAAGCTTCTAAGAAAACTAAAAAGTCATGAGATAGGAGGCGATGTCCTTTTGTGGATTGCAAGTTGGTTAAAAGACAGGAAACAGAGAGTAGGATTAAATGGTCAGTTTTCACATTGGATAAAAGTAAACAGTGGAGTACCTCAGGGATCTGTACTTGGACCAGTGCATTTTAATATATTTATAAATGATCTGAAAAGGGGTACAACGAATGAGGTGATCACATTTGGGGATGTCACTAAATTATGCAGAATAGTTAAATCTTAAATGGATTATAGTGAATTGCAGGAGGACCTTGCAAGACTGGAAGATTGGGCTTCCAAATGGCAGATGAAATTTAACGTGGACAAGTGCAAAGTGATGCATATAGGGAAAAATAACCCTTGCTGTAGTTACACAATGTTAGGTTCTATCTCAGGAGTTACCACCCAGGAAATAGATCTAGGCACCATAGTGGATAACACATTGAAATCTTCGGCTCGGTGTGCTGTGGTGATCAAAAAAAGCTGCAATTCTGGTCACTGCATCTCAAAAAGGATATAGCTACACTGGAGAAAGTGCAGAGAAGGGCAACCAAAATGATAAGGGGCATGGAATGGCTGCCCTATGAAGAAAGGCTAAAGAATTTAGGGCTGATCAGTTTGGAGAAAAGACGACTGAGGGGGGATATGATAGAAGTCTACGAGGGGGCACTCCATGAAGTTAGCAAGTAGCTCATTTAAAACAAATCAAAGAAAATTATTTTTCACTCAGTGCATAGTTACGCTCTGGAATTCATTGCCAGAGGATTTGGTTACAGCAGTTAGTGTAACTGGGTTTAAAAAAAGGTTTGGATAAGTTCTTAGAGGAAAAATCCATTAATTGCCATTACGGTAATTAATAAGCAATAGTAGCTTGTGATTTATCTAATGTTTAGGTACTTGCCAGGTACTTGTGATTTGTGTTGGAAACAGGATGCTGGGCTTGATGGACCCTTGGTCTAACCCAGTATGGCATATCTTACGTTCTTATGTAAAAGATATTTACGCACGTAAAGTGCACATACGTGAGTAAATCCTATGGTCAATTTAATGGTATATATTGTAGCAATTTTCAAATGCCTACTTACACAGGTATTATGCATTTATTGCATAAAACCCAGGCCATAAACATTTAGGGCTAGATTTTAAAAGCTCTGCACGCATAAATCCTCCCGGATTTATGTGTGCAGGGCACTCACGCGCTAGCGGCCTATTTTGCATAGGCCGCTGGCGCGCGCAAAGCCCCGGGACACGCATAAGTCCCGGGGCTTCGTAAAAGGGGCGGGAGGGGGCGTGTCAGGGGGCTGGTCTGGGGGCGTGGCGACGGTTCGGGGGCGGGCCGGGAGGGCGGTCCCGAGTCCCCCGGCACTGCGGCCTGTGCCGGGGGATGCGAGGCGGCGCACGCAAGTTACACCTGCTTGAAGCAGGCGTAACTTGCCCAACAAAGGTGGGGGGGGGGATTTAGGTAGGGCCGGGGGGTGGGTTAGGTAGGGGAAGGGAGGGGAAGGTGGGGGGACGCGGAAGGAAAGTTCCCTCCGAGGCCGCTCTGATTTCGGAGCGGCCTCGGAGGGAACGGAGGCAGGCTGCGCGTGGCTACGCGCGTATCTTATAAAATCCGGCGTACTTTTTAAAGATCTACCTCTTAATGTTCATAAGGAAGATTATGAGAAAATGAGGAAAATGGTTAGGAAAAAACTGAACGGTATTGAATTTTCAAATTTAAAGATAAGCATTAATACATGCCATATTATTTCAGACAGATTATATATATATTTCCAAAATACAATATAATAAACTTTTGGAACTCATCCAAATAGCAATACAAAAAGGAAATTATCTAGTAATATCTTAATACAGAATTTACTCATTAAACTCTGCCTGATTTAACTATGTAATATGGAGAGAACAAAAAAGGAAATTAAGTGCATATTTACTCATCCTAGTACATACAATAGTAAGAAGAGAGTAGTTGGAGATTTCTTAATTTATCCGGTACTAGTAGGCAGCTCAGGTCTAAGCTCATCTTTTGAATTCAAGAAAATTTTCAATTGGTCTGGTTCCAGAAAAACATATCTAGTGTTTTCTAGATTCAAAATACATTTACACGGAAATGTTATCCTTATTTTTGCACCTAGTTGTCGTGCTCTAGGATAGAGAGTAAGACATTTCTTTCTTTGTAATTGAGTCTGTCTTATTATATCTGGAAAAATCCATATTTTCCCACTAAGGTATAGCTTATTTCTATTACGAAAGAAACTCTTTAATACCAAATCCCTCTCAGCTGCTGTTGAAAATTTCACCAAAAGTACACCTCTCTTTTCTATTTGCTCTTCTTGTGTTGTTTCAAGAAAACCTGAGAGATCTTCAATTGGGGATAGTGACTCTGGACGCTGACCTCAATTTTCACTGTCCCCTGACTCTCCACCACTTCTCTGATCCAACCCAGGTACAAAAAAGGCTTTCAAATTTTTTGGCAATTCACAGAGAGCTATAGATAGTGACTCTTGAAGAAATTTCTTAAGCTGTTCCAAGTGGGATACTAATTTACATTTAGGAAATTAATAAATCTTAGATTGTTATATCTAAGATTATTTTCCAGAATTTCCATTCTTTTCTCTATCCTGGAGTCCCTTTGTATCAAGTCCGTTTGTAATTGCTTGATTTGGTTAATTTGTACATCCAACTCTTGAATTTTCGTCGCATTCGCTAGAACCACAGGGTTAACCACATTGAATTGATCTTGGAAACCTTTGACCATTACTGTTAAAGAAATTATCGCTTTTTCAAGTATTGATATCCCATTCCACAACGAATCTAGAGTAACAGTCTCTGGCTTATTTAAAAGTTTAATGTCCATTATATTTACCGTTGAGGTTCACGTCTCAATCTGCTGCTCAGCCTGTTCTAACTGACTCCTTCCCTCGGCGGTGGTTTCTGGCAGGAATCTGTCCCCTCCGCTCAGTACGCCAATGTTCATCTCTCTCAGGGCGGTTAAGGTCCCCTCGATCTGGGTCTGCCTTGTCGCGCTGGCAGCTGGGCCCTCCTCGATAGTTTCTTCCATTCGTTGCATCTCCAGCAACAAGGCTTCCACTGACTCCAGCGCACCGACTTGGGCAGGGTGGGAAGGTGTATCCGGAGCTCCGGATTCTGCACCTCCTCCTGTGTCAAAGCCGACTCTCCTGGAGATACCCCCACTGCAGAGAAGTATTCCCGGATTCTCGTTTGAACTGGGGTAGGTCTAAGGGGGGTCGAGGTTATCTCCCTTACCTTCCCCTTTCTTTTTGTATGCAGCATGATAATCTTCAGAGGTAATAACAGCACAAAAAAAACGAGACCAGCCCGGGAGTTCAACAAGCACATCCTCTCTTCACTCCTCCATTTTGTCTCTCCTCAAAGATCAAGTTTATATCAGGAATGGACGTTGTTTAAAAATGCTATCTTTGAAGACCAGATCAAAGGTATTCCACACATTTAAAAAAGTGGAAGCGTGGGAACAAGCAGTGATTCCCACAGGCCTAGAGACAAATTAGTCTGATTCCAGGCTTGCTTAAAACAGTATATCTTTGTTACAACTTTACACATGTACAACAGTAGACTGTCTTCCCTTCAGAACAGTGTACTTTCTTTATTTACAATTCAGTACTGCTTCCCTCAGTACCCACAATTCAACTTTGTCTTAGCTCAGTGTTTGGACAGTGTTACATTATAGGAGCTTCCTTTCTCTCTTGGTCTGACCCAGTATGGCAAGTTCTTATGTTCTTATGGGGACCTAGGCCTGGTATGGTTATCCCCACTTGGATCTCAGCTCTTATTCCCCAGTCTCTGGCAATGCCCTCTGAGCCCCACCTACCCCGCAGATTCCGCCCATAGAGCATACTCTCCTTAAGGAATTTAAGGTGGACCAGGTAAATAGGGGAACACTTGGGCCACTGCCTCACAAGAAAGAAAGTAAAATGAGTGCCGGCATGCTTAGAAGGTGAAATAAAAGAGGCTATTCTAGCCAAAAGAATATCTTTCAAAAAATGGAAAAGTGATCCAAATGAAGAAGATAGGACACAGCGGGGCAGATTTTCAAAGGCTACGCGCGTAACCTGAGAAAATATGCCCCTGCGCACATAGGCTTGGCGGCGTGTGCAAGCCCTGGGATGCACGTAAGTCCCGGGGCTTTCAAAAGTGGGCGGTCCGGGGGCGTGTCAGGGACGG
Organism: Rhinatrema bivittatum; assembly: GCF_901001135.1. Lineage (NCBI taxonomy): Eukaryota > Metazoa > Chordata > Amphibia > Gymnophiona > Rhinatrematidae > Rhinatrema > Rhinatrema bivittatum. Next base: position 485,388,270 of record NC_042618.1, on the reverse strand, counting down.
GTCCGGGGGTGTGACGGTGGTCCAGAGGCATGTCCCGAGCCCTCCTCCGTTCCGGCCGTGTCGGGGGTTCGCGTGCTGGCAGTTTGCCGGCGCGCGCAAGATACACCTGCCAAGAAATGAAATAAGGTAGAGGGGGTTTTAGGTAGGGCTGAGGGGTGGGTTAGATAGGGGAAGGGAGGGGAAGGTGGGAGGGGGGCCGGAAAAAAAGTTCCCTCCAAGGCCGCTCCAATTTCGGAGCGGCCTTGGAGGGAACGGGGGACAGCCATCGGGGCTCCCCTCGGGCTCGGCGCGTGCAAGGTGCACATGTGTGTGCCCCCTTGCGCGCGCCGAGCCTGGATTTTATAACATGCACGTGGCAGTGCGCGCATGTTATAAAATCGGGCATAGATTTGTTCACGCTGGGTTGCGCGAACAAATCTACACCCGCGCATAAGTTTTAAAATCTGCCCCAGCATGAGCACTGGCATGTTAAATGCAAAGCATTGATAAGCAAGGCAAAGATATAATTTGAAAAAAAGCAACAACTGATAATAAAACTTTTTCAGGTACATTCAAAGCAAAAAGCCTGCAAGGGAGTCAGTTGGACCATTAGATGATCATGAGGTAAAAGAGATGGTAAGGGAGGACAAGGCCATAGAGGAGAGATCAAATTAATTTTTTGCTTCGGTCTTTATTGAGGAACATAAGAACATAAGAAAATGCCATACTGGGTCAGACCAAGGGTCCATCAAGCCCAGCATCCTGTTTCCAACAGTGGCCAATCCAGGCCATAAGAACCTGGCAAGTATCCAAGGCACATACCCATGCCAGAAGTGAAATTTAAAGGTGATGATTTAGAGGAACTGAAACAATTCTCATTGAACCTAGAACAAGTAATTGGGCAAATTGACAAACAAAAGAGTAATAAATCACCTGGACCAGATGGTATACATTCCAGCTTGATGAAAGGACTGAAAAATGAAACTGCAAACCTACTGTTAGTAATCTGTAAGCTATCATTAAAATCAGCTATCGTACCTGAAGATTAGCGCATGGCCAATGTAATACCAGTTTTTAAAAAGGGTTCTAGGGTTATCTGGGAAACCATAGACCAGTGAGCCTGACATCAGTGCCAGGAAAAATAGTTGAAACTATTCTAAAGAATAAAATTACTGAGCTTATAGATAGACATAATTTTTTTTTAATTCTTTATTTATAATTTCCAATTACATATTTCAAGAATTAACACTTGAATAGAAAAACTTTATGACATTGTCAAAATACTTATACAAAAAAGAAAAAACCAGGAAATACAATTTTTTTGTCAATAATGTATTTAGTCCTCAAAATTGAGATCCAATCCACTACCTTGAGGAAATAGAAATAGCTATATTGCTTAACAAAAAGCTGGTTAAACAAGTCCCTTCCTTTTTTTTTTTAGCGGTTATGCTTACAGATTTTCAAATGAAGGGGGATAAAATAGCAACTGGCGTAAATCTATCAGTTATAAAAGAGGAAAGCTGTGCTGGATTATAGAAAATATATGATGCATTTTGATACTTTTCTAGATATTTATACAGAAATTTAAGGAAATATGCAGCCCCCATTTCTAACACCTTAGGTTTTAAAATTTAAAATTGTTTCCTCTTTTTTTTAGTCTCTTTTGCCAGAAAAACTTGAACTTTCAAACCTAGAAAACTTTCAGATCTATATCGAAAGAACCTTTTGAATATCCATTCTTTGTCTGTCTCCAGAAGAATTGACACAATAAATGTAGTCGGTGTAACCTGTTCGCTGAAAGAGCTTTCAATGATATTAGTCACATCCATTTGAGGTTCTAGTGTTGAACAAATCTGTCCCCCATCTGTCTTCATTTCCCCTTTTAAGGGGTGATATATATAGTAAATCCTTGATATTAAAGGCAAAGTCTGTTCAGATATTTTAAGGATTTCTAAGAGAAACCTCTTCCACATATCCATCCCTTGGTGCAATTAAAGAATTTTTTGGAAAATTTATAAGACGGATATTTTTTGCCCGAGCCTAGTTTTCAATGGATTCCATTTTCATCTTCATACTTAAATTTTCTTTTATGATGGAATACTGAACATCTTTAATTGTATTTATTTCCTTTTTCACATTCTCACATTCTTCATGATTTTCCTTTATCTCCTTTTCTACCTTACTCATACGATCTTCCAAACCATTTAGGACTTCAACCATGGGTTTCAGTTGACTAGCAACTTTTCCATTTCCATTTAACAAACATATAGCGTCCCAAATTGCATCCAAAGTAATTAGAGTAGGTCTCACCAGCTCAACGACTTGTGACTGAGTCCTGCCGGTTGTACCTCCATTTTGTTGCTGGACTTCTGGCTGTTGAAACTCTTCACCAGTTCTCCCTGTCATTGAGGGCCCTCCATTAGGGCTCACTCCCTTTTCTCAGGCCTCCGCGTCGCTGCTTACTTCCAACGAAGCCAGCTCCCAAGGTAAGCTTAAAGTTCTAGCCTCGGCCGGATTGGCCGGGGCGCACCGCTCTTCCGGGGACAGAGATGTCTGTAGCTCTGGGGGAACACCGAGTACTGCTTCCTCCCGGTTATTCCCCAGTGAGCCCACTCCCGGAGTCTCTCAGACTCGCCGCACATGGGAATCCATTTGACTCATCACAGCAGGTAACTGTAGTTCACGTTCTTTGGCTCTCTGTTTTTGAGCGGAGTGCGACATGATTAAGGAAATCTGGACCCGCGGAACCGTTCCAAGTGCGTCTCACCAGCTCTTGGCCATCTTGGATCTGAGATAGACATAATTTAATAGGACAAAGTCAACATAGATTTAGCCAAGAGAATTCTTGCCTCACCAATTTGCTACATTTTTTTGAAGGTGTGAATAAACATGTGGATAAAGTTGAACCAGTTGATATAGTGTATCTGGATTTTCAGAAAGCATTTGACAGTGTACTTAATGAGAGACTCTTGAGGAAATTAAATAATTATGGGACAGGAGACAATGTTCTATTGTGGATTAAGAACTGGTTACAAGATAGAAAACAGAGAGTTAGGGCTAAATGGTCAATTTTCTCAATGGAAAAAGATGAATAATGGAGTGCCCCAGTGATCTGTACTAGGACCGCTGCTTTTTAACATATAAGTAACCTAGAGATGGGAACTACAAGTGAGGTGATCAGATTTGCTGATGATACAAATAAATTCAGAGTTAATAAATCACAAGTCATTTTTGAGAAATTGCAAGAGGACCTTGCAAGACTGGGAGAATTGGCATCCAAATGACAGATGACATTTAATATAGACATGTGTAAAGTGATGCATGTAGGGAAGAGCAACCCAAATTATAGCTACCAATGCAAGGTTCCACATTAGGAGCCATCACCCAGGAAAAGGATCTAGGCATCATTGTGAATAATATTTATTTATTTATTTATTTTTAGATTTTTATATACCGGTGTTCCTGTATTAAAATACAGATCACATCGGTTTACATTGAAACATAAAAATTACGCCAAGAGGCGGTACATATAACAAGGTTATAGAACTTGGAAAACAGGGAAAACAGATTCGAAAAATAACATTGAGAAAATTGTAAAGTCTCTTTGAGAAACCAAATCATAAAATAAGTCGTAATTGTCTAAGATTAATGTGATCTGCAGAAGGGATTGCGATGGTGAGAAAATCTTGATAGCTGGAGGTGAAAAAATAATCATAATTCTGGAAAAGCTTGGCTAAAGAGCCAGGTTTTAATTTTCTTTTTGAAGGAAGCGAAGCAGATCTATGTTGAAATCCTCTGCTCAGTATGTGGCAGCAGCCAAAAAAGCAAATAGAATGTAAGGATTATTAGGAAAGGAATGGAGACTAAAACAGGGAATATCATAATGTCTCTGTATCACTCCATGGTGCATCCTCATTTTGAGTATTGTGTGTAGTTCTAGTTATCCCATCTCAAAAAAGATGTAGCAGAACTAGAAAAGGTACAGAGAAGGGTGAATGGAATGATTCCCCTATGAGGAAAGACTAAAGAGGTTAGGGCTCTTCAGTTTGGAGAAGAAGTGGCTGAGGGGAGATATGATAGAGGTCTATAAAATAGTGAGTGGAGTAGAGCAGGTAAATGCGAATAGGATTTTTACTATTTCAAAAAGTACAAAGACTAGGGGACATGTAATAAAGTTACTAGGCAATACATTTAAGAGAAATAGGACAAAATAATTTTAACTCAACACATAATTAAACACTAGAATTTGTTGTTGGAGGATGTAGTGAAATCTGTTAGTGTAGCTTGGTTTAAAAATGGTTTAGACAAGTTACTATATGAAAAGTCCATAAACCATTATTAAGGTGTGTGAGGGTGTATACAAAAGATTCCATCAAACCACCTTAAAACACAAGTTAGAGCCATCTGTCCTGGTCCACCTTAAGACGCAGGACCACAAAGGATCCCTGCCTAACAGTATGGGAGGATCCCTGCCTAACAGTATGAAGGATCAGGGCCCAGATGGGTCAGGGAGGCCCCGGGGAGCTACTTTGAGCCCAAGGTATGCCCGTACCAAATATGTCTGAATTGTTTTGCAATTTTAAAAATGAGGTGAGTTACTATTTAGTTTTGCTGTTTCTCACAGGACAAGCAGGATGGTAGTCCTCACATATGGGTGTCATCAGGATGGAGCCCAATCACGGAAAACTTCTGTCAAAGTTTCCAGAACTTTGACTGGCCCCTACTGGGCATGCCCAGCATGGCACTAAACCTGCAGCCAGCAGGGGTCCCCCTTCAGTCTTCTTTTTTCCGCGCAGCAGTAGCCTCGCGATTTAGGAGCTCTGAACTGATTCCTGAAAGGAATTTTTCCTAACGGAATTAATTTAAAATACTTCGCCCCTCAGGGGTCCCCCCTCTAACTTTCCTCGACCATGGTACTCCGGTAAGTTTTTTCACCGTTTTCGTCGATTACCGTCGAGTTTGGCCCTCGCAGCCTACTGGCCGTCGACCGTACCGCGGCTCGATTTTTTCCATGGCCTCGGGGTTTCGTCGGTGCCCGGACTGTACTCACACCATGTCTATCACAGACCCTCATGCAGTCTGTGTTTTGTGTTTAGGCCGTGAGCATGATGTCCTAACTTGCACCAAGTGTGCCCTCATGACACCTAAGGGTCACAAAGCCAGAATGGAGAAGATGGGACTCCTCTTCCATGCTCACACTCTGACGCCGTCCATCGCATCGACGTCCTTGGAACCGGCACCGTCGAAGTCGCACCATCGACAACCATCCGGTGACCGCCCTCCAACGACTCCCGTATCTCCCCCTCAAGATCGAGGAGATCGTAGGGAGAAGCATCACCATCGGTATCGTAAGTCTTGGACCGTCGAGGGAGCGAAATCATCGACCTCGCCACCGTCTGAGCCACCATTGAAGAAGCCCCGTCCAGGAGTGGCACCGACCACTCCTGCGACCGGGACATAGAGGCCACCCTCACCCGATCGGGGTTTGGGAGTCGCGATTCCGCCTGTAAAGGTGGTCCCTCCAACTGTGCCTCAGCCTCCCTCTTCTGTCACGGAGCCGGAGCTAATTGCCCCAGGTCTCCGGGAAGAACTGGACCGGCTGGTCCACGAGGCCATCGACAAAGTGATGCAACGACTCCAGGTCCCTCCGGCACCGACACCGGCACCGAGAGTGGAACTGGTCACCGACCCGATTCCAGCAGCGCTGGCACCGCTGTTATTCCGGATGGAGGCGCTCATGACTGCCCTTCCACCTGTGATTCCCGGGTCTCCGATGGCTCTGGTGCGCTCCTCGATGGCTGCTTCATCGGGAGGAGAAACACCGTTCCGCATTCCTCCTTCGGGGGTAGTGCCTCAGCCATCGATGCCATGCGTCCCTCGCCACCGATTCACTCATCGGGGGCGATACGCACATCGGCGCCATCGATGCCTTCGATGCCAGCACTGATGCCCCCCAAGGTGTCCGCGGTGCCCTCGGCGATTCCTTCGATTTTCTCGGAGCCTCAGCCGGGCCCTTCGGGTATCCAACCACCCTCTCATCCTACAGGTCAGCCTTCTGATCCTTATGACACTTGGGGTGATGATACATCCACAGACACCGATGATTTACCTTCACCTCCTTCTCCTGCTGAAAGTAGAAAGCGTTCTCCTCCAGAGGACCTCTTTTTCATTAATTTTGTGAAGGAAATGTCTGAGATGGTCCCTTTTCAACTTCAGACGGAGCAAGATGATAGGCACCAGATGATGGAGCTTCTCCAATTCCTGGATGCCCCCAAAGTCATCACCTCTATTCCCATTTATCAAGTTCTTCTTGACCTCCTCAAAAAGAACTGGGAAAATCCTGGATCTATAGCCCCAGTACACAGAAAAGCTGACACTACTTATCTAGTACAGTCAGCCCCGGGCTTTCAAAAGTCTCAGCTTGACCACCACTCAGTTGTGGTAGAGTCAGCTCAGAAGAAAGCGAAAAGAACGAAACCACACTCCTCCACCCCTCCTGTCAAGGAACACAAGTTCCTAGACAATATTGGTCGACGAGTGTTCCAAGGGGCCATGCTCATCTCTAGAATTGCTTCTTACCAGCTGTACATGACCCAATACAATAGGGTCATCTTTTTTTTTTTTTTTTTTTTTAATTTTATTTTTATTGCATTATTCATATTTTAAATACACAAACATATGGAGAGCTACAATGTCACATATTACAAAACTTTTCAGCAACAATAAATTCAATTACGAATATTAAACATTGTCATCATAGCCTCCATCTTTCCAAGTAATCTTAAGGAAATTTAGAACCCCGTGCTAATTCAAATATTGGAGCTTACATAAGAAATAAATTTACCTCTACTTATCTATTTCCCTCTTCCATTTGAATACTTTCATCCCCCTTTAATACAGCTTTAAGGGGTACGATATCTAAATGGTTCTTAAGCTGATCAGGATTAGTAAAGCTATACCTTTTATCTTTATACCTTACAATACATCTACATGGATACTTAAGAGTAAATTGTGCTCCTCTATCAATCACTTCTTTTCTTAATAATAGAAAGCTTTTCCGTTTATTTTGAGTCATTCGAGCAACGTCTGGGTAAATCCTTATAGGAAATCCATAAAATTCTTGCTTCTGATGTTTAAAATGCAATTTTAGTACGGTATCTCTCTCATTTAAAGAGGTAAACTGGACTAATAATGTTGCTCTACTTTCTATTCGAGCCTCATATGATTTTTCTAAGAAATCAGTTAAATTTAAATTAGAATCTTTTTGATTTTGTATATCTTTCTCTTTATCAGTTTGTGTTTGATAAAGGTAATAGATTTTTGATAACACAGGAATATTACTACTATTATACTTCAAAATATTCTTTAAGTAACTATTAAATAAGTCCACTGGGAGTGCTAAAGGTGTTTTAGGGAAATTCAACAATCTCAAGTTGAACTTCCTATTTTGATTGTCTAGGAACTCAATCCTTGCTTCAGTCTCTCCCAGTGATCTTATTAAGTTCGTTTGTACTCTTTGAACTTCTCCCATCTGTGTTTCTGAAGATTTTACCTGTTTTTCCAAATTAACTACTTTTTCTTCTAAAGAAGAATTATTTTTTAAAGCCTCTTGTACTGTTTTAGTTAAATTAACTATAGACTTCTGAACATTTACCATAATTGCTCCCAATTCTTCCATGGAAAACTGTGTTGGTATTATAATAGGTATTTCTTTACCATAATCCCGCCGCACATCTCCCCCAGGCTGTACTGCTGCCCCATTTTCCCCTTCAATCATTGACAAGGAAATATCCTTGTAGTTCACATAAGAATGGTCTCCTATACTGCCAGGAATAGCAGCTTCTGTCTCTCCTTTGAAGGGAGGGGCTGGCTTGACTGGGGCACCGGGCGTCAAAGATATTTCTATGGCCTGTAAGCTTTTCTCCTGCTCCTGGGTTACACTTAAAGCGGCTGCTTCCGGTATTGATGTGGAAGATCCCTGGAAACAATCCTTAATACTGGGCTGGATCATCTTGCTAGGAGTAGATGTTACTGAGGTTTCCCTCAATTTTGCTTTCCTCTTGGTATGAGGCATAGCAAAACCAAGCAGTCTGAACGCCAAGGGGCCCCAAAGGATTATTCCCAGTATAGATAAACAGTTACTTAGCTTTTAGGGGGGTTCAGATGTTGGTTGCAGTCGACAGGGTCCCGTTCCAAACCGTTCCAACCCGGGCTAAGTCGGGCAAAGTCGTGCGCCCCTTGGCCGTGCGCGGCTTAGCCGTTGCGCTGGCGGCGTTGCGCCGGAGAGAGGTGATTTTTATACTCTCCGGCTCCTCCCACGGGTTCCGACGTCACTTCCTGTCTGGGCCTTTTGAAGAAAAAAAGTTCAGGGAATAGCCGCAATACTGCTGTTACCAGGTAATTTTCCCGGGCCTCTTGCGAGCACCCCAGGCGACTCAGTCAGGCTGCAGCGGCGTTGCGCCGGAGAGAGGTGATTTTTATACTCTCCGGCTCCTCCCACGGGTTCCGACGTCACTTCCTGTCTGGGCCTTTTGAAGAAAAAAAGTTCAGGGAATAGCCGCAATACTGCTGTTACCAGGTAATTTTCACGGGCCTCTTGCGAGTACCCCAGGCGACTCAGTCAGGCTGCAGCGGCGTTGCGCCGGAGAGAGGTGATTTTTATACTCTCCGGCTCCTCCCACGGGTTCCGACGTCACTTCCTGTCTGGGCCTTTTGAAGAAAAAAAGTTCAGGGAATAGCCGCAATACTGCTGTTACCAGGTAATTTTCACGGGCCTCTTGCGAGCACCCCAGGCGACTCAGTCAGGCTGCAGCCAATAGGGTCATCTTTAAGCAAATACAAGACTTCTCTGAAACCCTGCCTGACCAATTCCAAGAACATCTTCAAACCCTTGTCAATAAGAGCTTTGAAGCAGGAAAGCATGAAATAAGAACAGCTTACGATATCTTCGACACCTCCACTAGAGTGTCTGCAGCTGCCATTTCGGCACGGCGTTGGGCCTGGCTCAAGTCCTCGGACCTTCGGCCAGAAGTACAAGACAGGCTCTCCGACCTGCCCTGTATTGGTGACAATCTGTTCGGTGAACAGATTCAGCAAATAGTGGCTGAATTGAAGATCACCATGAGACCCTCAAACAGCTCTCATCGATTCCTTCTGACTTCTTGTCTAGACAGCCCTCCAAGAAGGACCCTAAGAAGTCATTCTTCCAGCCAAGAAAGTACTATCCTCCACCGACAAGGACCCGAGTGACAAGGACTTATCATAAATCCCAGCCTCGCCAGCCTCGCAAGCAAAAGTCACAAGCAGCTCCCCAGCCGGGGCCTGCTTCAGGCTTTTGACTTTCACTTGGAGAGCAGCAGCCTAATTCCTTTGCCAAGCATACCAGTTGGAGGTCAACTATGCCACTTTCATGGAATGTGGCAAACAATCACAACCGACCAATGGGTGCTGGCAATCATTGCTCAGGGTTACCATCTGAATTTTCTTGCTGTCCCACAGGACTCCCCACCGCTACAAGCGTGGAGACTAGCCAACCACTCTGCCCTTCTGGAGCAGGAGGTTTCCCTTCTTCTCCAGTTAAGAGCAATAGAACCCGTTCCTCTTTCGCAACAAGGCCTAGGGTTCTATTCCCGGTACTTTTTGATCCCCAAAAAATCTGGGGGCCTTCGACCAATTTTGGACCTACGTGCTCTCAACAAGTACCTCCAGCGGGAAAAATTCAAAATGGTAACCTTGGGCTCTCTTCTACCTCTTCTACAAAGAGGAGACTGGCTCTGCTCTCTAGACCTCCAGGACGCATACACCCACATTGCGATAGCTCCAGCTCATCGCAAGTACCTCCGGTTCTTAGTAGGCCCGAAACACTATCAATACCGGGTGCTTCCATTCGGCCTAGCATCGGCACCACGAGTCTTTACCAAATGTCTCGTAGTTGTCGCAGCCTTCCTCAGGAAAGAAGGTGTTCACGTCTACCCCTATCTAGACGACTGGTTAATCAGGGCCCCAACCCAGCAAGCAGCTCGCTCGTCCCTGGATTTGACCCTACACACTCTAATCTCTCTAGGATTTCTCGTCAATTACGAGAAATCCTATTTAGTCCCATCTCAAACCTTGTCTTTCATTAGGGCAGACTTGGACACCTTACAGGCAAAAGCCTTCCTATCTCAACAACGAGTACAAACCCTCGTGTCTCTCGCTCACCAGTTGCAGTCTCAGTACACAGCCAATGCTCGGCAATTCCTTGTCCTTCTCGGACACATGGCGTCCTCAGTCCATCTCACTCCAATGGCCCGCCTGGCCATGAGAGTCATGCATTGGACTCTACGGTCACAATGGACTCAAGCGACTCAGCCTCTCTCAACCATTGTCCACATCACCGACGCACTCAGTCTGTCTCTCGCCTGGTGGAAAGATCAGAACAATCTCCTCCAGGGACTGCCTTTTCACCTGCCAGATCCTCAACTCATTCTCACCACCGATGCTTCCAACCTCGGCTGGGGAGCTCATGTGAATGATCTACAGACACAAGATTCTTGGTCTCCAGAGGAAGCCAAACACCAGATATATTTCCTGGAGCTTCGAGCAATGCGATATGCTCTCAGAGCATCTCATCCTGATTCAGACGGACAACCAGGTGGCCATGTGGTACATAAACAAGCAGGGAGGCAAAGGCTCCTTCCCTCTCTGTCAGGAGGCTGCTCAGATTTGGGCGGAAGCCCTCTCCCACTCGATATACCTTAGGATCACCTACTTGCTGGGAGTGGACAATCTCTTGGCGGACAAACTGAGTCGTGTCTTCCAACCACACGAGTGGTCGCTCAATCCCTCGGTAGCGACCTCTCTCTTCCAGCAATGGGGATATCCCCAAATAGACCTCTTTGCGTCCCCTCAGAACCACAAAGTAGACAATTACTGCTCCCTCATTCGGAGCAAGCGCTCTCAGCCCAGAGATGCATTCTCCCTCTCGTGGGCAGCCGGGCTGCTTTATGCATTCCCTCCACTTCCTCTTCTCTTGAAGACTCTCGTGAAGCTCCGACAGGACAAGGGAACTATGATCCTGATGGCACCTCACTGGCCACGCCAAGTGTGGTTTCCAATACTCCAGGATCTCTCCATCCGCAGGCACATTCCCTTGGGAAAAGACACGCTCCTGATCACTCAGAACGACGGATGTCTACGCCAACCCAATCTTCAGGCCTTGTCCCTGACGGCATGGATGTTGAAAGGTTAATTCTTCAGCCGCTTAACCTTTCAGATTCGGTTTCTCGTGTCCTCATCGCTTCACATAGAAACATAGAAATGACGGCAGAAGAAGACCAAATGGCCCATCCAGTCTGCCCAGCAAGCTTCCCTCATTTCTTCTCTCATACTTATCTGTTTCTCTTAGCTCTTGGTTCTAATTCCCTTCCACCCCCACCATTAATGTAGAGAGCGGTGATGGAGCTGCATCCAAGTGAAATATCTAGCTTGAGTAGTTAGAGGTAGTAGGGGTAGTAACCGCCGCAATAAGCAAGCTACACCCATGCTTATTTGTTTTTACCCAGATTATGTTATACAGCCCTTATTGGTTGTTTATCTTCTCCCCTGCCGTTGAAGCAGGGAGCTATGCTGGATATGCGTGAGGTATCAGTTTTTTTCTTCTCCCCTGCCGTTGAAGCAGAGAGCTATGCTGGATATGCATTGAAAGTGAAGTATCAGGCACATTTGGTTTGGGGTAGTAACCGCCGTAACAAGCCAGCTACTCCCCGCTTTGTGAGTGTGAATCCTTTTTTCTTCTCCCCTGCCGTTTAAGCAGAGAGCTCTGCTGGATGTGTGAAGTAACAGTTTTTCTTTTCCCCTGCTGTTGAAGCAGAGAACTATGCTGGATATGCATTGAAGTGAAGTATAAGAATGGAGTGATCAAGCTAGTTGAAAGGCATCAGGAATAGAGGAAGGTGGAGGTAGTAATTTGGATATTTGGTTTGGGGTAGTAACCGCCGTAACAAGCCAGCTACTCCCGTCTTTGTGAGTGCAAATCCTTTTTTCCACATTTCCTCTTGCTGTTGAAGCTTAGAGTGATGTTGGAGTCACAGTAACCATGTGTATGTTTATTGAATAAGGGTATTGTCTCCAGGCAGTAGCCATCATTCTGGCGAGTCACCCACTCTTCATTGGCGGCCTCTTGACTTTATGGATCCACAGTGTTTATCCCACGCCCCTTTGAAGTCCTTCACAGTTCTGGTCTTCACCACTTCCTCCGGAAGGGCATTCCAGGCATCCACCACCCTCTCCGTGAAGAAATACTTCCTGACATTGGTTCTGAATCTTCCTCCCTGGAGCTTCAAATCGTGACCCCTGGTTCTGCTGATTTTTTTCTTATGGTAAAGGTTTGTCGTTGCCTTTGGATCATTAAAACCTTTCAAGTATCTGAAAGTCTGTATCATATCACCTCTGCTCCTCCTTTCCTCCAGGGTGTACATATTTAGATTCTTCAATCTCTCCTCGTACGTCATGCGATGAAGATCCTCCACCTTCCTGGTCGCCCTTCTCTGTACCGCTTCCATCTTGTCTTTGTCTTTTTGTAGATACGGTCTCCAGAACTGAACACAGTACTCCAGGTGAGGCCTCACCAAGGACCTGTACAAGGGAATAATCACTTCCCTTTTCTTACTCGATATTCCTCTCTCTATGCAGCCCAGCATTCTTCTGGCTTTTGCTATCGCCTTGTCGCATTGTTTCGCAGACTTCATATCATTAGACACTATCACCCCAAGGTCCCTCTCCTGCTCCGTGCACATCAGCTTTTCCCCCCCCATCGAATACAGTTCATTCGGATTTCCACTCCCCATATGCATGACTTTGCACTTCTTGGCATTGAATCTGAGCTGCCATATCTTCGACCACTCTTCCAGTTTCCTTAGATCCCGTCTCATTCTCTCCACTCCTTCCGGCGTGTCCACTCTGTTGCAGATCTTAGTGTCATCCGCAAAAAGACAAACCTTACCTTCTATCCCGTCCGCAATGTCGCTCACAAAGATATTGAACAGGACCGGTCCCAACACCGATCCTTGCGGTACACCACTTAAAACCGCTCTCTCTTCAGAGAAGGTTCCGTTTACCGTCACACATTGTCTTCTGTCCGTCAACCAATTTGCAATCCAGGTCACCACCTTGTCACTCACTCCCAAGCTTCTCGTTTTATTCACCAGTCTCCTGTGCGGAACCGTATCAAAAGCTTTGCTGAAATCCAAGTATATGACATCGAGCGCTCTTCCTTGGTCCAATTCCTTGGTTACCCAGTCAAAAAAGTCAATCAGATTTGTCTGACAGGATCTTCCCCTGGTGAATCCATGTTGCCTCTGGTCCATCAATTCTCCGGACTGTAGATAGTTCACTATTCTCTCTTTCAGCAGAGACTCCATTACTTTTCCCACCACCGAAGTGAGGCTAACCGGCCTGTAGTTGCCAGCCTCCTCCCTGTTCCCACTCTTGTGAAGCGGGACCACCACCGCTCTTCTCCAGTCTCTCGGCACCACTCCCGTTTCTAGGGATCTATTGAACAGGTCACACAGCGGACCCGCCAGAACATCTCTGAGCTCCCTCAATATCCTTGGATGAATCCCATCAGGCCCCATGGCTTTGTCCACTTTCAGGTTCTTTAGCTCTTCCCACACATTTTCTACTGTAAAAGGATTTTCATCTATTCCACTTCCCTCCAGTTTCTTGTTGTGTAGAGATGGTCCTTCTCCAGGGTCTTCTTTAGAGAACACAGAGCTGAAGTATTCGTTTAATATTTCTGCCATTTCTTCGTCTGTCTCCACACATTGATCATTACCACCTTTCAATTTCACTATACCACTTTGGACCTTTCTCTTTTCGCTGATGTATCTGAAAAATGTTTTGTCACCATTTTTTATCTCCTTGGCAATCCTCTCTTCTGCTTGATTTTTTGCCAACTTGATTGTTTTCTTCGTCTCCCTCAGTTGATACAAATATTCTTCTTTGTGCTCCTCCCTTTGGGATCCTTTATATTTCTTGAATGCTGTTCTTTTAGCTTTAATTTTGTCAGCCACCTCCTTTGAGAACCAGATAGGTTTCAATTTTCTTTTGCTTTTCTTTATGTTTCTAACATATAGAGCAGTTGCCTTGGTGATTGCTCCTTTTAGATTGGTCCACTGCTGATCCACATCTCTCTCGTTCTCCCATCCTTTAAGTTCTTCCTCCAGGTACTTTCCCATTTCCTCAAAGTCTGTGTTTTTGAACTGTAAAACTCGGGTCTTTGTGGTTCTTTTCCCTATTCTATTAGTGATATTAAACCATACCGTTCGATGATCACTGCTGCTGAGGTGGGCGCCCACCTGGACATCTGAGACATTATCTGCATTATTGAGCAATAAGTCGAGTATAGCACCTTCTCTCGTGGGTTCCAACACCATTTGTTTGAACAAAGATACTTGCATGGCATCCATTATTGCTCTACTATTTTTAGTTTCTGCAGATGGGATTTTCCAGTCTACATCTGGCATATTAAAGTCACCCACGATCACCACTTCTCCCTTCTTACCTATCTTATGGATGTCTTCAATCAGATCTCTGTCCAGCTCTTCCTTTTGGTTTGGAGGCCTGTAAACCACTCCAATATAAATGGACACTCCGTCATCTTTTTTTAGGTCGACCCATAGAGCTTCTTCTTTACCCCAACTTCCTTGTAGCTCAGATGCTTGGATGTTGTTTCTGACATAAAGAGCCACACCTCCCCCTTTTCTATCCTCTCTGTCCTTCCTTAACAAGTTGTAGCCTGGTATTGTTGTATCCCATTCATGAGATTCTGTGAACCATGTTTCTGTGATAGCAACAATGTCCAATTCTGCCTCAGCCATTAGGGCCTGCAGATCTGGGATTTTATTTCCCAAACTATGAGCATTTGTGGTCATAGCCTTCCAGGTACTCTCTTCACGGAAGCCTTCCACAAGAAAGTCTTATTCCTATAAATGGAAAAGGTATACATCATGGTGTTCTTCACAGTCCCTTGATCCCTTTTCCTGTCCAATCCCGAGATTTTTAGACTATCTCTGGCATTTATCGGAATCCGGTCTAAAGACTTCCTCAATCAGAATGCATGTCAGTGCGGTGGCCGCCTTTCATAAAGGTGTCGGGGATGTCCCTATATTGGTACAACCCCTCGTAACACGTTTTCTTAAAGGCTTGCTTCATATCAAGCCACCCTTGCAGCCTCCAGCCCCTTCTTGGGACCTTAATCTGGTTCTTGGTCGGCTCATGAAACCTCCATATGAGCCTCTTCACTCCTGTGACCTAAAATATCTCACATGGAAGGTGATTTTCCTTCTAGCTATCATTTCAGCTCGCAGGGTTAGTGAATTACAGGCCCTAGTTACCTATCCGCCTTACACTAAACTCCTGCAGGACCGGGCGGTACTCCGCACTCACCCTAAATTTTTACCTAAGGTAGTTTCGGAGTTTCACCTTAATCAATCCATCATACTACCTACCTTCTTTCCCAGGCCCCTTTCCAATCCAGGAGAACAGGCTCTGCACACCCTCGACTGTAAACGGGCTCTAGCGTTCTACCTAGACCGTACAGTTGCCCAGAGGAAGAGCACTCAGCTATTCATCTCCTTCCATCCCAACAAATTAGGGCAACCTGTGGGTAAGCAGACTCTCTCCTCCTGGTTGGCGGACTGCATATCTTTTTGCTATCAGCAAGCAGGCATTCCTTTTCACGACCGTGTTAAAGCACACTTGGTGAGGGCCATGGCGACTTCAGTAGTACACCTACGATCGGTGCCGCTTCCTGATATTTGCAGGGCTGCCACCTGGAGCTCACTCCACACTTTCGCAGCCCACTATTGCTTGGACAAAGCCGGAAGACAGGATTCCATCTTCGGCCAATCTGTCCTGCGTAACCTGTTTCCAACGTGACGTACCAACACCCTTCCGCCTGCCCGGTGGGGTTCCGGATGCCCTCTACCAAATTCCACCCCAGTTGTTGTGCCTGTTGCACGCCGTTGGGTACATTTGGTGCATGTTCGGACATCCTCAGCTCGGTACTTACCCATATGTAAGGACAACCATCCTGCTTGTCCTGTGAGAAAGCAAATGTTGCTTACCTGTAACAGGTGTTCTCACAGGACAGCAGGATGTTAGTCCTCACGAAACCCGCCCGCCGCCCCGCGGTGTTGGGTTCGTAACGCTTTGTTTTATTTATTTATTTATTTTTTAATTTATTTATTTTATTTAAAAGTATTTCTATACCGTCTTTACAAACAGTGTTTAGTCAAAACGGTTTACATATGTCAAAAAATAATAAAAATGAAAATAAAACCAATTAAAATTAAAGTAAAAGTTAAAGTAAGAACAATAATGATTGAAAGTGGGTTGACATATAAATATAAAATTACAAAAATTTTCATTAATATAAAATAACAAATTGTTTAAAATAAAAATAGGTAGCATAAAGAAATCCATACACAGAACAAGAGAACGTTGGGTGCCTAACTGAAGATATGTATTCTGGAAGTGTGAAATGATTATTTAGTGGGTGGTATCTGAAATGCGGTTCGGAATAGGTGAGTTTTTAAAGATTTTTTGAAATGCTTAGGATTGGATATGGATCTGATAGGATCTGGTAAAGCATTCCATAGAATGGGACCTATGACTGAGAAAGCTCTTTTTCTGGTAATATCAAGACGGGCTTGTCGAGGTGAGGGAATGTCAAGAAGGTTTTTTTCCAATGATCTTAGGTGTCTAGTCGGTTTGTAAATTCGGAGGATGGAGCATAAAGTAACCGAGTTGGGAGTGTAGATAAGAGAATGTATAATGGACAAAATTTTAAATTGTATTCTATATTTAACTGGTAACCAATGTAAAGACTGAAGTATTGGAGTAATGTGGGTTTTTTTTTAGGAGTTTGTTAGGATACGTGCTGCTGCATTTTGGATTAGTTGGAGTGAGTGAAGTGTGTTTTTTGGGAGGCCTATATATAGAGAATTACAATAATCCAGTCCAGAGAAAATGAGTGATTGAAGAATAGTCTGGAAGTCATGAAAAAAAAGTAAAGGACGTAGCCGTTTTAAGAGTTGAAGTTTATAGAAGGAGTTCCTAGTTTATTTTTTCGGCACTGCCTGTAGCTATAAAATAAGACTGAAGGGGGACCCCTGCTGGCTGCAGGGTTAGTGCCATGCTGGGCATGCCCAGTAGGGGCCAGTCAAAGTTCTGGAAACTTTGACAGAAGTTTTCCATGATTGAGCTCCATCCTGATGATGTCACCCATATGTGAGGACTAACATCCTGCTGTCCTGTGAGAACACCTGTTACAGGTAAGCAACATTTGCTTTTCTTTGAAACTCCTGTAAATAAACCTTTTGTTGCTGGCCTGAATAGCCAAGTCTTGCTGTGTTTCTTGCTGTTTTGAACGTGGTAGCCAGCCCAGCACTACACGTAGTGGCAGCAATGGGATCAGGTTTCCTAAAGAGTGAACCACAGGCACTGACTCATAGCTACAATACAGGGAAAAGATAGAGACTTTTTTCTGTTTCTTGCAGCCTTCCTAGTTTCTCGCCTAACGGCGTTACAAGCAGGTAGCCCTTCTGTATAGATAGGGTTCAAAAAGCAAGGCAGGGCTGGACAGGCCAGCAGGATTTTTGTTTTCTCTCTCTCTCTCCTTCCCCGGAGAGGTGTTGCCTAGCACTATCACTTCCCCAGAATGCAGGTAAACATGGAGCAAGGAGTACAGGTTCTGGATACTGGGCAGCAATAGCTGCAAAATGCTTTGTAGGTCCAGATCGACCAACAACACGTGTTGTGGGAGCAAGTGGCTCAGCAGAATAGCATACTGACTCGAGTGGCACAGGTGGTACTAACAGCAGTGACTAAACCACCTTCCATAACCACAGCCTTACAGACGATGACTCCTGGAGAGGACCCAAACAGCTTCTTAAAGAATTTTGAGCGGACTCCTATATTGACTGGCTGGCCCAAGGACAGGTATGCTACCTTTCTAGGTAACTTAATATTGGAGACTGTCAAGCTGTTTTCCAGACCATAAACCCTGAAGGCACAGCCACGTACATGGAAGTTAAGACCACCATTCTTCAGGAAGCTCAATGCAGTGACTTCAGAAGAGGGGTTATGTGAGAGTATAGCGACTTTGGCAAAAGATAAGTCGCATAGCTGAATTTAGGGCAGATTGTAATGGAGAGCGATGGCTTGCCCGGAGACATGTGAGGAGTAGATGCAATAGTCTAAGCGGCAGGAGATGAGAGCATGGGTAAGGGTTCTGGTAGTGTGTTCAGAAAGGAAATGTCGGATTTTTGCAATGTTATAAAGATAGAAACAACATGTTATAGCAGTGTTTTGGATATGCGTGGAGGGGAGAGAGGAGTCGAAGAGGACTCCAAGGTTACGAGAGGAGAGGATCACCATGCTGGTGGCTGAAAGAATCATTAAGTACTGCTTGGAGAAATTTTTAAAACTTTAAATTATCAGGGAGAAATAAACTATTGAGGGATATTCTTTAGTGTGTTTGTGTGTTTTGTTTTAAATAGGTAGTCAGAAAGTCAGGCAACAAACAGAAGTTTGTGTGTTTGTATGGTTCGGAGGGAGGTATCTTCAAAGAATGCTAATGAAGCATTAGAGTTAGGGCTTCCCAACAGAGAGGTTCCAATAATAAAAAAAGTAGTCCAAGTGCCCATCTTGGTGACGGGATGGCAATTTGTGTCTGGGATGGCATAGAGTCCGACAGGATAAAGATCCTGCATGAGACTAAATGTACAATTGAATTTTTATGGCTAGAAATCCCTTGTGTGTTAGAGAAGAAAAGAGTGATAGGAGTATACTACCGTCCACCTGGCCAAAATGGTGAGATGGACAGTGAAATGCTAAGAGAAATTAGGGAAGCTAACCAAACTGGTAGTGCAGTAATAATGGGAGATTTGAGTTACCCCAATATTGACTGGGTAAGTGAAACGTCAGGGCATGCTGGAGAGATAAAGTTCCTGGATGAAATAAAAGACAGTTTTATGGAGCAATTGGTTCAGGAGCCGACGAGAGAGGGAGCAATTTTAGATTTTAGATTTAGATTTAATTCTCAGCAGAAATTTTGTGAGAGAGGTAACAGTGGTGGGGCCGCTTGGCAATAGTGATCATAATATGATCAAATCTGAATTAATGACTGGAAGGGGACAGTATGTAAATCCACAGCTCTAGCGCTAAATTTTCAAAAGGGAAACTTTGACAAAATGAGAAAAATAGTTTAAAAAAATACTGAAAGGTGCAGTTACAAAGGTAAAAAGTGTGCAACAGGCATGACATTGTTAAAAAATATTATCCTAGAAGCACAGATCAGATGTATTCCACACATTAAGAAAGGTGGAAGGAAGGCAAAATGATTATTGGCATGGTTAAAAGGTGAGGTGAAAGAGGCTATTTTAGCCAAAAGATTTTTATTCAAAAATTGGAAGAAGGATCCATCAGAAGAAAATAGGATAAAGCATAAACATTGGCAAGTTAAATGTAAGAAGTTGATAAGACAGGCTAAGAGAAAATTTGAAAAGAATATGGCCATATAGGCAAAAACTCCCAATAAAAACTTTTTAAAATATATCCGAAGCAGAAAGCCTGCAAGGGAGTCAGTTGGACCGTTGGATGATCAAGGGGTTAAAGGTGCACTTAGAGAAGATAAGGCCATCGCGGAAAGATTAAACTATTTTTTTGCTGCAGTGTTTACTGAAGAGGATATTGGAGAGATACCCATTCCGGAGAAGGTTTCATGGGTAATGATTCAAATCAACTGATCCAAATCACAGTGAACTTGGAAGATGTAGTAGGCCTGATTGACAAACTGAAGAGTAGTAACTCACCTGGACCGGATGGTATACACCCCAGGGTTCTGAAAGAATTAAAAAATGAAATTTCAGACCTATTAGTAAAAATTTGTAACCTGTCATTAAAATCATCCAATGTACCTGAAGATTGGAAGATGGCCAATGTAACCCCTATATTTAAAAACGGAACCAAGGGTGATCCGGGAAACTATAGACCAATGAGCCTGACTTCAGTGCCGGGAAAAATCGTGGAAACTGTTATAAAGAATAAAATCACAAAACATTTAGATAGTCATGGTTTGATGGGACACGGCCAGCATGAATTTACCCAAGGGAAGTCTTGCCTCACAAATCTCCTACATTTTTTTTGAAGGGGTGAATAAACATGTGGACAAAGATGAAACGGTAGATGAGGTGTATTTGGATTTTCAGAAGGTGTTCGACAAAGTTCCCACATGAGAGGCTTCTAAGAAAACTATTTATTTATTTATTGATTGATTTATTTGTGGTTTTTATATACCGGACTTCATAGGATAACATCAGTTCAGTTTACATTATAACTTCAAAGTCAGCAAAACAGAGGCTTTACATAGAACTTATAGGAAAACAGTGATTAAAATAAAATTAAATAAACTATATAATGAGCGAGGCTTAAATAGAGAGACTTAAATGGAGGTTGTTGGATAACTGAGATGGTATTGAGAGAAATGGTTGGGGGATGGAGTGGGGGGAAAGAAAGAAAGGGGGTAGAGGGGGGATGAAGATGGACGGAATGTATAGAGGGGAGAGGGGTTGTATATTGCATATAGGGAGGGGAATGAAGAATTGAAAGGGTTGCATGGGGGAGGGAAAGGAGGAGTTGCAAAGATTGCAAGGAACTATTTACAATAGATGCATTGGGGAGGAAGTAGCATATATGATTATAAAACTATATACAAAGTGTACATTATTGAAGATATGTAAGTCAAGGCATGAAGTTGAAAATCCGAGATGGTAGCAACTAAGAGAGGGAGTTATCTTATGAGGGATCGTAAAGTTAGAGCTGAGGGATCTGTTAGGGGCAGGCACGTGGGAGAGGAGGGGTGGTGAGGGTAGAGGCATTGTGTGGCAGGGAGAGTGTTTTGTTGGCAAAGAAGATTGAAGGGTGAGCAAAATGAGTGAGTTTTGGTGATATGTTATTTGAATGCCTTCGTGAAAAAACTAAAAAGTCATGAGATAGGAGGTGATGTCTTTTTCTGGATTGCAAATTGGTTAAAAGACAGGAAACAGAGAGTAGGATTAAATGATCAGTTTTCACAGTGGAAAAAGGTAAACAGTGGAATGCCTCAGGGATCTGTGCTTGGACCGCTGCTTTTTAATGTAAGAACATAAAAAGAACATAAGAAATTGCCATACTGGGTCAGACCAAGGGTCCATCAAGCCTAGCATCCTGTTTCCAACAGTGACCAATCCATGCTAAAATACCTGGCAAGTACCCAAAAACTAAGTATAACCCAAGCTCCTGATGCTAGTAATAGCAGTGGCTTTTTAATATATTTAGAAATGATCTGGAAAGGGGTACAATGAGTGAGGTGATCAAGTTTTCGGATGACACAAAATTATGCAGAGTAGTTGAATCTCAAGCGGATTGTGATGAATTGCAGGAGGATCTTACGAGACTGGAACATTGGGCTTCAAAATGGCAGATGAAATTTAATGTGGACAAGTGCAAAGTGATGCATATAGGAAAAAATAATCCTTGCTGTAGTTACACAATGTTAGGTTCTATCTTAGGAGATACCACCCAGGAAAGAGATCTAGGCATCATAATGGATAATACATTGAAATCGTCAGCCCAGTGTGTTTTGGCAATCAAAATCGTAAACAGAATGTTAGGAATTATTAAGAAGGGAATGGAAAATAAAACAGAGGATGTCATAGTGCCTCTGTATCACTCCATGGTGAGACTACACCTTTAATACTGTGTGCAGTTCTGGTCACTGCATTTCAAAAAGGATATAGCTACATTGGATAAAGTGCAGAGAAGGGCGACCAAAATGATAAGGGGCATGGAACGGCTCCCCTTTGAGAAAAGGCTAAAGAAGTAAGAGCTGTTCAGTTTGGAGAAGAGAAGACTGAGGGGGGGATGTGATAAAGTCTACAAAATCATGAAAGGACTTGAACAATTTAATGTAAATCAGTTATTTACTCTCTCAGATAATAGAAGGACCAGGGGGCACTCCATGAAGTTAGCAAGAAGCTCATTTAAAACAAATCGAAGAAAATTCTTTTTCACTCAGCACATAGTTAAGCTCTGGAATTCATTGCCAGAGGATGTGGTTACAGCAGTTAGTGTATCTGGGTTTAAGAAAGGTTTGGATAAGTTCCTAGAGGATAAATCCATAAACTGCTATGACATTAATTAATAAGCAATAATAGCTTGTGATCTATCTAATGTTTGGGTACTTGCCAGATTCTTTTGACTTGGATTGGCCACTGTTGGAAACAGGATACTGTGCTTGATGAACCCTTGTTCTGACCCAGGATGGCATATCTTATGTTCTTATTTATGTTATGTTCTGATGGGATAGGGATGACGACAGGGTTATCCACAGAAATAGAGAAAGGAGGAAGGGGGAAGGTGGGCTTAGGGGTAAAGATAAGGAGTTCCATCTTGGCCATGTTGAGTTAAAGATGACGGCAGGACATCCAGGCAGCAATGTCAGACAAGCAGGCCAAGATCTGGGATTGGATTTCTGGTGAAATTTCTGGTGAACATAGGTAGATCTTGGAGTTATCAGCATAAAAATGGTATTGAAAGCCATGAGAGGAAATCAGAGCACCAAGGGAATTAGTATAAAGTGGGAAGAGAAGAGGGCCCAGGACGGAGCCCTGATGCACACCAACTGATAGTAGAATGGCAGTAGAAGAGGAACCACCAGAGGAAACGCTAAAAGTGCGATGGGAGAGGTAAGAAGTGAACCAAGACAGGACAGAGTCCCAAAATCCAAATGAGGATAGAATATCAAGGAGTAGGTGGTGATCAACAGTGTCAAAAGCAGCAGACACGTCAAGGAGGATAAGGACAGAATAAAGACCTTTGGCTTTAGCCATAAACATGTCATTGGAAATTTTGGCAAGGGTTGTTTCAGTTGAATATAGAGGGCGAAAATGAGACTGGAATTTATTTATTTATTTAAGTTTTTTATATACCAACATTCAAGACAATAGTCCCATCATGCTGGTTCACATGAAACAGGTGTGCAAAATAAACTTAAACTTGAACAATAGTGCGGAAAAAGCAGCAGTTACATGTAACAAGGAAAAATAGAACTTGGAGAATTAGGAAAAAAGGAAAAGAAGAACCAGCTAATTACATATAATTACATTTTAAGAGGTGGCTAATAGTGATATTCAGTGTGAGGTGTGTTGATTGATGGGAGTTAATAAATATTGTAGTTAGGAAAGGCCTGCATTAACAGCCAGGTCTTGAGTCTTTTCTTGAAGGTTGAGAGGCTGGGTTCCATTCTAAGATCAGGGGGGATGGAGTTCCATAAGGTAGGACTGGCTGTGGAGAAGGCCCGATCTCTTAGCGTAATGTGTCTGGTAGTTTTGGCTGGGGGGACTTGAAGTGATCCTTTGTAAGCATCTCTTGTCGGTCTTGTTGAGGTGTGTAATCGGAAGGGGAAATGAAGGTCAATTGGGGCTAGTTGATGGATGTTTTTGTATATGGTGAGAATGGCCTTGTAGATTATTCTGAAGTGGATGGGTAGCCAGTGGAGGTCCATTAGGATAGGGGTTATGTGGTCTCTTCTCCTGGTGTTAGTGAGTATACGGGCAGAGGCATTTTGAACCATTTGTAGTGGTTTGGTGTGAGAAGAGGGGAGACCAAGCAAGATGGTGTTACAATAGTCCAGCTTTGCGAAGATGATTGATTGTAGAATCGTTCTAAAGTCATGAGTGTGGAACAGAGGTCTTATTCTTTTCAGCACTTGGAGTTTATAAAAGCAGTCTTTGGTGGTTTTGTTGATTGTAGCTTTCAGGTTCAAGCGATTGTCAATTAGAACTCCTAGGTCTCTCACTTGTGTAGTTTTTGGTATGTCTGGCTGAGTGGGGGTGAAGGAGCTGTTCTCTGGTGTGATGAGTAGTAGTTCCGTTTTGGATGAATTTAGTACCAAGTTGAGGCTTGTGAGAAGCTGTTTGATATTTTGGAGGCATGTTTCCCAATGAGACAGTGTTTTCGCGAGGGACTCTTTGATGGGGATCAGGACCTGGATATCATCAGCGTAGAGAAAATGTTTGAGATTGAGGTCAGTGAGAAGTTGGCATAAGGGTAACAGGTATATGTTAAATAAGGTAGGAGATAGGGATGAGCCCTGAGGGACTCCTACTGACGCGGGGTACAGTGAGGATTCTTTGTTATGAATCTTAACCTTGTATCCTCTGTTGCTGAGGAAGGTTCTAAACCACGAGAGGGCAGTGCCTGAGATACCTATAGCTATTAGTTGGTTGATGAGAAGGGAGTGATTAACGGTGTCAAATGCTGACGAAAGGTCCAGTAGGATCAGAAGGAAGGCTTGTCCTTTGTCGAAGCCTAGGATGATGTGGTCAGTCATGGAGATGAGGAGGGCTTCCGTACTTAAGGTTTTGCGGAATCCGTATTGTGATGGGAATAGGAGGTTGTTGTCTTCAATGTAGTTTGAGAGTCGTGAGTTTACCAATTTTTCCATAATCTTGGCTATGAAGGGGAGGTTAATGATCGGTCGATAGTTGTTGGGGTCGAGATTTGGTTTTTTGAGGAGGGGTTTGAGTGAGGCCAGTTTGAGGTAGTCTGGGTAGAATCCTTGAGTGATGGAGCAGTTTATGATGTCTGCCAGGATTTTGGAGATAGAATCTGGAATTGATAATAGAAGTTTAGCTGGGATGTGATCCGAAGGGTGCGAGGAAGATTTCATTTTCCTTAGAATTCCTAGGATCTCAATGGATGAAGTTGTGTCAAGTTCTTCTAAACGAGTATTGTTGGTTGGGGATTGAGGAGTGGTTAATGGTGGAGTGGTGTTAGTAGGGAGCTGAGATAAAAGACTGCTGATTTTGTTGCTGAAGAATAGTGCTAATTCTTCGGCTTTCGATTGAGCTTGGTCATGTGCAATCTCTGTCTGGTTTAATTGAGTGAGGTTGGCTACATAGCTGAAGAGGGCTTTGGCATCGAAGACAAGGTCGTGTATCTTAGAGGCGTAGAAGTCCCTCTTGGATCTTAAGGTGCTTGCTTTGTATTGATGAAGAATTGATTTGTAGATTGAAAGGGTATTGGTTCCTGGGTTTTTGCGCCATTTAGCCTCCTTTTGTCTTAGTTAGAGTTTAAGCTTTCTTAATTCTGATGAGAACCAAGGCTGTCTTTTGGAGGAATTGGGGTGTGGTTTTTTTGTTATTGGAGGGCATAGCTTGTTAGCTATAGTTTCAGTAATTGTATTCCATGATCGAAGCACTGAGTTCGGGTCAGTGAGGTCCAATTGGTGGAGGTGTGGTGATAAGTGATTATTGAGATCTTCTAGGGAGCAAGTTTTCCTGTATGTGAAGGAGGGCGTAGGAATGCAAGCCTGGCTAGTATCTTTTATTGAGAATGAAGTTGTTATGAGGTAGTGATCTGACCACGGGACCTTTGTGCAGTTGGGGAGCGACGCGGGCTTGATTGCAGAGTTAACGAAGATAAGGTCTAACGTGTGGCCGGCTTTGTGGGTGGGTTTGTTAACTAATTGAGTGAAGCCCAGCGCGGAGAAAGCTGTGAGTAATGCTTCACAGTTGGGTGATAGTGTGGAGTTATCAACGTGCAGGTTGAAATCACCTAGAATGATAGCTGGAGAGTCTAAGTTAATAAGGGAAGTGGTTAATTCGACCAGAGGTGAGGCATCTGATTCCAGGAAACCTGGGGGAGCATATACGAGTAGAATTTGGAGTTTGTCTGAAGTGAAGAAGCCGATTTCAAGTTTTGAATTAGAATTGGTCTGGTGCAGAGAGAATCTGAGGTCCTTTTTGGTTGCTAAGAGAATTCCTCCTCCCTTTTTTTTATGACGAGGAAGCGAGAAGAGGTCGTAAGCTTCTGTAGGTAATTGGTTGATTATTGCGGTGTCTGAAGGTTTTAACCACGTTTCAGTAATTGCACATATATCAGGCTTCACATCAATGAGGTAGTCGTTTAGAATTACGGATTTTTTTGTTAGAGATTGAGCATTGAATAGGCTTAAAGAAAATAGGGTGAGGCCTAGAAGTTGAGTGGTAGGAGTGATCATGATTGAAGAGAGGGATTTGAGGTTGTGGTGTTGAGCGTGTCGGAAAGATTGTCTTTTGGGTGGTAGATTATGTTGGAGAATTGGAATTGGGAAAGATGGGGACATTGGTTGGAACAATGTTGCGAGATTAGAGATACTGTAATAAAAGTTGGAGAGGTTGGATGAGTGCTGGAAGCAAGCTGGAAGGCTGGATGAGTGCTGGAGGCTAGCTGGAAGGCTGGATGAGTGCTGGAGGCTAGCTGGAAGGTTGGATGAGTGCTGGAAGCAAGCTGGAAGGCTGGATGAGTGCTGGAAGTTTGCAGGTGAGGCTGGATGAATGCTGGGAGTTTGCAGGTGAGGCTGGAAGAATGCTGGTGGGGCTGGCAGAATGTTGTAGAAGCAGGTGAGGCTGGATGAATGCTGGAAGTTTGCAGGTGAGGCTGGAAGAATGCTGGTGGGGCTGGCGGAATGTTGTAGAAGCAGATGTGAGTGTGAAACCTTGAGGATGGAGTCACTGGCCAAAAGCTTGGGTGTAGCTGACTTTGAGTGCTTCGTTAGTAGAGGGTAGAGTGGCAGAGGCGTTAAGGGTGGGTGGTTACTGGTTATGCTCAGTTCACACGAGAGGGCACGCAAGGTAGGGGAGGATCTTGTCGGCGAATTTGCTAAGTCGGTCGAGCAGAGAGAAAGGGGCTTCCTCAGGGCTGCACGAAGGGGCGCACAAAGGGGCGGGCCCCTTTGTCGCGCCCTTCGGCGCGCGACGCCGAGCAGGGCGTCGAATTTTAAAACCCCCGGCTTACCGCTGACGTGCAGGTAGGTTCCCCAATCGTCTGCTGTTTCTCTGAAAGGGGCGGAGCGGAGCGGAGGAATCGGCCGCGTGGCCGGGGCTGGAGCCTCGGGGTGCTGGGCGTGTTTTGAAGGCCTTGCCCCGACGGGCTTCAGCACCGGATGCGCAGACCTCGCTGCCTTTAGTTTCGTGTGCGGCAGGATCAGCAATCGCTGATGGATCAATCAGAATGGATCAATCGGAATGGATCAAGAACAGTTTGAGATGTAACAAAGTCAAGACAGTGGCAGTGAACAGCACTTTCAAGTAGTTTGGAGACAAAAGGGAGAAGGGATATGGGACGATATTTGGCAGGACAGGTAGGATCCAGTGAGGGTTTTTTTAAGGAGTGATATGATTACAGCATGTTTGAAGGCAGCAGGAACAGTGGCAGTGGAGAGTGATAGATTGGTGGCTGTGAGAGATAGAAGGGATGACTGCAGTGGAGATGGAGCTGAGGAATTGGGTGGGGACAGGGTCAGAAGAACAAGTAGTGAGTTTGGAGGAAGAGCAGTTTCCTCCACGGTGACTTCAGGAAAGGAGAAGAGAGTGGCGGAGGCTAGTGGAACGGTAGAGGAAAGAAGTGGGTGAGAGGCAGGTAAAGGTGAAATAGTTGAGAAATCAAGACTAATTTTGTGAATCTTATTATGGAAGTAGTCAGCCATAGTCTGGGCAGAGAGAAGGGGAGGAGAGAGACGAGGGAAGTTTGAGGAGGGAATTGAGAGTGGCAAAAAGACAGTGAGGGTTGGATGTAAGAGAATTTGTCAGATGGACATAGTAGTCTTGTTTGGCAAGTGCAATATCATACTGGAAAGTGGTCAGCATGAATTTTAAATGTATGAAGTCTGCATGGGCACAAGATTTTAGCCAGAGACGTTCTGTAGAGCAGGCACAGGAATGTAGGTAGCGAATTGTAGGGATGAGCCAAGGCTGGGGTTTACTGCATCTTGCAGGACAAGTAAGACAAGGGGCAAAAGCTTCTAAGGCTGAAGAGAGTATAGTGTTGTAAGTAGAAACTGTTTCACGATTCAGGTAAAATTGTGGAGGAATTGAGAGATGAAACAGCAGTGGAAAAGATGCAAGGGTCAACAGCTTGGAGATTCTTAAAAATGTAAGAGGTGACTGGACGAGTCTGTGGTGGAGGGTGGTTTAATGTGAAAGTTATCAGGTCATGGTCTGAGATTGGAAGAACTGAGGTGGCAAAGTCTGAGAGACAGCAATTGGAAGCAAAGACTAGGTCAAGGCAGTGGCCATGCTGGTGAGTAGAGGTGGTAGATCAGTTAGAAATCAAATGAAGAAGTTAAAGAAAGGAGTTTTGAGGCATAAGAGTTAGAGGGATCATCAACATGGAAGTTAAAGTCACCAAGGATAAGGGAAGGGAAAGATCAGTCAATGAAGAAGGAAAGCCAGGAATCAAAGTCTGTGAGAAAAGAGGGAGTTCATAAATGACAGCTGTCCCGAGAGGTAGTGGAGTGAATAGACAGATGGAATGGGCTTCAAAGGAAGAAAAAGAGTGGGATTGAGGTGGGAGAAAGGGTTGAACTCTGCAGGTAATTCTCTTGGAGCAGTTCCTAGATGGCCTTGGATGCCCCAGGTGGCAGTGGGTCTACCAACAAACAAATATGACACTGAAGAAAGCCTTAGAAGTGGCTAAGGCCTACTACCAGGCTTCTTTAATGCCAGAGACACAGCACTCCTCTGAGAAGATACAGATTGAGCATAGAGCCCGATGAGATCCTAAGATTCAGATGCTCCAGCTGCTGGAAGATCCGGCTCAAACGTGAGTCGTAACCCCAGTGTCTAACTTGGGGAGTTTTGCTTGTGAAAAAAGTGGCCATTTCACCCGGAACTATCCACATTGAAGAAGAAGCCATGGACATGAATGCTGTGACTCCACATTATTGTCATTTTGTGGACATTCTCTGGCAAGAAAGTGACAGTTTTATAATTTCCGTAGGAATAGATGGCATTCTAACACAGGCCTTGGTAGATTCAGGAAGCTTGAAG
The DNA here is from genome assembly GCF_901001135.1 of Rhinatrema bivittatum. Classification (NCBI taxonomy): domain Eukaryota; kingdom Metazoa; phylum Chordata; class Amphibia; order Gymnophiona; family Rhinatrematidae; genus Rhinatrema; species Rhinatrema bivittatum. The sequence continues at coordinate 485,359,396 of NC_042618.1, read as the reverse complement.
ACCCTCATTTGATGTGAGTTGGTAAAATGGGTTCAAATTAATTATGAGAATGTGGTATTGTTGACATGTATGCATGGTGACCACAGACAATATCCAACTTGCTAACTGGAGTAAAAGACACCTATCAGTCAAGGTGAAATTGAAGCGAGTGATCTGCCCTGGCTCACCTACCCTGTCCTAATTGGGTGAGATTGTCCAAACATCAACAATCTCTGGACCCTGCTCACAATGGAGACACCCAACACCAACAATGTGCAATTACCATTCTCCGAACTCTTACCCATAAAGGATATGGACATTTTTCCTAAAATCTCAAAAACGCCAAAATCCCGGAGACAGAACAGGTATAGTTTTGCAGCTGACCAAGAGACCAAGGGAGCGGCTACCTCAGAGTCAGAGGAAGATTTGCCAGCCAACTCGAATCTAATTGCCTGACCCCATCAACTGGGAAAAGGAGGGTAAACCAGGTGACTTTAAACAGGCCCAGAAGGAGGATGAGTCTTTTAAGTGGGATAGGGATAACCCATAGAGGGTAGATGGTAAGGTGGTTTGGGGGCCTTCGGAAGCTACGCCGGATTCTCCATATTTCATAATGAAAAGAGACTTGCTATATTGAGTCGTAAAGGGGAGTGTGGAGGGAGAACTGATAGAGCAACTCCTAGTGCCCAAGTCCTATCACCAGAAAGTCATGCAGCTAGCATATAATCATCTGCTAGGGGTCACCTAGGCAGATGATAAAAACCCGAGAGAAAATTTTGGCCCAATTCTATTGGCCAAGGATATATAAACAGGTCCAGTGGTATTGCCAGTCCTGCTCTACCTGCCAACTAACTAAACCTGCCGATGTTCGGGCAGCTCATCTCATTCCCATGCCCATAATTGAAATTCCTTTAGAAATGGTGGCTATGGACCTCGTGGGGCCGCTAGAGAGAACCACTCGAGCTAGCAAGTATATTCTTTTGATCCTGGACTTTGCCACGAGATACTCTGAGGGCCTATCACTGAAAAGTATGAAAACCCCGACAGTGGCGACTACTTTAATGAAAGTTTTCTCTCAAGTAGGACTACCCAAAGAGATCATGACAGACCAAGGGACCCCATTTGTCTCTAAAGTAATGAAGCAACACTGCAGCCTGCTTAAGGTGAAAACTCTACATACGCCAGTGTACCATTCACAGACCGATGGCCTCGTGGAATGTTTCAATAGAACATTTAAGCAAATTTTGCGGAAGTTCGTAAATGAGGATGACAAAAATTGGGACTTGCTACTACACTAAGTGCTGTTCACAGTCCACAAAGTGCCCCTAGAATTTGAGGAGCTTCTCACCTTTTGAGTTGTTATATGGTAGAAGTCAAGACCAAGAGGTGTATTTGATGTGGCTTGAGAGATAAGAGAAAATGAAGAAAACTCTGGACAGAATCTCGTGGACTATGTTATAGGCATGCAAGAGTGCCTAAAGAAAGCCAGGCAGGTGGCCCGCTTATGATTAGAGAAGGCTCAGGCAGCTCAGGCCCAGGCTTACAATTGTCTCACAGTTCAGAACACCTTCCAGCCTGGAAAGACGGGGTTCTGGTTTTCTTGTCCTCTTTGGAAAGCAAGTTGTTCACCCATTGGCAAGGTCCCTGTGAGGTCTTGGGAAAAATAGCCCATGTGGTTTGGAACATCTTTCACCTCTTTCATCATAGTTCTAGTACCGAAGCGAGATGAGAGCATAAGATTTTGTATAGACTTTAAAAAAATCAACGGAGTCTTCCAAATGGACGCATTCCCATTGCCTAGGGTGGATGAGCTGATTTGCAACTGGGATCGGCTCAGTTCATTTTGACCCTGGATCTCACTAAAGGATACTGTCAAGAATCCCTCACTCCAGCAGTGAAGGAGAAGACAGCCTTCTCAACATCAGCGGGGCTCTTCCAGTTTACAGTCCTCCCATTTGGCCTTCATGGCACCCCTCAATGTTCCAGCGCTTGGTTGACCGTATGCTCCACCCACACCAGGGCCATGCTACCACATACCTGGACAACATACTGGTCTACAGCCCATATTGGAGGACACACCTGAGCCAACCTCAAGCTGTACTCTCCACTCTGAGGAAGCTGGGCTGATGGTGAACCCGAAGAAGTGTTTGTTGGGAGAAGTCCAATTTCTGGGCTATACTTTGGGGAAGGATCAAGTCCACCCACAGTCCAGGAAAATTGAGGCGATTACCAAGGTACCGGTCCCGCAAAGGGAAGGTAAAGGCATTCCTAGGCCTGACAGGCTACTATAAAGGATTTATACCTAACTACGCCAAGAAGGCAGAGCTACTTACAAGGCTCTTGCTGAGGAAATCATCGGAAAAAGTACAGTGGTCAGTCAAAACAGAGAAAGGCTTCCAGGAGCTGAAGGGAGCAATCTACTCCAACCCTGTCCTAATAACTGCAGACTTTATGGAACCCCTCTACGTTCAGACGGATGCCTCAGAGGTAGGACTGGGGGCAGTTCTCAGCCAAACAAAGGATGACCAAGCACATCCGGTGGCCTATATAATTTGGAAGCTCCTGACACGGGAGGAAAAGTACTCCACAGTGGAGAAAGAGGCCTTAGCAGTAAAATGAGCCCTCAAAGCATTATGATATTACCTTCTGGGACTGCAGTTTACCCTGGTGATGAATCAACAACCGCTCATATGGATAAACCGGAACAAAGAGGCCAATTCCAGGGTGATGAGGTGGTTCCTGCTTTGCAGCCCTTCAGTTATAAAATTCAGCATAGGCCTGGGAAGGAGAACGTCAGTGCTGACTTTCTGTCAAGAGAGGTGTCCCTGACATAGGCAGGTGCTCACCCAAGAAAGGGTGAGCTGAGGGGGAGGGGATGTCAGGGCCGCAAAGGATTCTGGGTCCTAGGAGAATACAGGCTCGGGGCCCAGAAGGGTTGGGGAGGCCCTGGGGAACTGCTTCGAACATAGCCTGAACTGTTTTAGAACTTTAAAAGCAAGGTGAGCTACTGTTTGGTTTTGCTGTTACTCCTGTAAATAAACCTTTTGTTCCTGACCTGAACAGCCAAGCCTCGCTGTGTTTTTTGGCTGTTCTTAATGCTGTGGCCAGCCCAGAGCTACAAAGTGGAACTGGGGAAAGCCCTGGGATAAGCAGCTTGGAATATAACCTTTTGGGATCCTGCCAGGTACTTGTGATCTGGATTGGCCACTGCTGGAAACAGGATGCTGGGCTTGATGGACCTTTGGTCTGACCCGGCATGGCATCATGAATATACTGGGGCAGATTTTCAAAGCGCTATGCACGCCGGGCCTATTTTCAAAAGGTCCGGCGGCACACGTAAATCCCCGGGACGTGTGTAAGTCCCGGAGCTTGAAAAAAGGGGCAGGGGGCGTGGGCGGGGAGGTCCAGGGCGGGGCCATTTGCCGCTGTGCCTGGGATCGTGGGCCGGCCATCAGCCAACGCGTGCAACCTACGCCTGCCTGGAGGCAAGCGCAACTTATAAAATAAAGGTTGGGGGGGTAGGTAGGGCTGGGGGCGGGTTAGGGAGGGGAAGGTGAGGGGGGGGGGGCGGAAGGAAAGTTCCCTCCGAGGCCGCTCTGATTTCGGAGCGGCCTCGGAGGGAACGGGGAAAGCCAGCAGGGCTCCCCAAGGGCTCAGCGCACGCAAGGTGCACTATTGTGCACCCCCTTGCACGCGCCGACCCCCAGATTTTATAACATGCGCACGGCTGCACGCGCATATTATAAAATCAGGGATACATTTTTGCGCGCCGGGTTACACGCATGAATGTACGCCCACACGTAGGTATTAAAATCCGGCCCACTGCGTATATTCATGATGGCTCCCTAATGAGAGATGGATGGGTAAAAGCAAAGATAAATGCCATGAAAAGCATGTTCAGCAAAAAAAAACAAATTTAAGATTGAGTTTTAATCTTCAAATATTGTTATCACACACCCATTTCATGTTATCTAGCTTAGATCATTCACTTAGAGCAGGGCTTCCTAAATTGTGGGTTGTAAGTGAATGGGATCACAAAACCTTTATTTGGGGGTCATGAGTGCCTGTTCTTCAGACACAAGCAGAACAGTAGAGGTGGAAGTGAGCAGGCACTCACAGGTCCTGCAGTGGCCCTGCATGAGGCGGGATTGGGCTGCTCCAGGACCTGTGACCTTGCAAACTGACTCTTATTGCTAACTCTGCTGCCGCTTGCAGCTCACACCCGACTCTGGTCCAGCCTTGAGGGGAGGAGAAGGCTGAATGTGCATGGACTGGGAGAAATTGTCATTACCCATCAATGAACTTAAGCAAGAGAAAACGGTTGCCTCTGTCGTCAGACTGCCCTTTCTTCCAAATGAAAATGTTGCCGTTGACCCTGGCCTGGGGATGCTTGAAGGAAGGGGAGGATCCAATGCAGGAGGAACTTCAGAGTTGGATCAGCTGACGGGGGCTTCAGAAGGGGGATCATGTGACGGGGGCTTCAGAAGGGGGATCAGCTGGCGAGGGCTTCAGAAAGGGGATCAGCTGACGGGGGCTTCAGAAGGGGGATCATGTGACGGGGGCTTCAGAAGGGGGATCAGCTGACGGGGGCTTCAGAAGGGGGATCATGTGACGGGGGCTTCAGAAGGGGGATCAGCTGGCGAGGGCTTCAGAAGGGGGATCAGCTGACGGGGGCTTCAGAAGGGGGATCAGCTGACGGGGGCTTCAGAAGGGGGATCATGTGACGGGGGCTTCAGAAGGGGGATCAGCTGACGGAGGCTTCAGAAGGGGGATCAGCTGACGGGAGCTTCAGAAGGGGGATCAGCTGACGGGGGCTTCAGAAGGGGGATCATGTGACGGGGGCTTCAGAAGGGGGATCAGCTGGCGAGGGCTTCAGAAGGGGGATCAGCTGACGGGGGCTTCAGAAGGGGGATCATGTGACGGGGGCTTCAGAAGGGGGATCAGCTGACGGGAGCTTCAGAAGGGGGATCATGTGACGGGGGCTTCAGAAGGGGGATCAGCTGACGGAGGCTTCAGAAGGGGGATCAGCTGACGGGGGCTTCAGAAGGGGGATCATGTGACGGGGGCTTCAGAAGGGGGATCAGCTGACGGGGGCTTCAGAAGGGGGATCATGTGACGGGGGCTTCAGAAGGGGGATCAGCTGACGGGGGCTTCAGAAGGGGGATCAGCTGGAGAGAGCATGGGAATAGGAAAGATAGTGAGAGAGGGGGAATTGCAGAAGATGTAAGAAGGGTTGGAGGGAAAGAGGTGAGAGGGAGTGGTTAACAGAGGAAGAGTTGGTAATAAGAGCTTGGAGGTAAGAGGGAATCCGCTGGAAAACTGCAAAAAAGAATGGAGGGGTAAGAGAGAAAATAGGGATGAGCAGGAGGGAAGGAAAGGGGCCTCTAGAGGGAGTGGAGTGATTGTTGGACGGGGGCAGTCCCTTCTCCTAATTTGTTCCTGTTATCATTCATTTATTTATTTATTTATTTATTTATTTATTTATTTAAGGTTTTTATATACCGGCAATCATGAAAAACATATCTTGCTGGTTTACATAAAACGGAGTGCAGTAGATACATCAAACTGGAACTATGGTGACCGAAGGTGCAGTTACATTTAACAAGGGTAGCAGAACTGGGAGAAGGAGGAAAAGAGAGGATAGATTAGTAACAGTTAACAATAAACAAATTAAATACTATATACAAAAAAAAAAACAAAAACATGGTTGAGGGCTGCTTGTTTTGAGAAGGAGACAGTGAAGTCATTAGATTGTGTCCGGGAAAGCTTGCTTGAACATCCAAGTCTTAAGTCTTTTTCTAAAGGGGATCCTGTGAATTTTCAAGTGATAAAATGGGGTCCTATTGACTGAAACATTGGGAAACCCTGAGTTCCCTGTACGTACCAGGATCAGTCCAGACGGTGGGTTATGTCCCCCGTCCAGCAGATGGAGTCAGAACAGAGCTCGAGGGCACCGCCTCTTATACCAGTGCACCCTCTGCTGGAGCTCAGTATCTTTCTGACTCCAGCAGATGCGAGTTGGGGAAACAGTGCTTCCCCAGTGTGACAGGATTTGAGTTTGTTTTTATTACTTTGAGTCTCTCCTGTCATTTATTTCTTTTGTCTTTAACAATTTGGATCAAGATATATAAAAAAAAAAAAAAAGGTAAAGGGATTTTTTGCCTGTCAGTAATTTTGAGGAGGCGTGCTGGCCTGTTCTGTCTCCTCCTGCAGCTTGTTTTTTGTTTCTGTTCGGGTAAGTGTTTGCCTTTGTTTTCAGCTGTTCGCGCTGTGTTTGCCGGTTCAGCCGGCTCCTGCACACGTCTTCCGACGGTCCCTCGGCCCGGCGAACTCTACCTCGGGCCTGGGCGCGCCGGCAGCGGTTTTTTTCCCGCCGGCGCCCAAGGATCAGTCGGACGGGTGGCATAGGCCTTCAGGCCCCCCCGCGGTGTTTTTTCAGCGTCGGCCCCCCCCGAGGCTTCCCCGTAGCGGCGTCTGTGTCTGATGCCGCGCCTGTCTCGTTGTGAGACCTGCGGCGAGGCAGGGTCTCATGTTTCGGCGGAGGGAGTCTGCTCGCGCTGTCTCGCCGATGGGGACACTTCTGCGCACGGTGCGGGTTCGCGCCCAGAGCCCCTCTCGCCGCAGCCAGGGAAGCGCGGGCCGGCCACGTTCTCGTCAGGGGCGGGAACGGCGGCCATTTTAGATAGAGATTTTACTGAGGTACTCTCTCCAGATGCGGCGGATGCAGGTCGGGGCGTCCCCCGCCTGCACCGAGGCCCTGAAGAGGGCCCCTCAACCCGGCCACCACAAGGGGACTCTACTACTTCGGCTTCACCCGGTCTTCCGTTTTTCTCGCCGGACTTCATTTTGAAGATGCACACAGCCTATCTACAGGGACTGGCGGACCCGGGGGCTGCTACCACGGGACCTCCGGCATCCAAGATCTCCAAGCTCGCGGTCCCCGTCCCCGGGCCCCTGGTTCCACCTGGCGCGGCCCCAGGGCCCTCATCTCTGCCATCCCAGCCGCTTGCGGTGGGAGGGGCTTTCCCGCCGGGCCCTGACCCCTCGGACCCTCCGGATCCTGCGCATGCTGAGGGACAAACCGAGGGCGACGACCCGCGAGCCCTGCGCATCTTCCACAAGGAAGAGCTGGAAGATCTCTTGCAACGGACTCTACAGGAACTGGATCTGGATCCACCGCCGGACCCCCCGGCCCCTGTGGCCCCAGCGGTCGCGACATGCTCCAAGAAGGGGGATCCGGTACTGGCTGCTCTTAGGCCTAGGGCCAAGGCTTTCCCGGTCCATGAGTCCTTTCTACAGCTCCTCACCGGGGAATGGGACTTTCCGGAGGCGTCCTTGAGGGTTTCCCGGGCCATGGAGAAATTATATCCATTGCCGGAAGATTTCCTGGATCTCGTCCGGTTTCCGAAGGTGGACTCTGCGGTCTCGGCAGTGACTAAGCGAACTACGATCCCAGTTACGGGCGGCACGGCCCTACGGGACACGCAAGACCGCAAGTTGGAGACGTTCCTCAAGAAAGTTTTTGAGGTGTCGGCCTTAGGGATGCGGGCCGTCATGTGCACCTCTTTGACCCAGAGGGCCAGCCTTCTCTGGGTACAACAGCTTCTAACGTCGCAGCAGTTGCCTCCGGACGAAGCCGCTCAGGCTGACAGCCTGGAGTCTGCCATCGCTTACGGAGCGGATGCCCTATATGACCTCTTTCGCGTCCTGGCTCGGTCCATGGTCTCGGTGGTGGCGGCTCGTAGACTCCTGTGGCTCCGAAATTGGGCTGCGGATACCTCCTCTAAGTCGAGCCTGGGATCCCTTCCTTTCCGGGGGAAGTTCCTCTTCGGAAATGACCTGGATCAGATCATCAAGTCTCTGGGAGAAAACTCAGTGCATCGCCTGCCCGAGGATCGGCAAAGGTCTTATCGGGGTTTTGCCTCCACCAGAACCAGGGCTCGGGCTCAACGGCGCTACAGATCTTACCGGCAGACAAGCTCTCGGACAACCTCCAGTAGACCACAGCTGTGGTCGCGCTCCTTTCGAGGCAGGAGGCCCTCGAGGGAGGGTTCAGGGCAGGGGAACACCCCCGCCAAATCTGCTCAATGATGCCAGACCGGCCCACTCCTCCTGCCCGACCATCGGGGGTCGACTCACACAGTTCGTCGAGGAGTGGGTAAAGATTACTTCAGATCAGTGGGTCCTGGACACCATTCAAGACGGCTACGCTTTGGAGTTTGTCCGCCGCCCTCGGGACAGGTTTCTCTTCTCTCCTTGCGGCTCCGACCTCAAGCGGATGGCGGTTCAACAGACACTAGATCGGCTGCAAGCCATAGAAGCTATCGTTCCCGTGCCCTTCGCAGAGGTGGGCTCGGGCCATTATTCCATCTACTTCGTAGTGCCCAAGAAAGATGGGTCATTCCGACCCATACTGGATTTGAAGGAGGTAAACCGCTCGTTGCGGGTCAGCCGGTTCCGCATGGAGACTCTGCGGTCAGTGATTGCCGCGGTCCACCACGGCGAGTTTCTGGCGTCCCTAGATCTGACGGAGGCGTACCTGCACATCCCGATACATCGGGACCACAGGCGGTACCTACGCTTCAAAATTCTTGGTCAACACTTTCAGTTTCGGGCACTACCCTTCGGGCTCGCAACGGCCCCGCGGACTTTCACCAAGATCATGGTGGTAGTGGCGGCGGCCCTCCGGAAGGAGGGTATACTAGTGCACCCTTACCTGGACGACTGGCTGGTACGGGCAAAGTCTTTCTCTCAGGGACAGGACTCGGTGGCCAGAGTCTTGGAAGTGCTTCGCTCCCTGGGTTGGGTCGTGAACCTCCCCAAGAGTTCTCTCGTTCCATCGCAACGCCTGGATTTTCTGGGAGCAACTTTCGACACACAACTGGGCATGGTCTTCCTTCGTCCGGACAAGGCCATCTCTTTGAGGGAGCACATCCACCGCTTTGCGGCCCTGTCGGAACCCACAGCGTGGAATTATCTACAGCTTCTGGGAGTGATGGCTTCCACCATCGACATGGTACCCTGGGCGTTTGCTCACTTGCGACCTCTGCAGGCGTCCCTCCTGTCTCGCTGGAAACCAGTGTCGCAGGAGTATCAGGTGATCCTGCCTCTCCCTCAGGCGGCTCGGGACAGTTTGAAGTGGTGGTTGGTTCCTTCTCACCTGGCCCGCGGCGTCTCGCTCGACGTTCCCACTTGGGTGGTGGTGACAACCGACGCCAGCCTCGTGGGATGGGGCGCAGTCTGCGGCCGGAGCGCCACACAGGGGATGTGGTCTCCGGAGGAGGCGAAGTGGCCGATCAATCGTCTAGAGACCAGGGCGGTGCGCTTAGCACTTCAACGGTTTCTACCGCTGGTTCGGGACAGGGAGGTGCGAATTCTCTCGGACAACGCCACCACAGTGGCTTACATCAATCGTCAAGGCGGAACGCGAAGCGAGCAGGTCTCCGCGGAAACCACGCTCCTGATGGAATGGGCGGAACTCCATCTCGCTCGTCTTGCGGCCTCCCACATCGCCGGGGTGGACAACATTCAGGCAGATTACCTCAGTCGTCAGCGCTTGGACCCCGGCGAATGGTCTCTCTCCGCCGAAGCGATGGACCTCCTGGTTCGGCGTTGGGGACCGCCACGGTTGGACTTGATGGCCACAGCTCTCACCAAGGCCCCGCGCTTCTTCAGTCGCAGACGGGAGCGCGGCGCGGAGGGGGTGGATGCCCTAGCGTTACCGTGGCCGTCAGGCCAGCTCCTATATGTGTTTCCCCCCTGGCCCTTGGTGGGCAAGATTCTTCGACGCATCGAAAATCACCACGGTCCTGTGATTCTCGTGGCTCCGGAATGGCCGCGGCGGCCTTGGTTTGCGGATCTGGTTCACATGGCTGTGGACGGTCCACTCCGTCTGGGTCATCTTCCACGGCTACTACACCAGGGTCCGGTATTTTTCGAGCAGGCGGCACTCTTTTGTCTTGCGGCCTGGCTTTTGAACGGCGCCGCCTCCGACGCCGAGGATATCCGGAAGCGGTGATCTCTACGATGCTTAGGGCTCGTAAGCCCTCGACCTCTGTTGCCTACGTGCGAGTGTGGAAGGTCTTCGAGTCCTGGTGTGTCGGTCAGGGGACCCGGCCGACGGAAGCAACGGTTCCTCTGATCCTTCAATTTTTGCAGGACGGATTGGATAAGGGTCTAGCATACAATTCTCTTCGAGTACAGGTGGCGGCCCTGAATGTTCTGGTACAGACACCGGTTTCTCTGCCCCTTCAAGCGGATATCGCTCGTTTCCTGAAGGGTGCTAAGCATCTCCGACCTCCAGTTCGAGATCCCTGTCCGTCGTGGAACCTTAATTTAGTTCTCCGGGCGCTGGTGAGTGCCCCTTTCGAGCCCCTACAGGATGCTTCCCTCAAGGACCTCACTATGAAGACGGTGTTTTTGGTCGCGATCTCTTCTGCCCGGCGCATCTCGGAGCTCCAGGCCCTCTCCTGCAGGGAACCGTACCTCCGTCTTTCGGAGGCGGGAGTTTCACTACGTACCGTACCATCTTTCCTGCCGAAGGTGGTCTCCCCCTTCCATTTGAACCAGACGGTGGAACTACCGGCGTTTCCCCCAGGAGAAGAGAGGTCTCTTCGTCTTTTGGACGTCAAACGTGTTCTGCTCCGTTATCTGGAAGCTACCAATGATTTCCGGATTTCCAATCATCTCTTTGTGCTCTGGTCGGGTCCTAAGAAGGGCTCCTCCGCATCGAAGACGACGATTGCCCGCTGGATTAAGGATGCCATTTCAGCGTCTTATATCGGAGCGGGGCGTACTCCTCCTGCGGGCGTCAGAGCTCATTCTACGCGCTCGCAGGCGACTTCTTGGGCGGAGGCCCGGTCCGTCTCTCCACAGGAAATCTGCCGGGCAGCGACATGGAAGTCGTTGCATACCTTTGCTCGGCATTATCGGCTACACCTGCCGTCTTCGGATCCTGCGCTTTTTGGCGATCAGGTTCTCCGAGCAGGGCTCTCAAGGGCCCACCCGGTTTAGGGAAGCTTGGGTACATCCCACCGTCTGGACTGATCCTGGTACGTACAGGGAAAAGAAAATTATTCCTTACCTGCTAATTTTCGTTCCTGTAGTACCATGGATCAGTCCAGACGCCCACCACTCTGGGTTTGTGCGCTCCTGCTCGGAATCTTATGCGTCTTCTGTCTCTCTTCTTCTCTGGTTCTCTATCAGAGTTGTACAGCTCCTCACAAATTAACTGGGGCGACCTCGTTTGGGTTCGTGCCTATTCATTGTTCTTGATGTTGACTTAAGTCAGGTTTTTTGATCCAAATTGTTTTGTTATTGCTCTTTTGGGCTTTGTTATTCATGATACTGAGCTCCAGCAGAGGGTGCGCTGGTATAAGAGGCGGTGCCCTCGAGCTCTGTTCTGACTCCATCTGCTGGACGGGGGACATAACCCACCGTCTGGACTGATCCATGGTACTACAGGAACGAAAATTAGCAGGTAAGGAATAATTTTCTTTTAGAGGTAGGTAATCAAACTGCTTGTAGTTTAGGCAAATCTGCCAAAATACTGAAAGCAAAACTTTGAGTAGTTTTGTTTTGTTTACTGCTCCATGAAAAGTACTGGCAGAAATCTGTGCCAGCTTTTTGTGCAGGTACTTTTTTTTAGGAAAACGTATACAGGTAGTTTGAGAAAATGCCTCCCCGAGCTAATCCCATTCATGAATGCCTGCAAAGATATTCAGGGAAAAGTAGCCACATTGCTGACTGGTGAGGGTATTTTTACCTGCTTAGAGAGCGGGCCTAGTCTCTGGGTAAAGCTCCAGAGGAATATTTATTCTGTTTTTTATGTAATAAACTGTTACAGCTCTGTTTTATTCAGTGGACAGCCTGCTGAAGTACACAGGCTATGGAAATGCAGCAGGACTGCTGGCAGCCAGGGGCCTGCTGGCAGGAGGAAGAGGCGACTACTGGTACTCAGACGATGAAGACACAGACACAGAGGAGTACAAATCAGCAAAGCCAAAGTACAGTATTCCTCATTCATTCATTTATCCTCAAAACTCTTCTCAGATTTTAGTTTGGTTTTCTTGTTTGCTGTCCGATTTAAAATTTTTCATTTCAAATTGTATTTTTATATTATGGGCCCAGCAGTTTCCTTCGCCTCAGTCAGAACCACACTTCAGCACCATGAGCCTTCATTTAGAACTATCTGGCAATTTTCCCCTATTTTGCATCCCATCCCAATTCACTTAACCCAGTCCTCAGCCAAGGACCATGCAGCAAGGCTCCTCCTGCAATCTTGCAGTTGTAGGCCCTAAATTTGGCCAGCAGGTGTCACCAATGTGCATTGACTGAGACTTCCTCCCCATCAGTGGCTATGAAATCTGCTTCTGCAGTACTCCCAGTCCCAGCTGGTCTGGGGAGTAGAAGACCCAAGTCAGGAACTGACTTGGGTCTTCTACTACAGCCAAAAGATCTTCATTCAAAAATTGGAAGAAGGATCCAACAGACGAAAATAGGATAATGCATAAACATTGGCAAGTTAAATGTAAGACATTGATAAGACAGGCTAAGAGAGAATTTGAAAAGAAGTTGGCTGTAGAGGCAAAAAATCACAGTAAAAAGTTTTTTAAATATATCCGAAGCAGAAAGCCTGTGAGGGAGTCAGTTGGACCGTTAGATGATCGAGGGGTTAAAGGGGCACTTAGAGAAGATAAGGCCATCGCGGAAAGATTAAATGATTTCTTTGCTTCGGTGTTTACTGAAGAGGATGTTGGGGAGGTACCCGTAATGGAGAAGGTTTTCATGGGTAATGATTCAGATGGACTGAATCAAATCACGGTGAACCTAGAAGATGTGGTAGGCCTGATTGACAAACTGAAGAGTAGTAAATCACCTGGACCGGATGGTATACACCCCAGAGTTCTGAAGGAACTAAAAAATGAAATTTCAGACCTATTAGTAAAAATTTGTAACTTATCATTAAAATCATCCATTGTACCTGAAGACTGGAGGATAGCAAATGTAACCCCAATATTTAAAAAGGGCTCCAGGGGCGATCCGGGAAACTACAGACCGGTTAGCCTGACTTCAGTGCCAGGAAAAATAGTGGAAACATCAAAATCACAGAACATATAGAAAGACATGGTTTAATGGAACAAAGTCAGCATGGCTTTACCCAGGGCAAAGTCTTGCCTCACAAATCTGCTTCACTTTTTTGAAGGAGTTAATAAACATGTGGATAAAGGTGAACTGGTAGATATAATATACTTGGATTTTCAGAAGGCGTTTGACAAAGTTCCTCATGAGAGGCTTCTAGGAAAAGTAAAAAGTCATGGGATAGGTGGCGATGTCCTTTCGTGGATTGCAAACTGGCTAAAAGACAGGAAACAGAGAGTAGGATTAAATGGGCAATGTTCTCAGTGGAAGGGAGTGGACAGTGGAGTGCCTCAGGGATCTGTATTGGGACCCTTACTGTTCAATATATTTATAAATGATCTGGAAAGAAATAAGACGAGTGAGGTAATCAAATTTGCAGATGACACAAAATTGTTCAGAGTAGTTAAATCACAAGCAGATTGTGATAAATTGCAGGAAGACCTTGTGAGACTGGAAAATTGGGCATCCAAATGGCAGATGAAATTTAATGTGGATAAGTGCAAGGTGATGCATATAGGGAAAAATAACCCATGCTATAATTACACAATGTTGGGTTCCAATTTAGGTGCTACAACCCAAGAAAGAGATCTAGGCGTCATAGTGGATAACACATTGAAATCGTCGGTTCATTGTGCTGCGGCAGTCAAAAAAGCAAACAGAATGTTGGGAATTATTAGAAAAGGAATGGTGAATAAAACGGAAAATGTCATAATGCCTCTGTATCGCTCCATGGTGAGACCGCACCTTGAATACTGTGTACAATTCTGGTCACCGCATCTCAAAAAAGATATAATTGCGATGGAGAAGGTACAGAGAAGGGCTACCAAAATGATAAGGGGAATGGAACAACTCCCCTATGAGGAAAGACTAAAGAGGTTAGGACTTTTCAGCTTGGAGAAGAGACGACTGAGGGGGGATATGATAGAGGTGTTTAAAATCATGAGAGGTCTAGAATGGGTAGATGTGAATCGGTTATTTACTCTTTCGGATAGTAGAAAGACTAGGGGGCACTCCATGAAGTTAGCATGGGGCACATTTAAAACTAATCGGAGAAAGTTCTTTTTTACTCAACGCACAATTAAACTCTGGAATTTGTTGCCAGAGAATGTGGTTAGTGCAGCTAGTATAGCTGTGTTTAAAAAAGGATTGGATAAGTTCTTGGAGGAGAAGTCCATTACCTGTTATTAAGTTCACTTAGAGAATAGCCACTGCCATTAGCAATGGTTACATGGAATAACTTAGTTTTTGGGTACTTGCCAGGTTCTTGTGGCCTGGATTGGCCACTGTTGGAAACAGGATGCTGGGCTTGATGGACCCTTGGTCTGACCCAGTATGGCATTTTCTTATGTTCTTAAACTCAGGTCCCACTGTATGTTAATGCTCAGCATTGCTTCTGCCCCACTAGGCCAGCCCTGAAGTTGTTTTTTAAATCTTCCATAAATTTCTATTTTGTACTTTTTCATGAGTATAGAAATGTTGAGTCAAGTAGAAAGCCTTTAGGACTGCTGCTTTCATTGGCACAACATGCAAAGTCATGGACCTGCACAGGGTAACAAGCACACCTTAAATATATGATCTCGGCTCAGGGATTTGGTGACACCCTTTTTTTTTAACTGCAGTTTTGTTCTCCCAGAAGTAAGTCTTCCTCTCATCCTGCTGTATTCATGCTTGGGTGTATCAGGTGCTGTGGTCTCCTTCCCTAAAGTTGGATTTCAACTCTGTTCATACTTTGGGTATCAACAGAGTGATGCTAGATCACTCTTTCTGATGACAATTATTGCCACAGTAAATTAGTTTACAAAATATAGAATGGTAAAAATAGATGACCAATCAAGAACTTCAAACAATTTTTTTTATCCCAGGTATAAATTAAATTCAGAAGGGAGACTTGTTATTGTATTGATTTTATTTGTACTAATACCACATTTCTGAGTTATGAAATAATCCATGAAAATCTGTGTCATGACGAGAGATCAACCCCAAAATCAAATGACAGGTATTGGTTCCATGTATTTCCTGCCCTTTGGAAAGAATAAGATTTACTAATAAATCTCTAGAGAGAGAGTAATAATGGTCTATAAAGAGAATGGATAGATGGGTATCATGGATGTGATGGTTGACGGAGCCTAGTAGGCGAACCTACTAGGCCCATGCCGACAGCAGGTGAACTCGCTCTTACTAGGGCTGGATCTAGGGCTTCACCTATATCGGCTCCTTTTCCTGCAGGTTGAGCCTTTGGGTTCCAGGGCTCAGACAAAGTTGAGTATCAGGCAGAGATCAGGGCAAACAGCAAGCAAACAGTGGCTGGATCTAAGCAAAGGTCGGGGGCAGGCAGCAAGCAAACGGTGTCCGAGTCCAGGCTAAGTTCTAGAGCAGGCGGTAATCCAGAGGAAACTGGGGATGCACCGATTGAGTCACTGCACGTTTCTTAATAAAATCCACCCCCTTGTGCGTCGCCGCGAGCATGTTATAAAATTGGGGCAGCCATGTGCGTGCGCTGGGAACCGAGCGCACGTGGACACATGCGCGAGCATTTGAAAATCTGTCCCAAGCGCTTGTTATCCCCGGAACTTTATTTCTGGTCCTAATGAGGAGCAAGTCTGGAGATCTTGAGTTTTAGGCCGTTCAGGGTTAAGTGGGGGGTTTGCTGGATGAAGAACCAAAAGGGTCTTGAAAACCTCAATATGGACTGGGAAAAATGATGGACTATTAGGAAAAACTGGGTTTTCTCTTGCGCAAGCATGTTTTAAAATCCGCTTGCATACGCGCATAAAAGCTGCTAGAAGCCTAGCTGTAATACGCGCAGGAGGGGTTCTTAAATAATTTGCAAATACTTGCGAGCACAATTTAAAATTGCAGCATCTCGCCATTCACACACCAATGCACATGTATATGGTCACACGTGCGTTGCTTTTAAAATCGATCTGTAAGACAGTAACTTTAAAATGAGTGCATATGCACCCACATATGTGTGTATGCAAGCACGAGCACACATATGCAGGAATTTTAAATCATCCACAGAAGTACACATATAAAATTTAAAATATACCTAGTGCTCATCTGTGTGCTTCTACTTTTGAGCAGGTACACAAGCAAATGTTAATCGCGTATCTTCCTTAGGAATTTGTCATCTTTAATGTGTGCAACTATACAGATTTTAAAACATGCACGCATGAAGGAAATACCCAGTTTGACAAATGAATTCACTAATTGGCCAAGTCTATCTCTAGGTCATCCAGACCCCTCTGGTTCTTCAGCCTGCACTCCCCCCAGTTTACTCGGAACCCTCACCCAGTCATTTTAGGCCTAAAACGAGTTTTCTTCAGACTTACACCTCATCAAGAGCAGAAGTAAATAAGTGCAGGTAACAGCCCGACGCACGCTGCAGGCATGGGATTTATAATCCATATGTACATGGTAGAAGGAGGACAACCAATGGGACAGTGCTATACCGGGGTACAAATTATATCGCATTGACAGAAAGGAGCACCCAGGAGGCAGTGTGGTGCTTTATGTCCGGGATGGCATAGAGTCCAACAGGATAAACATCCTGCACGAGACTAAATGCACAATTGAATCTTTATGGGTAGAAATCCCTTGTGTGTCGGGGAAGACTATAGTAAAAGGATTATACTACCGTCTACCTGGTCAAGATGGTGAGACTGACAGTGAAATGCTAAGAGAAATTAGGGAAGCTAACCAAATTGGTAGTGCAGTAATAATGGGAGACTTCAATTACCCCAATATTGACTGGGTAAATGTATCATCGGGTCACGCTAGAGAGATAACGTTCCTGGATGGAATAAATGATAGCTTTATGGAGCAATTGGTTCAGGAACCGACGAGAGAGGGAGCAATTTTAGATCTAATTCTCAGTGGAGAACAGGATTTGGTGAGAGAGGTAACGGTTGTGGGGCCGCTTGGCAGTAGTGATCATAATATGATCAAATTTGATTTCATGACTGGAAGAGGGACAGTAAGCAAATCTTCTGCTCTCGTGCTAAACTTTCAAAAGGGAATCTTTGATAAAATGAGAAAAATAGAAAAAAACTGAAAGGAGCAGCTACAAAAGTAAAAAGTGTGCAAGAGGCGTGGTCATTGTTAAAAAATACCATCCTAGAAGCACAATCCAGATGTATTCCACACATTAAGAAAGGTGGAAAGAAGGCAAAACAATTACCGGCATGGTTAAAAGGGGAAGTGAAAGAAGCTATTTTATCCAAAAGATCTTCATTCAAAAATTGGAAGAAGGATCCAACAGAAGAAAATAGGATAAAGCATAAACGTTGGCAAGTTAAATGTAAGACATTGATAAGACAGGCTAAGAGAAAATTTGAAAAGAAGTTGGCCGTAGAGGCAAAAACTCACAGTAAAAACTTTTTTAAATATATCCGAAGCAGAAAGCCTGTGAGCGAGTCAGATGGACTGTGATGACCGAGGGGTTAAAGGGGCACTTAGAGAAGATAAGCCCATCGCGGAAAGATTAAATGATTTCTTTTCTTCGGTGTTTACTGAAGAGGATGTTGGGGAGGTACCACATTCAACACCAAAGACCCCCTTCTCCGTGTCTCTTCCATTCAGGGGAAACTCCTTCCAGGCACCATTGCTACCTGAACCAAGCCTCTCACGTTACACACTGCCATTCTGCATCATCCTGTCATCCTGGGTCTACCGTGGCTTCGGAAGCACTCGCCTGTAATCTCGGATTCCCTCCAGGTGGCATCCTGGGGACCATTTTGCTTTGATTCCTGTCTGGCTGCGGTTCCTCGACCACAGTTACCTCTCCTGACAACTCCCTTGGCCCTGCCTTCGCACTACCAAGACTACCTCGACGTCTTTTCCAAACAGAAGGCCGAGATCCTCCCGGAGCATCGCCCCTTTGACTGTGCGATCAATTTGCTTCCGGGTACCACGCCGCCCCGGGGACGGGGTATACCCTTTGTCCCTTCCGGAGACGCAAGCCATGTCCGCTTATATCCGGGAGAACCTGGACCGAGGACTCATTCGATCCTCCAAGTCCCCGGCTGGAGTCGGGTTCTTCTGGGTAGCAAAGAAGGATGGATCCCTTCAACCCTGCATAGATTACTGGGGCCTGAACAGCATCACTCGGCGGGATCGGTATCCCTTATCCTTGATTCCTGAACTTCTCGACGCCTGCAGGGAGCCAAGGTATTTAGCAAGCTGGACCTTCATGGGGCGTAAAACCTAGTGCACATCCATCCTGGAGACGAGTGGAAGACTGCTTTTAACACAAGGGACGGCCACTACGAATACCTGGTCATGCCCTTCGGCCTCTGCAATGCCCCGGCAGTATTTCAGAACCTCATGAATGAGGTCCTGAGGGAAATGTTCATACCTCGGTAATTGTTTACCTTGACGATATGCTCATTTACTCCAAGGACTTGGAGACACATCGCTATGATGTTCGCCGCGTTCTACAGAAACTCCGAGATAACCAACTCTAAGCAAAGTTTGAGAAATGTCTCTTCGAGCAAGAGTCGCTATCCTTCCTTGGGAACATTGTATCCTCCACAGGTTTCCTTATGGACCCGGAGAAGGTCGCGGCGATCAAGGATTGGCCGCAACCACTGGGAGTGAAGGCACTCCAATGGTTCCTGGGGTTCGCTAACTTTTACCGGCAGTTTATTCCTCACTATTCCCAGATGGTGGCCCCGTTGACGGCCTTACCAGAAAGGGCGCCAACGCTAAGAACTGGCCACTGGCAGCTCTACGAGTCTTCCAGGACTTAAAGAATGCGTTCCTCCAGGACACTTGCCTCCGCCACCCTGACCCTCAATGCCAGTTCATCGTGGAGGTCAACGCCTCAGACTTTGCTGTCGGGGCCGTTCTGAGCCAGTTGTCCACCGAGGCAAATCCCTGTCGTGTTCCTACTACTCATGTAAGTTCACACCCGCAGAGAGGAAGTACGGCATCGGTGATAAGGAGCTGCTGGCCATCAAACTAGCTTTCGAAGAATGGCACCAATGATTGGAGGGGGCCCAACATCTGATAGTCGTTTATACCGACCACTAGAACCTGGAATACCTGTGCCGCGCCCAGCGTCTTAATCCATGGCAGGCGCGCTAGTCACTCTTCTTCAGCCGTTTCAATTTTTCCCTCCGTTACCGACCAGCATCCAAGAACATCCGGGCGGATGCTCTCTCCCGTACGATGGAGACTGAAGACACCACCAACCCACTTCAGTATATTTTGGACCCAGCCAAAGTCCTGCTGGCCGCATCGAGGTGGCCCCCACAGGTAAGACTGTGGTGCCCTCTCGTTCCCATAGGAAAGTCTTAGCGTGGGCCCCCGATTCACTGACCACCACGCATCCAGGAACTGCCAGGACCCTGGAGCTTCTGACAGAGTTCTATTGGTGGCCGGGAGGCGTGTGTCCAACTGACGACCGATCAATGGGTCCTCTTAGCTGCTCTGCCAGGAAGCTGCGCAGTTCTAACCTTCGGCCCTTGCACACTCCATGGACTCCCGGGCCACTTATCTAACAGACTTACCGAAGGCACTAGCAGACCTTCTCCATAGATGTTTCTATCCTTTCGAATGGTCTCTGACTACATGTGTAGCGAGCAAAATCTTCTAGCGCTGAGTTCAACCGAATCAAACCATACGGTGGACAGATTCTACTCCCTACACATGTATCGGAATGCGTTCCCATGGACGCCTTTGCTCGCTCTGCAACAAAGGTCTCTTATATGTGTCTCTTTCGATGCCTCTCATAGCCAAAACTCTCATTATGCTACAACAGGACAGGGTTCAATGTTTCTCAGACCCACGTCCTGACCGCGACAAGTATGCTTCCCATACTTCTCAACCTATCATTCCAGTAACCAATTCGCCTGCTCACAGCTCAGTCTCATATCACAGTTTTACCTTCTTCCCCTAGTTTAACACACTCAGTTAATGACTCCTTCAGGAACACCTGCATCTTAGCAAAGGGGTCTTTCATCAAATCGCATTAGGGCCCTTGATAAATAACACATCACAAGATGCGTATGCAAATTTTAAAATTTTTCCCAAATGGGAGGAATTTTGGCAGAGTTAGGGCAGAGTAAATTAAAATGAGGGGTGCTAAAGATTGCATGCCATAGCGTAATGTACATTATTGCAGATTTTAATGCCGGAAATAACCACACCTTTTTTCCTGGCATTATGCTATGCGATATGCCCGAAATGGGATTTGTGCTAAAAGTCATAAATTTCGTTTTGGGCGGGAGAAGGGAGAGAGAGAGAGAGAAAACGCCTACATATTAGGCAACTTTTTAAACCACTGCAGGAGGGATTACCAGTAACTCGGGCTGAGGTTTTGGGGGCAGTTTTACATGCACAGTCAGAGGTACAAACAGCACAGTACACATCAGTGAAGGTTTGATGTGATTTGGAGTGATGACAGGTACAGAAAGATGAGATTTGTACATTGTACTCTCGACCTAGCGTGATCCACTCTCTGTCTAACTGCTATGAAGCCAGATCGAGAGTATAAATCTCATTTTGTGTACCTTTCATCACTCCATATCACATCAAATCTTCACTGATCATAACTGTGCAATTCGTACCTCTGACTGTGCATGCAAAACTGCCCCAAAACCTAGGCCACCACCAAAACCTCACCCCGAGTCACTAGTTGCCCCGATACAGTGGTATAAATAGTTTTCTTATATGAGAGCCTTTCTCTCTCTCTCTTTCTCTGAAGTCCAGGACGCTCACCTTTGAATGAACTGCCTATGTTTTAATACTGAACCACCTTTCTCATGATCACTGGATCCCAGATGATCTCTGATTATGACATCAGGAACACACTCCCCATCTATAAGTACCAGGTCCAGTATCAGCCCCGCCCCCCAATTTAAAAATCCTGAACTTTCTTCTAGTGACCCTGTAATCAGCCTGACATTATATTTGAGTGTACAGAGAGATTCATGGTCACAGGAAGGTGACAGTGCATAGATGAGTTAGAGCACTGAGGGCTGGATTTTCAAAGGCCTTAAAAAGGCCCCGGGACGCGTGTAAGTCCCGGGGCTTTACTAAAGGGGTGGTCCGGGGCGGGGCCAGAGGCCTCCGATAGAGCGGCCATTGCCACTGTGTCGGAGGATAGCGTGCCGACAGGCTGCCGGCAGCCGCAAAAGGTAAGACAAAGGTCAGGGGGGTTAGAGTAGGGCTGGGGGGGGGGAAGGTTAGGGGAAGGGGGGGAAGGTCAGGCTAGGGGGAAGGGAAGTTACCTCACAGGCCGCTCCGATTTCGGAGAGGTCTGGGAGGGAATGGGGGAAGGCAGCGCGGCTCGGCGCGCGTAAGATGCACAATTGTGGACCCCCTTGCGCGCGCTGACCCCCGATTTTATAACATGCGTGCGCACCTTTTAAAATCTACCCCTGAGGTTCCAATTCCTGCACCGTGCTGAGAGATTCCTGCTTTCCGTTCCCTCAGCAGACTTTTGGTCCTCAGCTACTGTAGACATTAAGATATGTGGATTTCATTCCCAGCTCTCCCAGGGATGGACGATGGAGTGGCAAATACTCTTCTTAGAATGATATCGAATGACTGTTCAGTAGCTGCATCATGCCTGGTGCACAGCAGGGCACTGCAAGAGTTGCTCTTTATAAAGTAGTTGATACCTATAAGAAAGAAATGGAAAAATATCAATAGTTTTACATGATGAGATCTGTAGGGAAGTAGTAAGGCAGGCATAGGTAACTGTGATCCTCAAGTGCTGCAAACAGGTCTAGTTTTTCAGGATAACCACAATGAATATGCATGACATGCACATCTATCTCATGTATATTCATTATTGATATTGGCCCTTCTAGAAGAGCAGAGTTGCCTACTCTTGAAGAAAGGAGAGGCTGTGTCTGATTACTTTCCAGTAAGAGCTGATGGAGTTGGACGAGAGGAAATTTACAATGGTTTTCTGTCAAGAGTTGGATAGGAAAGAGTGAAATCCTTGGTGGCTCATAAATAACTGCTAGATTGAAAAAAAGAGAAAATATTCCACTCGTATTTGCTATAAACTGAAAGGAAATGAATGTTTTGGAGATAAATGGAAGAAATAATGTTGGTTGTGTTTGTCTCTGCAGCATTAACCTCATCACAGGGCACATGGAGGAACCGATGCCCAATCCCCTGGATGAAATGACTGAGGAGCAGAAGGAGTATGAAGCGATGAAGCTGGTCACTATGTTTGACACACTTTCCAGGTATGGCTTCTCTTTTCTATCCTCGGCCATAGAACTTCTCGTATACATTTTGAATGTACTTTCTTCCCTCTTAGTTTGGGATTTTCTCAATCACGTTTGCTGTACTTTTCTTGGAAGAAACCATCTGCTTTTCTTACAAAAGAGTTTCTTAATTAGTTGAAGTAATGCCTGGCTACAGATTTAGGGGTAGATTTTACACTTTGGACGCACCAATCTTCTACCATGCGTGCACCGGGGGACGTTAGCATTGGGGCCTTCCCCAGTTCCCTCCCAGTCCTGTCCAACTAAGGAGCGGACTGGGAGGGAATTTCCCTACCCCCTACCCACACTCCCTCCCTCTTCCCCTCTCCTCCCCACCCCCTAAACCCTGCCTTTTTTTGGTATTTTTCTTTGTTTTGCAAGTTAATTCAGCTCCAGCTGCCGGCACCCAACTCTCTGGGACAGCAAACAATGGCGTTGTCCCGGCCCTCCGGCCCGCCCCATCGAAGAAGCCCGGCACTTGTGCACGTACCGGGCTTTATGCCATGGCCGAGCCCCTTCGAAAATTGGTTTAGCGTGCGCAAGGCCCGGATTTTACGCACGCAGGGCGTTTAAAATGCGGGCTTCTGTGTGGTGGGTGCTTTCCCCTGTATTACCATGCAGGGAAAGCTGTTAGGTTGCATTTGATGGAAGTCTCTTTCAGTCATAGTCCTGCCTCAGTCCCCAAGGGCAGAACAAAGATCAGAACCCAGGAGATAAACAGCTTGCAGGCCCTTGCAATGTTATCACAGGCTTCTGGCCATCCTAAGATTTTATCTTTAGCAAACTGACATTGTAGCTAAAAACATCTTTTGTGCCCATCCTTGTATATTAGAGAGATTCTGAATTAATGACCAGGCTTTATTTATAACCCTGCATTTTTCTTTGTTGGAAGGAGTTGAATAATAAATGATTAATTTAAAATGTCAGGGTTCTCTTTTCCTAGCCAACCTCACCTCAAGACCAAGAATCCCTGGGCTGATGCTGCAAGCCCAATTACCAGTGCCTGTGGTTTTGTTCTGAATTGAGTAGAAGTCAATAAAGCACACATGTAAGAGAACCTGCTGAAACTCATTAAAACACACAATTAATTAGGAAGGAATTGTTCAGGCAATGCCATTCTCTAATCTTTTTCTAATAACAGAAAGAGACGAAGGTCCATGAAAGGATAGGAACTGTTCTGTAGCACTCAATTAGGAGAAGGTGAATAGGTCTTGTGCATGCTGTGTTACCCAAGCAGGATAAGTCATTCAGCCCCTGGGTCTCTGCTGTGCCTGGAGCACACCGTGCAGACAAGAAAGAAATGCCCTGGAAAAAAGGCAAGAGTTTCTGAGTAGTCATCAATCTAAGAGACAAGTAGGATGCTAAAGCTTGTCTAGGTGAATCCAGAAGGACTGGGAGACGTAAAAGAGAGGACAAGGAATGTCTTTGCCTTAACAATCTGCAGCTAATAAAGATACTTCATTAGAAGGCTTGCAGCGTGTACTGGAAGGATGCGACTTACAGGCAGGGATTGAATTAGGTGTGGGTCAGAAAATAAACTGTATAAGAAATTGGGCAAGTGCACATTTTATTACTTTTTATTTATTTTGGTATTTATAGGGAGGGTAATTTTCAAAGGCCTTTCCATGGCTAAAACAGTGTTTTACCCACGGAAATGCCCTCCTGCTATGTGGATAAACGTGCATGACTATAGCCTGCAGTGCTACGTGAGAAAACATGTGCATGTCTATAGCCTGCAGTGCTACGTGAGAAAACATGTGCATGCTATAGCCTGCACTGCTACGTGAGAAAACATGTGCATGATTATAGCCTGCAGTGCTCTGTGGGTAAACATATGCATGCCGATAGCCTGCAGTGTTACGTGAGAAAACGTGCATGTCTATAGCCTGCAGTGCTACATGAGAAAACATGTGCATGTCTATAGCCTGCAGTGCTACGTGAGAAAACATGTGCATGACTATAGCCTGCAGTGCTATGTGGGTAAACGTGCATGACTCTAGCCTGCAGTGCTACGTGAGAAAACATGTGCATGACTCTAGCCTGCAGTGCTACTTGAGAAAACATGTGCATGTCTATAGCCTGCAGTGCTATGTGGGTAAACGTGCATGTCTGTAGCCTGCAGTGCTACATGTGAAAACATGTGCATGTCTATAGCCTGCAGTGCTACGTGAGAAAACATGTGCATGTCTATAGCCTGCAGTGCTATGTGGGTAAACGTGCATGTCTATAGCCTGCAGTGCTACATGTGAAAACATGTGCATGTCTATAGCCTGCAGTGCTACGTGAGAAAACATGTGCATGACTATAGCCTGCAGTGCTACGTGAGAAAACATGTGCATGTCTATAGCCTGCAGTGCTACGTGAGAAAACATGTGCATGACTATAGCCTGCAGTGCTACGTGAGAAAACATATGCATGACTATAGCCTGCAGTGCTATGTGGGTAAACATATGCATGACTATAGCCTGCAGAGCTACTTGAGAAAACATATGCATGACTATAGCCTGCAGTGCTACGTGGGTAAACATGTGCACGAGTATAGCCTGCAGTGCTACGTGAGAAAACATATGCACGACTATAGCCTGCAGTGCTACGTGAGAAAACATGTGCACGACTATAGCCTGCAGTGCTACGTGAGAAAACATGTGCATGACTATAGCCTGCAGTGCTACGTGAGAAAACATGTGCATGCTATAGCCTGAAGTGCTATGTAGGTAAACATGTGCAGTGCTACGTGAGAAAACATGTGCATGACTATAGCCTGCAGTGCTACGTGAGAAAACATGTGCATGCTATAGCCTGCAGTGCTACGTGAGAAAACATGTGCATGACTATAGCCTGCAGTGCTACGTGAGAAAACATGTGCATGCTATAGCCTGAAGTGCTACGTGAGAAAACATGTGCATGACTATAGCCTGCAGTGCTAAGTGAGAAAACATGTGCATGACTATAGCCTGCAGTGCTACGTGAGAAAACATGTGCATGCTATAGCCTGAAGTGCTATGTAGGTAAACATGTGCAGTGCTACGTGAGAAAACATGTGCATGACTATAGCCTGCAGTGCTACGTGAGAAAACATGTGCATGCTATAGCCTGAAGTGCTATGTAGGTAAACATGTGCAGTGCTACGTGAGAAAACATGTGCATGACTATAGCCTGCAGTGCTACGTGAGAAAACATGTGCATGACTATAGCCTGCAGTGCTACGTGAGAAAACATGTGCATGACTATAGCCTGCAGTGCTACGTGAGAAAACATGTGCATGCTATAGCCTGAAGTGCTATGTAGGTAAACATGTACATATATATAGCCTGTAGTGAGCAGCAGGGTAGGGTTTGTATTTATACGCATACATTTTCTCACACAAATTAGCAGCTATAATTGTGTGTGGAAAACTTCCCCTTTGAAAATTTGGGTAACTTGGCCCATGTTTGATTGAAATTATCCTCATAGTACTCTAAGGCATCTGTGCATGCTAATGAAGGATAATCTGTAGTTTAAGCATTCACAACCTATGTACTAAAATGAAATAAACGGTAAGGTATTTACTGCTGATTTTTTTAAAGTTAGAAACAAGCTCACCACCTAGAAATATAAAAAGGAAAACCTGACAAGAAGACTTCTTTCATTAATGTGAAGTTACTTTTGGTGTTCTACTGCAGCAGCAGAAGCAAAGGGAGGAAGGAGCATGAGAATCAGGGAAATGAGTCAGAAATGGAGATGCAAGACTGAGAGAAAGAGGACAAAAAGTACAAAAGAGAGGAGGAGAAGGAACCAGATATGGCAAAGGAGACAGGAGAACCCTCAACAAGCATCACTGTATAGGAAAATGAGGAAAATAGAAAAAAACTGAAAGGTGCAGCAGCAAAGGTTAAGAGGGTACAACAGGTGTGGACATTGTTAAAAAATACCATCTTAGAAGGCAGTTCAGATGTATTCCACACATTTAGAAAGGTAGAAGGAAGGCCAAATAATTGCTAGTATGGTTAAAAGGTGAGGTGACAGAGGCTATTTTAGCCAAAAAATCTTCCTTCAAAAATTAGAAAAGGGATCCATCTAAAGAAAATAGGAAAAAGCATAAGCATTGGCAAGTTAAATGTAAGAAACTGATAAGAAAGGCTAAGAGAATTTGAAATGAAGTTGTCCGTAGTGGCAAAAACTCATAATAAAAACTTTAAAAAATATATCCCAAACAAGAAACCTGCAAGGGAGTCGGTTGGACCATTAGATGACCGAGGGGTTTAAAGGGGCTCTTAGGGAAGATAGGGCCATTGCGGAAAGACTAAATGAATTCTTTTCTTTGGTGTTACTGATGAGGATGTTGGGGAGATACCCTTTCCAGAGACAGTTTTCAAGGTGATGATTAGATGAACTGAACCAAATCACAGTGAATCTGGAAGATGTAGTAGGCCAGATTCACAGTTAGAAGAGTAGCAAATCACCTGGACCGGATGGTATGCATCCTAGAGTACTGAAGGAACTCAAAAATGAAATTTCAGACATATTACTAGTAATTTGTAACTTATCATTAAATTCATTGGGCCAGATTTTCAAAGGGGTACGCGTGTAAGATACGTGCGTACCCCCCGAAAACCTGCCCGAAGTTCCCCCTGCGCGCGCCGAGCCTATGTTGAGTAGGCTTGGCGGCACGCGCATGCCCCGGGATGCACGTAATTCCCGGGGCTTTCCTGGGGGGGGGGGGTGTTGGGGGGCGTGTCGCGGCGGCACGTCATTTGGGGGCGGGCTGCGGGCGTGGTTCCGTTTCGGGGGCATTGCCAAGGCCTCTGAAACGGTTCCCGGGCCTGGGAATCGCGCGCCAGCGGCTGGCCCAGCGCGCACAAGTTACGCTTACCTCAGGCTGGCGTAACTTGTGCAACAAAGGTAGGGGGGGGGGTTAGGTAGGGCTGGGGGGGTGGGTTTGGTAGGGGAAAGGAGGGGAAGGTGCAGGGGGTGGAAGGAAAGTTCCATTGGAGCGGCCTCGGAGGGAACGGAGGCAGGCTGCATGGCTCGGCGCTCTCAGGCTGCCGATTTTCCACAGCCTTGCGCGCGCCAATCCCAGATTTTAACAGATACGCGTGGATTCGCGCTTATCTATTAAAATCCCGCGTACTCATGTTTACGCCTGGTGCGCGAATAAAAGTACGCGTGTGCGCAAATTTGTAAAATTTACCCCATTGGTTGTACCTGAAGACTGGAAGGTGGCCAGTGTAACCCGATATTTAAAAAGGGTTCCAGAGGTGATCCGGGAATCTATAGACTGGTGAGCCTGACTTCAGTGCCGGGAAAAACCATGGAAACTGTTATAAAGAATAAAATTACAAAACATTTAGATAGAAATGGGTTAATGGGACACAACCAGCATGGCTTTACCCAAGGAAGTCTTGCCAGAAACGTAGCTACGTCGGGTGGATTAACATCTTCAGATAAGTCGGGACTTTGAAATTACATTGAAGGAGGCATTAGAATTTTATAAATAATAGTTAAAAAAATTCGGTTTTAAGGGATAAAAAAAAATTGTGTTGCAGTTTTCACTAGGGTTTGCACAGAATTTGAAAAAAACCCATAGGTGGAGGAGGATTGGTTGATGATTATACTTGAAAATCTAACAGACCTTATGCTGGGCTGAGAAACCTATATATGAAACCCTTCCTCTACCTTTTAAAAATTTTGTTGTTGAATTTTTGGGTAATGTGCAAGTGTTCTACGACACTTTGCAGTTTACCTTTCAAAATAATATGTAAATGAAGACTTGATTGCGAGCAAAGAATCATTTTGGACACTTGGTAATAAATTAAAACTCACTGGGGGTTTGTTCATATACTAGATTAGCAGTGAATGATGACATAGACTTAATTGACATCTCAGAGACATGGTGGAAAGAGGATAATCAATGGGACAGTGCTATACCGGGGTACAAATTATATCGCAATGACAGAGAGGAGCACTCGGGAGGCGGTGTGGTGCTTTATGTCCGGGATGGCATAGAGTCCAACAGGATAAACATCCTGCATGAGACTAAATACAAAATTGAATCTTTATGGGTAGAAATCCCTTGTGTGTCGGGGAAGACTATAGTGATAGGGTCCACCTGGTCAAGATGGTGCAACAGACAGTGAAATGCTAAGAGAAATTAGGGAAGTTAACCAAATTGGTAGTGCAGTAATAATGGGAGACTTCAATTACCAAATATAAAGAATATCTCTTAATCTATAAACCCACGATTAATATAACATCAGAGTAGACAACGTAGTTCTATGTACTTTAAATTCACAATGCTGTATGTTATTTCTAGTAGATTTAAAGAGATCACAATTATATGAAATTAGGGCCATCATATCACCCACTGTGCTTGCAAGTTGAAACTTGTATTTTATGCAGTTTGTTGGGTCACTTTTAATCATCGGAGGAGAGGAGGGAATCGAGTAAAGACTCTGAGACAATGCGAACAGAAGTGGATTTTCTATCTACAATCGGTCACTCCCGGTGGACTGAATAAAAAGATCGAATGGTTTCACTTCATGTGATTTCCCGCCGAAATCAGGCATGAATTTAATGTCAGGTGGATTCTTGAGCATTTAGTTTAAAATCAGATCCGGTCCGAGCTGTTTCACCGCTAAAATGCCAAGCGGAGAAATGGTGTCGGGTCCGGTAAGTGTCTCTATAAGTAATGCTGTCCCAACTGCGAAAAAATGCATTGTTAAAATATTTTCAGGAAAATGTTTATAAAATGCTGATAAAAGTTAAGATTGTTATAAAGATGAATTAACATGAAGCCTTTGATTTTTTAGAAATTATAGTGGACCTTCAGTCTCTACTAAGTCGCCTCAGTAACATTCGGCGATCTTAAAAGAAGCACTGACGTGAAAGATTTGCCTGTAATCCCGTCTGTAAGACGCACAGGGAGTGCTGGATCAGGAGAATCAGTAAAATTTACGTCTCTGAAGCAGCGGTATTGCAAAACGCGCGCGTTGGACAACTGACCCCGACAGTTACTTAAGTCAAGTTATACCTCCTGTACTCTTTTAATATATAAGTTTTTGGAAAAAAGTTAAAAATTGAATATTTAAATACTGGACTTTTGGACCGATGATTAAAAGTGACCCAACAAAGTGCATAAAATACAAGTTTCAACTTGCAAGCACAGTGGGTGGTATGATGGTCCCTAATTTCATATAATTGTGATCTCTTTAAATCTACTAGAAATAACATACAGCATTGTAAATTTAAAGTACATAGAACCACGTTGTCTACTCAGACTTCAATTACCCCAAGATTGACTGGGTAAATGTATCATCCGGACACGATAGAGAGATAACGTTCCTGGATGGAATAAATTATAGCTTTATGGAGCAATTGGTTCAGGAACCGACAAGAGAGGGAGCAATTTTAGATCTAATTCTCAGTGGAGCACAGGACTTGGTGAGAGAGGTAACGGTGGTGGGGCCGCTTGGCAATAGTGATCATAATATGATCAAATTTGATTTAATGACTGGAAGAGGAACAGTGTGCAAATCCAAGGCTCTCGTGCTAAACTTTCAAAAGGGAAACTTTGATAAAATGAGAAAAATTGTTAGAAAAAAACTGAATGGAGCAGCTACAAAAGGCTCTCTCACTCATTCATAAGGCCTTGTTCAATCCCGAAATGAATTGGTTCAATGACACCCTCCGATTTCACCAAGCCAATAAACCCACTAGACACATTCATCTCGCCACCATGCCCACCACCTCACCTAAACTTTACAAATTAACCTCCACGAGAGCCCGTGCATTATCTATCGCCGGGCCTATTCTCTGGAACACAATGCCAGTTGAACTTCGCCAAGAAGAATGCTCAAAAACTTTCAAGCGCAAGCTCAAGACCTGGCTCTTCACCAAAGCATATACTTAAAGTCCCCTTGCTCTCATCTACACCCTCCCTTCTCTGTCCCCTCTTGACTTGGTTTTTCACTAAAAGCGGGTGAGTCCCCGCTTGAACTGGCTTCTCCCTAAGCTTACACCATTCCTCTTCTCCCTCCCTTCTGTGTTACCCTTCCCCCCTCCATTCCCTACCTCTCCCCCCCCCTTCTCACCTCACCCCTTCCCTGAACTATTGTTATTTTATATTATTCCCTATAATTGTACATTTTGTATATACCTGCAATCTTCGCTTACAATAATTTACTAATCTAATTTTATTCTTCTGTCACTTTTCCCCCCCTTTTTTCTCTTCTTTTACCATCTTGTAATCATGTTATTCTAATTTTAGTTTAATGTTTTATTTCCCCTACCTTTCCTCATGCTCTAGTTATTATGTTCCAATATTTTTTAACTGTATTATGTTAAACTTGTTCGATGTAAAGCGCCGCCACTGGCACTAGTTTCTTGTTACGCTGTGAACCGATGTGATATCTTTGATGAATGTCGGTATATAAAACCGTTAAATAAATAAATAAATAAATAAATAAAAATAAAAGTAAAAAATGTACAAGAGGCCTGGTCATTGTTAAAAAAATACCATTCTAGAAGCACAGTCCAGATGTATTCCACACATTAAGAAAGGTGGAAAGAAGGCAAAACGATTACCGGCATGGTTAAAAGGGGAAGTGAAAGAAGATATTTTAGCCAAAAGATCTTCATTCAAAAATTGGAAGAAGGATCCAACAGAAGAAAATAGGATAATGCATAAATGTTGGCAAGTTAAATGTAAGACATTGATAAGTCAGGCTAAGAGAGAATTTGAAAAGAAGTTGGCTGTAAAGGCAAAAACTCACAGTTGAAACCTTTTTTAAATATATCCGAAGCAGAAAGCCTGTGAGGGAGTCAGTTGGACCGTTAGATGATCGAGGGGTTAAAGGGGCACTTAGAGAAGATAAGGCCATCGCGGAAAGATTAAATGATTTCTTTGCTTCGGTGTTTACTGAAGAGGATGTTGGGGAGGTACCCGTAATGGAGAAGGTTTTCATGGGCAATGATTCAGATGGACTAAATTAAATCACGGTGAACCTAGAAGATGTGGTAGACCTGATTGACAAACTGAAGAGTAGTAAATCACCTGGACCGGATGGTATACACCCCAGAGTTCTGAAGGAACTAAAAAATGAAATTTCAGACCTATTAGTAAAAATTTGTAACCTATCATTAAAATCATCCATTGTACCTGAAGACTGGAGGATAGCTAATATTATTTTATTTATTTATTTATTTATTTAAGTTTTTTTTTTATTTACCAACATTCAAGACGGTAGTCCCATCATGCTGGTTCACAAGAAACAGGGGTGCAATAAACTTTACAATTTGAACAATGGTGCAGAAAAGCAGATACATGTAACAGGGAATCAATAACTAGGAGTAAGAAGGAAAATGAAGATCAGATAATTATATATATATATATAATAACATTATAAGAGGTGGCTATTAATGCTATTACTAGCGAAGAATGTTGATTGGAGGAGGTTAAGTAATGTTGGAGTTAGGAAAGGCCTGCGTGAACAGCCACGTCTTGAGTCTTTTCTTGAATGTTGAGATGCTGGGTTCCATTCTAAGATCCGGGGGAATGGCGTTCCATAAAGTTGGACCAGCTGTGGAGAAGGCCCGATCTCTAAGCATGATGTGTCTGGTAGTTTTGGCTGGAGGTACTTGAAGAGATCCTTTGTAAGCATCTCTTGTCGGTCTTGTTGAGTAGTGTAATCGGAGGGGGATATGGAGATCGATTGGGGCTAATTGATGGATGTTTTTGAAAATGGTGAGAATGGTCTTGTAGATTATTCTGAAGTGGATAGGCAGCCAGTGGAGGCCCATCAGGATAGGGGTTATGTGTTCTCTTCTCCTGGTGTTAGTGAGTATACGGGCGGAGGCATTTTGGACCATTTGCAATGGTTTGGTGTGTGAAGAAGGGAGACCAAGCATGATGGTGTTACAATAGTCCAGCTTTGCGAAAATGATTGATTGTAGAATCGTTCTGAAGTCATGTGTGTGGAAGAGAGGCCGTATTCTTTTCAGCACTTGGAGCTTATAAAAGCAGTCTCTGGTGGTTTTGTTGATGTTCGCTTTCAGGTTTAGGTGATTGTCAATTAGAACTCCTAGGTCTCTCACTTGTGTAGTATTTGGTAAGGCTGGATGAGTGGGTGTGAGGGAGCTGTTTTCTGGTGTGATGAGTAGAAGTTCCGTTTTTGAAGAATTTAGTATAAGGTTGAGACTTGTGAGAAGCTGTTTGATATTTTGGAGGCAGGTTTCCCAGTGAGACAGTGTTTTTGCGAGTGACTCCTTGATGGGGATCAGGACCTGAATATCGTCAGCGTAGAGGAAGTGTTTGAGATTGAGGTCAGTGAGAAGTTTACATAAAGGTAACAGATAAATGTTAAACAAGGTAGGAGACAGGGATGAGCCCTGAGGGACTCCTACTGATGCAGGGTGAAGAGAGGATTCTTTATTATGAATCTTAACCTTATATCCTCTGTTGCTGAGGAAGGTTCTAAACCAAGATAGGGCGGTGCCCGAGATACCTATGGCTGTTAGTTGGTTGATGAGAAGAGAGTGATTGACCGTGTCAAATGCAGACGAAAGGTCGAGTAGGATCAGAAGGAAGGATTGTCCTTTGTCTAAGCCTAGGATGATGTGGTCAGTCATAGAGATGAGAAGGGCTTCCGTGCTTAAGGTTTTACGGAATCCGTATTGTGATGGGAATAGTAGGTTATTGTCTTCAAGGTAGTTTGAGAGTCGGGAGTTTACCAATTTTTCCATTATCTTGGCTATGAAGGGGAGGTTGGCTATAGGTCTAAAGTTGTTAGGATCGTTTGGGTCCAGATTTGGTTTTTTGAGAAGGGGTTTGAGTGAGGCTAGTTTGAGGTTGTCCGGGTAGAGTCCTTGAGTGAGGGAGCAATTTATGATATCTGCCAAGGTTTTGGCGATAGAATCTGGAATTGATAGTAGTAGTTTAGCTGGGATGTGATCTGAAGGGTGGGAGGAAGGTTTCATTTTCCTTAGAATTCCTTGGATCTCCATGGATGAAGTTGTGTCAAGTTCTTCTAACTGAGTGTAGTTGATTGAGGGTTGACGAGTGGTTAGTGGAACAGTATGGTTAGTGGGGAGCTGAGATAGAAGAGTGTTGATTTTGTTGCTGAAGAATAGAGCTAATTCTTCCGCTTTCGATTGAGCTTGGTCATGTGGAATCTCTGGTTGGTTTAATTGTGTGAGGTTGGCTACATAGCTGAAGAGGGCTTTGGCATCGAATACCAGGTCGTGTATCTTCGAGGCGTAATAGTCCCTCTTGGATCTTAGGGTGCTTGATTTGTATTGGTGCAGAGATGATTTGTAGATTGAAAGGGTGTTGGTTCCTGGGTTTTTGCGCCATTTAGCCTCATTTTGTCTTAGTTGGAGTTTGAGCTTTCTTAGTTCTGAGGAGAACCAGGGCTGTCTTTTGGAGGAATTCTGGTGTGGTTTTTTTGTAATTGAAGGGCATAGCTTGTTATAACCCAAATATTTAAAAAGGGCTCCAGGGGCGATCCGGGAAACTACAGACCGGTTAGCCTGACTTCAGTGCCAGGAAAAATAGTGGAAAGTGTTCTAAACATCAAAATCACAGAACATATAGAAAGACATGGTTTAGTGGAACAAAGTCAGCATGGCTTTACCCAGGGCAAGTCTTGCCTCACAAATCTGCTTCACTTTTTTGAAGGAGTTAATAAACATGTGGATAAAGATGAACCGGTAGATATAATATACTTGGATTTTCAGAAGGCGTTTGACAAAGTTCCTCATGAGAGGCTTCTAGGAAAAGTAAAAAGTCATGGGATAGGTGGCGATGTCCTTTCGTGGATTGCAAACTGGCTAAAAGACAGGAAACAGAGAGTAGGATTAAATGGACAATTTTCTCAGTGGAAGGGAGTGGGCAGTGGAGTGCTTCAGAGATCTGTATTGGGACCCTTACTTTTCAATATATTTATAAATGATCTGGAAAGAAATACGACGAGTGAGATAATGAAATTTGCAGATGATACAAAATTGTTCAGAGTAGTTAAATCTCAAGCAGATTGTGATAAATTGCAGGAAGATCTTGTGAGACTGGAAAATTGGGCATCAAAATGGCAGATGAAATTTATTGTGGATAAGTGCAAGGTGATGCATATAGGGAAAAATAACCCATGCTATAGTTACACAATGTTAGGTTCCATATTAGGTGCTACAACCCAAGAAAGAGATCTAGGCGTCATAGTGGATAACACATTGAAATCGTCGATTCAGTGTGCTGTGGCAGTCAAAAAAGCAAACAGAATGTTGGGAATTATTAGGAAGGGAATGGTGAATAAAATGGAAAATGTCATAATGCCTCTGTATCGCTCCATGGTGAGACCACACCTTGAATACTGTGTACAATTCTGGTCGCCGCGTCTCAAAAAAGATATAATTGCGATGGAGAAGGTACAGAGAAGGGCTACCAAAATGATAAGGGGAATGGAACAGCTCCCCTATGAGGAAAGACTAAAAAGGTTAGGACTTTTCAGCTTGGAGAAGAGACGGCTGAGGGTGGATATAATAGAGGTGTTTAAAATCATGAGAGGTCTAGAACAGGTAGATGTGAATCAGTTATTTACTCTTTCGGATAATAGAAAGACTAGGGGGCACTCCATGAAGTTAGCATGTGGCACATTTAAAACTAATCGGAGAAAGTTCTTTTTTACTCAACGCACAATTAAACTCTGGAATTTGTTGCCAGAGGATGTGGTTAGTGCAGTTAGTATAGCTGTGTTTAAAAAGGGATTGGATAAGTTCTTGGAGGAGAAGTCCATTACTTGCTATTAAATAAGTTGATTTAGAAAATAGCCACTGCTATTTCTAGCAACGGTAACATGGAATAGACTTAGTTTTTAGGTACTTGCCAGGTTCTTATGGCCTGGATTGGCCACTGTTGGAAACAGGATGCTGGGCTTCATGGACCCTTGATCTAACCCGGTATGGCATGTTCTTATGTTCTTATATTAGGAGTTACCACCCAGAAAAAAGATCTAGGCGTCATAGTGTAATAATAATAGTAATAATAATGATGTAATAAAAGCCTTCACAGTCCTCCCCTATTTAATTTCCTTGCTTTTCGCCCAAGTTATACAAACCCTATTCTCTATACTTGCTTCATCCATTTTATGTTTTCCAGGTTATTTCTTCCCTGTTCATTGTTTTATCCAGGTTATTTTTCCCTGTTCATTGTAAAACAAGACTTTGTCTATGTTATTTTGCTGGTTGTAATGTAAACCGAAGTGATAATTAATCTTGTTAATTGAACCTCGGTATATAAAAGTTATAAATAAATAAATAAATAAATAGTGGATAACACATTGAAATCGTCGGTGCAGTGTGCTACGTCAGTCAAAAAAGCAAACAGAATGTTAGGAATTATTAGGAAGAGAATGGTGAATAAAACAGAAAATGTCATAATGCCTCTGTATCGCTCCATGGTGAGACCGCACCTTGAATACTGTGTACAATTCTGGTCGCCGCATCTCAAAAAAGATATAATTGCGATGGAGAAGGTACAGAGAAGGGCAACCAAAATGATAAAGGGGAATGGAACAGCTCCCCTATGAGGAAAGACTAAAGAGGTTAGGGCTGTTCAGCTTGGAGAAGAGACGGCTGAGGGGGGATATGATAGAGGACTACAATATCATGAAAGGACTTGAATGGGTAAATGTGAAATGGTTATTTACTCTTTTGGATAATACAAGGATTAGGGGCACTCAATGGGGTACATTTTAAAAGGTGCGCGCACATGTTAGAAAATCGGGGGTTGGCGCGTGCAAGGGGGTGCACAATTGTGCATCTTGCGCATGTCGAGCCACGCTGCCTTCCCCCATTCCCTTCCCCCTAGCCTGACCTTCCCACCCATTCCCCTAACCTTCCCCCCCCAGCCCTACTCTAACCCCCCCTGACCTTTGTCTTACTTTTTGAGCAATGGCCGCTGTGTCGGAGGCCTCTGGCCCCGCCCCGCCCACACCCCGCCCCCGGACTGCCCCTTTTTGCAAGCCCCAGGACTTACATGTATCCCAGAGCTTTACGCACGTCGCCGGGCCTTTTTAAAATAGGCCTGGCACGCATACCCTCCCCCCCCCCCCCCCCCCCGCCACGCGCGCAAGGCTTTTAAAATCCAGTTCAATGAAGATAGCAAGTAGCACATTCAAAACAAATAGGAGAAAAAACATTTTCACTCAACTCACAATTAAGCTCTGGAATTCATTGACAGAGGATGCGATTAAGGCAGTTAATGTAGCTGAGTTTAAAAATGATTTGGATAACTTCCTAGAGGAGAAGTCTATAAACTGGTATTAATCAATAGGGAATAGCCACTGCTTGTTACCGGCATTAGTATCTTAAGATCTATTTAATGTTTGGGTACTTGCCAGCTCCTTGAGACTTGGCTTGGCCACAGTTGGATACAGGATGCTGGGCTTGATGGACCCTTGGTCTGATCCAGTATGGTAATTTCTTATGTTCTTATGTTAACCACGCTAGAAGTACAGAGTCTCAGAACCATAGTACAGTGCCTGCAGTTCCTGTCCTAGTTATTCCTCCATGGCATACATCTGAATGGAGCATGGCCCCTGACTCTGTTCATGTTTGGATGAGCCAGTTTGCTGCTGCTGTAGTGACTTGCAGCCCCTATAGTTCTTCTTGCACTGGTCTGCAATATATCAGGGCACCTCTAAAATGATGACAACTGTAGCTAACACCTTCCACAATGTGTTGTTTGCTGCTGTGCACCTCAGCAGACTCTGGGACCTGCTACAAAAGAAGCTTGTTTTCTTTGCCTCTGAAAAAGATGATATGGAAGTGATATCTTTCTGCTGCTCATAGCCTGTGATGCAACTTGCACATCCATGAGCTCCCTCCCTTTCCCTTTCCCTGCCCCCTCTTCTCTCTTTCCTATGTTTCCTGTTCCCTTCTCTCTTCCTGCTTTCCACTTCTTCCTTCACCATCTCTTCAATCTCCTTGTCCTCCGTCTCCACCCTGCACAAGCTTCTAGCAGCACTGACCAACAAGTGTAATTTATGGACAAGCTGTAAGAGTTGTCCAGAGAGGTTAGTATATCCCTGAGTAAATTGTCACTTTCACTTGATCCAATTACTATGTCAGGCACTGTAGTTCTGTACCAATGCCATGAACACAACAATCCCTATTTATTATAAATCAAGTTTACTTAGGGAATAGCCACGGCTATTAATTGCATCAGTAGCATGGGATCTTCTTAGTGTTTGGGTAATTGCCAGGTACTTGTAGCCTGGATTGGCCTCTGTTGGAAACAGGATGCTGGGCTTGATGGACCCATAATGTGACCCAGTATGGCAATTTCTTATGTTCTTATAAACCGCTGTATCGACACTTCTAAGTGGTTGCACAAGACAATGCCTGTAAAATAGGATAAAATAAATAAAAGCAAACATATACAGAAGAAATAATTAAATGAACCACTTCAATATATATAGAGCTGACAAGCTATGTATTACTCTGCCTATCCCCGTGCCGTCCAGTCCTAGAGGTGACTTGCTCTGTACCCCTAGGCCCATCTGCTGCCTCATCCAGTTCATTTCTCTCAGCCATACAGTCCTAAAAGAGAAAAGGTACGATATCCGTGTGCCCATCCCCTGAGCTATCCAATCCCTCTTGCTTTCTTTTTTCATATGAAATCAAAGACTTTGGCTCCTTATGACATTATTTACTTTGCCATAATCCAAATGAAATAAACAATAAGATATATTTAAGGATATGAAAGGATTAAATAAATCTGTGCTAATACTTTTCATTGGCTAAATCCATAATGAAGTGCTACAGCTTGTGAGCTAGATATAATTGGATTAGCTGTGGATAGACAGTAGGAAGCTATAAGGAGATTAAAATGCCCATCAATGCTATAATTAAAACTGCCACCAACAAAGGCGAAAAAAGAAAGAAGCAGCATAGTTAAGAGCAAATCAAGACGGTGTTGGGGCACCTCAGGAGAGAAGGCGCATAGAATGCACTCCTTGGGATGGTGAAGAGAGATCAGCTCAGCTATTCCACTTTGCAGCTTTCTTACAAAGGCAGGTGAGAGTTTGAAAACCATATTGACATAAAGGAAATAACACAAGAAAAGATTTTTTGAATTTATTTAAAATCTTTACAGTTGTTTTTATAGATTGTATTAAGGTTCTGACTTTCATTAACTGTAAGTTTGTTCTGCGAATGGAGTCATGTAACTGGCATGCAGGTAATGCATGTAATTTGAACCATGGTTTTGAATCAAGAAAGGTCTGTGCTTACATTTAGTCATATGACAACTCTGTATTCAAACCCAGTTTATGCAGCTACTTTGTGTTTGAAAATTGCTTAAAAGTAAACTTTTAACTTTCCAGTTGGATACAAATTGAAAATCTATCGCTATTAGTAAATCTTGCTGCCAATGATACTATATGCATTAAATGCAGACACAAAAATGGGTCAATTTGCTCCCAGCAAATGTTCACTCTATAGTGCCTACATGCGACCATACAGCATTATTCAAGCACGCATGCACACCATTCCTAAGGCTATTACTGCTTCGACTTATAGCACTACATGATGTATGCATCACTGTACAAATACAGAGAAGAGACAGCCCCTATTTCATAGAGCTTACATTGTTATCAAAATAAACATGCAGAACAAAAGAGACTTTCATAATGTAATTCATTAAGAAAATGGGTGACATCAATAGTTTGTATGGTAGTGCCAGAAGTCTAAGAAGTAAGATGGGAGAATTAGAATGTATAGCAGTGAATGATGTCATAGACTTAATTGGCATCTCAGACACATGATAGGAGGAGGCAGCTCTTGAAGTTGCAGGGGCGGGAGATCTCGGCCGGCCCCTGGAATGACGTCAGACACCGGCAGGGGATTTAAACCCGGTTACTGCTCCAGGGTATTGCCTTGCAACGAGGTCACTCTTGCGAGTATCTAGTTACCGTCTCGTACCCGTTCCAGCTTGTTCCTGCTTCATTTCTTGTTCCAGCTTGTTCCTGCTTTAGTCCTGATCCAGCCTCCATTCCTGATCCAGCCTCCGCTCCTGATCCAGTCCTGTTTTTCCTCGGATTGTCTGCCTGGCTTTGACTCTGGACCGCACCTGCTACTGTTCTTCCTGCCACCAGCCCTGAACTGTGTCTGCCTTCCAACTTGAGTTTGCCCTCCTAAGTCCCAGCGGCCCTGGTCCTCCCGGGGGGACCTCGGGCTTCCAGGGTGAAGCTACCATCTGTTCTCCTGGCTTGGTGCCACCTCCTGGCCTTTTTCCACCTCTGCGGAGTAACTCTTACATGCTGACGTCACTCCGCACGGCCGGTCCAAGGGTCCACCGTCTCAGTCATAACAGTTTGCAGGGCCATGGACCCGGCGGACATTTCGGGTTTACAGGCCATTCCGGGAATGGCACAATGTCTGCAACAACAACAGCATTGCCTGGATGTTCTGGCAGCAACCGTGGAACGACTAGCCAACCGCCTAGATTCCCAGCCTGCTGAGACCCCACCAGTCCATCCAGAGGCTCCCGTTCCAGACTTGGTAGTTCCCCCACACCTGCCAGTACCGCCACCTATGCTGGTGAGGCCAAACTCTGTCGTGGATTCTTGAACCAGTGCTACATAAGGTTTGCCTTACTACCCAAACAGTTTCCTACGGACTCAGTGAAGGTTGCCTACATTCTCTCCTTGCTGGATGGGGAAGGCCTTAGCCTGGGCGTCACCGTTGTGGGAGCACAGTTATCCCATGCTGGGTAGCTTCCAACAGTTCATCCTCATCTTTAAACAGATCTTCGATGAACCAGCACACCACTCCACAGCAACTTCAGAGCTATTACAGTTGCGGCAAGGGTCCCGCTCCCTGGCAAACTATGCCATTGAGTTCTGAACATTAGCCTTTGAGGTAGGCTGGCGAGAGGACAGTTTGAGAGGCTTATTTTTGGAAGGTCTGGCTTCCAAGATAAAGGACAAACTGGCCGCTAGGGACCTTCCTGAGGACTTGAATAACTTAATTGATCTGGCAGGGATAATCGACCGTCGCCTACAGCAACGCTTCCGGGAGTTTCGCCTGGCTAAGAAGCAGGTTTCGCTGGCTCCTGCTTTCTCGAAACCTCTAGTGTCTTCAGCTGTAGTGGTAAAACCGCAGGCGGAGTCATCTGGGGAGGAGCCAATGCAGTTGGGATGCAGCACTCTAACTCCAGAGGAGAGAAGGAGATGCAGAACCATGGGACTCTGTCTGTACTGTGGAGGGAAGGGGCACTTCTTGGCCCAGTGCAAAGAACGGTTGGAAAACGCCAAAGCCTAGGTGCCACAGGGGAGCTGTCCCTAGGCTGTGTAGCTTCTGCTCCTCAATTCACAGTTCCGGTAACCCTGGAATATCCCGGAGGAACCTTCGCCACCACTGCCTTCATTGACTTAGGGGAGGTGGGAACTTTATCCATTGGGATCTGGTACAAAGCTCCAACTTCCTGTACGCCCTTGGAACCCTCCGTTTCGGATTACATCCATCCAAGGCACGGTACTCCCCGGATGCATCGCGTCTACCACTGAGCCACTGACACTTCGAACGGGGGTTATGCACACTGAGCAAATATCTTTCTTGGTATCCTATAGTCCTAGGACTGCCGTGGCTCCAGAGGCACTCTCCGCTCATTCATTGGGACACGCTTCAAGTGGCAGCTTGGGGTCAGGATTGTTTTAACACTTGCCTGCCTGCTCGCCCGCAACCCAACCTTTCTCTAATGGCAACATCCCTGGTCATCCCCTCCCAGTATGAGGATTTTGCGGATGTCTTTTCTAAGGAACAGGCGGAGTTGTTACCCCAACATCGTCCCTTTGACTGCACCATCGACTTGCTGCCTGGGACCACGCCACCTCGTGGAAGGGTGTATCCGCTCTCTCTTCCAGAGACACAGGCCATGTCTAAATACATTTCTGAAAACTTGGCCCGGGGGTTCATTCGCCCTTCTAAGTCTCCAGCTGGAGCTGGCTTCTTCTTTGTAGGGAAGAAGGACGGATCCCTGTGGCCAAGCATCGACTACAGAGGGCTGAACGCCATTACCAGGCGCAATCGGTACCCGCTGCCGCTGATACCTGAACTTCTGGACCACCTGCAGGGAGCAAAGGTGTTTACCAATCTTGATCTTCGTGGAGCATACAACCTGGTGCGCATCCATCCTGGGGATGAATGGAAGACGGCTTTCAACACCTGGGACGGGCACTACGAGTACTTGCTAATGCCCTTCGGGCTTTGTAACGCCCCTGCAGTATTCTAACACCTCATAAATGAGGTATTGAGAGAGATGCTCCATTCATCGGTCATTGTCTACTTGGACGATGTATTAATCTTACAACAAATTGGCATCACAAAGACAGCCTTACAATGGTTCACCCCATTTCTACAAAACCGTCCACAAAGAATAACACTTGGAAATTCCAAATCTGAATGGTACACCACTAACACAGGTGTACCACAGGGTTCTTCACTTTCAGCACTATTGTTTAACATATATCTTCTACCACTGTGTCGTCTCCTTGATGGTCTAGGCCTAAATTTCAAACTATATGCAGACGACATACAATTCATTTTACCCGTTACCGATTCATGAAATAAAACATTTTCATTACTTCAAATTTACCTTGAAACAATAAAAACTTGGTTGTCTCACAACAGACTCAAACTAAATGCAGCAAAAACTGAACTAATTTATTTATCAACCGTTCCTGACTCCACTCAACGTCCTCCAAACACGTTCAACTTCGATGGACAATCTATAACTATAAAAAACCATGCAAGAAACCTAGGAATAATTGTTGATTCTAAACTATCATTAACTAAACATATTTTTTGGAGTGGTTTACAGGCCTCCAAAAAAAACTAAACATTTTATTGGAGTGGTTTACAGGCCTCCAAACCAAAAGGAAGAGCTGGACAGAGATCTGGTTGAAGACATCCACAGGATAGCAAAGAAAGGAGAAGTGGTGATCGTTGGAGACTTTAATATGCCAGATGTAGACTGGAGAATCCCATCTGCAGAATCTAATAATAGTAGAGAAATAGTAGATGCCCTGCAAGTAGCTTTGTTCAAACAAATGGTAATGGAACCCACGAGAGAAGGAGCTATACTCGACTTAGTGCTCACTAATGGAGATAATGTCTCAGACGTCCAGGTGGGTGCCCACCTCAGCACCAGTGATCATCAAACAGTATGGTTTAATATGACAAAAAGGACACGGAAAAGAAGCACAAAAACCCAAGTTTTGATGTTCAAAAACACAGACTTTGATGAAATGGGGAAGTACCTGGAGGAAGAACTAAAAGGCTGGGAAAACGAGAGAGATGTGGATCAACAGTGGACCAATCTAAAAGGAGCAATTACCAAGGCAACTAATCTATATGTTAGAAAAGTAAAGAAAAGCAAAAGAAAAATGAAACCTATCTGGTTCTCAAAGGAGGTAGCTGACAAAATAAAGGCTAAAAGAACAGCGTTCAAGAAATATAAAAGATCCCAAAAGGAGGAGCACAAAGAAGAATATCTGGTAGAACTGAGGGAGACGAAGAAATTAATCAAGATGGCAAAAAGTCAAACGGAAGAGAGGATTGCCAAAGAGGTAAAGAGTGGTAACAAAACATTTTTCAGATACATCAGTGAAAAGAGAAAAGTTCAAAGTGGTATAGTGAAATTGAAAGGTGGAAAGGATCAATGTGTGGAGAGAGACGAAGAAATGGCAGAAATATTAAATGAATACTTCAGTTCTGTGTTCACTAAAGAGGACCCTGGAGAAGGACCGTCACTAGTTAACAAGAAACTGGAGGGGAATGGAGTAGATGTAACTCCATTTACAGTAGAAAATGTATGGGAAGAGCTGGTGAAACTGAAAGTGGACGAAGCCATGGGGCCTGATGAAGTTCATCCCAGAATAGAGATGTGAATCGGATCCGATATCGGATCCGATTCACATCCGATATTGGATCCGATTCACATCTATAGAGATGTGAATCGGAACCAGAATCGGATCCGATATCGGATCCGATTCACATCCCTATCCCAGAATACTGAGGGAGCTCAGAGATGTGCTGGCGGGTCCGCTGTGTGTCCTGTTCAGTAGATCCCTAGAAACGGGAGTGGTGCCGAATGATTGGAGGAGAGCGGTGGTGGTCCCGCTTCACAAGAGTGGGAACAGAGAAGAGGCTGGTAACTACAGACCGGTTAGCCTCACTTCGGTGGTGGGAAAAGTAATGGAGTCACTGTTGAAAGAGAGAATAGTGAACTATCTACAGTCGGGAGAATTGCTAGACCAGAGGCAGCATGGATTCACCATTGGAAGATCCTGTCAGACAAATCTGATTGACTTTTTTGACTGGGTAACCAAGGAATTGGATCAAGGAAGAGCACTCGATGTCATCTACTTGGACTTCAGCAAAGCTTTTGACACTGTCCCTCACAGGAGACTGGTGAATAAAATGAGAAGCTTAGGAGTGAGTGCCGAGGTGGTGGCCTGGATTGCAAACTGGTTGACGGACAGAAGACAATGTGTGATGCTAAATGGAACTCTCTCTGAAGAGAGAGCGGTTTTAAGCGGTGTACCGCAGGGATCGGTGTTGGGACCGGTCCTTTTCAATATCTTTGTGAGCGACATTGCGGAAGGGATAGAAGGTAAGGTATGTCTTTTTGCGGATGACACTAAGATCTGCAACAGAGTGGACACGCCGGAAGGAGTGGAGAGAATGAGACGGGATTTAAGGAAGATGGAAGAGTGGTCGAAGATATGGCAGCTGACATTCAATGCCAAGAAGTGCAGAGTCATGCATATGGGGAGTGGAAATCCGAATGAACTGTATTCGATGGGGGGAGAAAGGCTGATGTGCACGGAGCAGGAGAGAGACCTTGGGGTGATGGTGTCTAATGATCTGAAGTCGGCGAAACAATGTGACAAGGCGATAGCTAAAGCCAGAAGAATGCTGGGCTGCATAGAGAGAGGAATATCGAGTAAGAAAAGGGAAGTGATTATCCCCTTGTACAGGTCCTTGGTGAAACCTCACCTGGAGTATTGTGTTCAGTTCTGGAGACCGTATCTCCGAAGAGACAGAGACAAGATGGAGGTGGTCCAGAGAAGGGCGACCAAAAAGGTGGAAGGTCTTCATCAAATGACTTATGAGGAGAGATTGAAGAATCTAAATATGTACACCCTGGAGGAAAGGAGGAGCAGAGGTGATATGATACAGACTTTCAGATACTTGAAAGGTTTTAATGATCCAAAGACAACGACAAACCTTTTCCGTAGGAAAAAAATCAGCAGAACCAGGGGTCACGATTTGAAGCTCCAGGGAGGAAGATTCAGAACCAATGTCAGGAAGTATTTCTTCACGGAGAGGGTGGTGGATGCCTGGAATGCCCTTCCGGAGGAAGTGGTGAAGACCAGAACTGTGAAGGACTTCAAAGGGGCGTGGGATAAACACTGTGGATCTATAAAATCAAGAGGCCGTCAATAAAGAGTGGGGGCTCGCCAGAATGACGGCTACTGCCTGGAGATAATACCCTTATTCAATAAACATACACATGGTTACTGAGACTCCAACATCGCTCTAAGCTACAACAG
The DNA here is from genome assembly GCF_901001135.1 of Rhinatrema bivittatum. NCBI lineage: Eukaryota > Metazoa > Chordata > Amphibia > Gymnophiona > Rhinatrematidae > Rhinatrema > Rhinatrema bivittatum. The sequence goes on along the minus strand of NC_042618.1, from coordinate 485,314,461 downwards.
CAAGAGGAAATGTGGAAAAAAGGATTCGCACTCACAAAGCGGGGAGTAGCTGGCTTGTTACGGCGGTTACTACCCCAAACCAAATAAGCCTGATACTTCACGTTCAACCCATATCCAGCATAGCTCTCTGCTTCAACGGCAGGGGAGAAGAAAAAATGATACTTCACGCATATCCAGCATAGCTCCCTGCTTCAACGGCAGGGGAGAAGAAAAACTGATACTCCACGCATATCCAGCATAGCTCTCTGCTTCAACGGCAGGGGAGAAGAAAAACTGATACTTCATGCATATCCAGCATAGCTCCCTGCTTCAACGGCAGGGGAGAAGAAAAACAACCAATAAGGGCTGAATAACATAGTCTGGGTAAAACAAATAAGCATGGGTGTAGCTTGCTTATTGCGGCGGTTACTTCCCCTACTACCCCTAACTAATCAAGCTTGATATTTCACTTGGATGCAGCTCCATCACTGCTCTCTACATTAATGGTGGGGGTGGAAGGGAAATAGAACCAAAGAGCTAAGAGAAACAGATAAGTATGAGAAAAAATGTGTGAAGCTTGCTGGGCAGACTGGATGGGCCGTTTGGTCTTCTTCTACCGTCATTTCTATGTTTCTATATGTTTCTATATTTCGGAAACTGTTAAAAAATCATTCTTCAAAATACATATGCTCAAAAAACTTAAACCACTGATACTATCATCTGACTTTTGAACTGTCACACAAGCTCTAATATTATCAAATCTAGACTACTGTAATGCACTATACATAGGACTACCTTTATCCACACTACATCCGTTGCAATTAATTCAAAATGCAACTGCTAGACTAATCTTCAATTTACCAAGAAAAGAACACATCACCCCTATACTACAACATTTACACTGGCTTCCCATAACTCACCGTATTAGATATAAAATCTTGAACATCATTCACAACTTGCTTTATAACCCCAGTTCTGTATGGATCTGCACTATGTTACACATATACAAACCTACAAGACAGTTACGATCTATAGACAAATGTGTATTAGAGATTCCATCAGTTAGAACAACTAGCTTAGCCTTAAGGAAAAGAGCCTTCTCGGTTATAGGTCCAACTCTGTGGAACTCCATTCCCGATTCTATCCGCATGACATCTAACCACAAAAAATTTAAAAAGATGCAAAAAACTTACCTGTTTAATGATGCTTATAAATACAATAACTGACATTAACTTTTACTGCTACCTAACCTTAACCCCTTGATTTGATAACCTGTTAAGAATGTCAAGTTTGTTTTATTATGTATGTATGTTGTAAACCGCCTAGACGGACAAGTAATTGCCCAAGTGTGCGGTATATAAAAACTTTTAAATAAATAAATAAAATAAATAAATAAATAAATAATCTATTCCAAGGATCTGGCAACGCATCGTCAACACATACGACATGTTCTACAGATTCTGAGTGAAAATAAGCTGTTCGCGAAGTTCAAGAAATGTCTCTTCAAGCAAGAATCACTTCCCTTTTTGGGTTACATTGTCTTGGCCACAGGGTTCAGGATGGACCCAGAAAAGGTTTCTGCCATTCGGGACTGGCCTCAACCTATAGGAGTAAAGGCGCTCCAAAGATTCTTGGGTTTCGCAAATTTCTATAGACAGTTCATTCCTCACTACTCCCGTAAAGTGGCTCCACTAACAGCACTTACAAGGAAAGGAATGGACGCCAAGAATTGGCCTTTGGAGGCAAGTCAAGCCTTTTTGGAGTTGAAGGACGCGTTCTTGGAGGATGTTTGCTTACATCACCTGGATCCTCTAAGACCGTTCATCATAGAGGTGGATGCTTCTGATATTGCCGTGGGAGCAGTTCTCAACCAGACCTCTAAGAACGGAGGGTTGATTCCATGTTAGTGCAGTTAGTATAGCTGTGTTTAAAAAAGGATTGGATAAGTTCTTGGAGGAGAAGTCCATTACCTGCTATTAATTGAGTTGACTTAGAAATAGCCACTGCTATTACTAGCAATGGTAACATGGAATAGACTTAGTTTTTGGTTACTTGCCATGTTCTTATGGCTTGGATTGGCCACTGTTGGAAACAGGATGCTGGGCTTGATGGACCTTTGGTCTGACCCAGTATGGCATGTTCTTATGTTCATACTTCTCCCGTAAATTCTCTGATGCGGAGAGGAACTATGGAATTGGCGACAAGGAACTGTTGGCCATCAAACTGGCCTTTGAAGAATGGAGACAATGGTTGGAGGGTGCCCAACATCCAATAACAGTTTATACAGATCACAAGAATCTGGAGTTCCTGTGTAAAGCTTAGCGCCTGAACCCCAGACAAGCCCAGTGGTCTCTGTTCTTCAGTCGCTTTAACTTCTCCTTGCACTATCGGCCAGCTACTAAAAATGTATGAGCAGATGCACTATCTCGCATCAGCGAGATAGATGAACAAGACAGTTCTCCCAAATATATTCTTGATCCTGCGATAGTCAGTATAACCAGTACCATGGTTTCACCAGGAGACAGGACAGTGGTACCTCGTCATCTTAGGAAGAGAGTATTAACATGGGCTCACGATTCCCTCACGTCCAGGCACGCCGGTAGAGCTCGAACTCTGAATCTATTAACACGATTCTACTGGTGGCCCCACATGAGACAAGATGTCAATCTTTATGTCAGTTCCTGTCCCACCTGTGCCAGACAGAAACCACTAGCGAGTCATACTTGGGGATTGCTTCAACCACTGCCTATTCAAGTGGAACCCTGGACACACCTTGCCACGGACTTTGTAGTGGATCTTCCTCCGTCCGAGGGGAAGACTGTGATCTGGGTGATGGTGGACCGTTTCTCTAAGATGGCCCACGTCATTGCCTTACTCAAATTGCCATCAGCACCAGAGTTGGCACAACTCTTTGTACTTACTTATCAAAAAAACAAGAGAACATAAGTGTTCTGCTCACCTATTTATCTATCTATCCTTGTACACTGTATCATGAATGAATCTTTTATTTCAAAATATATGTATAAAATTTCAACTATATCAAACTTTTCTTCTGTTTAGATTGACATACCTGTACCTCACTCGTACTATTAAATATCCTTTGCTTACACTATCCTACCCCACTAAATATATTGATTTATTCAAAATCAAACTACACCCCTTATTCATACAATCCCGCCCCACTTCTCCCTTCTTTCCCATCTTTTGATGTCTTCAACCAGATCTCTGTCCAGCTCTTCCTTTTGGTTTGGAGGCCTGTAAACCACTCCAATAAAAATGGATGCCCCATCTTTTTTTAGGCCTGCCCATAAAGCTTCTTCATTGCCCCATCTTCCTTGCAGCTCAGATGCTTGGATATTGTTTCTGACATAAAGAGCCACTCCTCCCCCTTTCCTATCCTCTCTGACCTTCCTTAACAAGTTATAGCCCGGTATTGCCGTATCCTAATCATGCGATTCCGTGAGCCATGTCTCTGTGACAGCAACAACATCCAAGTCTGCCTCCTCCATTAGGGTTTGCAGATCTGGGATTTTATTGCCCAAACTACAAGCATTTGTGCACATAGCTTTCCAGCTTTCATCATTCAGGTTACTGTTGTTCCTGGACTCCTTTTGTGACTTTAGTTGAGTTTTGTTATCCACTTCACCCTTTCCCTTCACAAGATTAGTGCCTCTGATGTCAGATTCATCCAGCACAATGAGCTTTTTCCTTTGGTTACTGATCTGGAACTTCTGTATGCATTGGGTTTCTTCTTCCTTTTCAGTTATCACTTCAATCTTTTTCTCAAGAACTTCTTCAGTATTTAATACAGAGAAGGCATTTTGTACTTGTTGCACTTGATACAGTGTGTGTCTCTGCATCACAGGTCTAATTCTACCAGAGCCCACTGTAATCCTGTTCTTTTTTGAGTTCCTTAATGCCCTGTGTGAGTGGGGGAGGGGGGGTAGACTTGTGTGCTGCACAGCTGTCAAGAATGGGTGTCTGTGGGTCACAGGTCTTATTCTACCTGAGCCCACTGTAAATCTCTTTTTCCTTGACTTTTGGTTTTTCTGTGGTAATGGGGAATTAATTCCTGAATAATGTAAAGTGGGTGAGACTTTCTTCATTGAAGCTAATTCAGCTTTAACTTCAGCCAACTCCTTTTTCAAGGAAGAGAGGTCTGCACAAATGGGGCAAGCCCTAAGTTTCCAGATGATTTCCCTCAGAATAAAGGCTCCACAATAGTTACATTGGATAGTCCTCATTTTGGTAAATTTATTTGATGGATAACACCTAAGGGATTACCAAATTACTAATTTATCTAGTTGCCAATTATGTATTCAGGCAGACTATATCAGAAAAACAAACCTAGGGGTGGGTGGGTAGAGGAGCAGGGTGGGAGGGAGTTAAACAGTTAACACTTGGCCAGGGCTGCTCACTGGACACTGTATCTGCTATTGATTTTGAACAGACCCTCCCGCAGATTTGGCTAACTAATTTAAGCTTTTTCCTTATCTCTCCCCAAGAGTTTGTGCTTCTGGCTGTCTCCTTCAAGTTGAAATGGCGCATTACTTTGTTGTACAAAGAGGGCACTGCACAACTATTCAAAGTTTAGTGACACAAAAGAACCATAATATGAATAGTCTCGTTAAGCCCTTACCACTGAGGATCATTTATGACCCTCAATACCCGAAGAATCAAATTAAAATCAGAGGACAATGCAGTAATTGCCACAGAAGGTGATTTAGCGACCATTTGAGGGCTAGAAGCTAAAACAAATACACGGCGCTTAGCTATTTCCAACAGATATCACGGGTGACTTTAATACCCTATACCTGTACACAGATATTGCAGAGCATCAGCTGGTGGGAGACCATTTTGTGCAGCTATTTTGCTGTGCTCCTGTTAAAGGCATTAAGGACAAATTTATCACCTTTCCTTATGATAAGCCGCATTATATCCCTGTGAACAAGCAGCGCATTGACACCATAACGTTTGAAATAAAGACAGACCAAAACCAACACATCTCATTTTGTTACAGAATGGTGATTCTTAAGCTACACCTGCAACCCCGGAAAGCTGTTTTTTTGAAAATGCTTGTGGTTAAAGACTACGGTGACCTCAGCACATACAGAAATTGTTGCTGAGCACAGGCTTTCGGGGTATTACAGGGCTCTGGTCATGTATGATGTGAGGATAGGCAGTGTGTTTTGTAGTCTCTTTAGAAAAGCAATACCGCTTTTGAAAAGGGGTTTTGAGATTGTTAAACTTCATGTGAAAAGTGCAGCAAAAAACATTGCCAGAGATGTTATGGGCCGTGTCACAACAGCTGTTCTGAAAAAAAATGAATGACATCACTGCGCAGTCAGGGTCAGGATTAGTGGTGATTAGAAGAGCTGTTAAAAGAAAGAGAACCAATCATCAGGGGCCTCCTGAATCTATTAAAAGAAAATGCTGAAATGTGCCAAATCTCAGAAGCCTAACTGCAAGTCTAAGAAGAGAAAGCTCTCCACCAGGAAGCAAGATATATTCTAAAGTACTGTGCCATTTGTACATCTGGGGTCTGAAGAATGCTTGAAATCAGAATTGGATCTGTTTCAAGTAGCCCCCACACAAACCAGCATTGGGAAAGGTATTTATGTGGAAACTCCACCATTATCTGCCTTGTCAGAAACAGCCCCTTTAGATTTTTATATAGCCGGACATGGCGAGGATTACTTGGAATTAAACAGCACATTGCTGTACCTGATCTGTAAAATTGTGAAAGAAAGTAGTGCTTGTGAGCTATCCAGGGGTCTCTGTTTTTAGCCATCTGGATGTCACTCTCAGAGCAACAACTGCTGCCCTTACAGAGCCCTCATAGAGTTGCTTCTCAATTACGGTGAAGGACCTCTCAAAACACAATTTACAAGCGGTCTGTTTTATAAAGACACAGCCGGAAACCACGAAGTGAGAGAATTGGGAACCCATAATGTCTATCTTATCGAAAGACCTTATTTTACAGCAGCTAGCAATAAGGTAGAGGAACTGGGGCATTTACATAGTGATCATAAATGGCGTGGATGTGAAAATTAAACTAACATGGACCCAAAGGCCAATTCTTTTAAAGAGCGGCAATGCCGATGTGCACTAAAACTCTTCATTTTATCTGCAGCCCTCTTTGTAAGGAAAGTGTCCCTGGGAGTGCGTTTGTGGCATGCATAAGCTCTAATGAAAGCTGATACCAAATATGACTAAAAGTCTTCAGCATGCCTACCGGAGCCCCTGTGGCTAACCAAGAAAACCTCTTTTTGGGTGGGTTTGTGGATAGTGATACTTTCAGCAGTAATTACACTAAAAACCCCTTCAGTTTTAAAAATTACGATATTAATTTTGCTGCACCGTATGTGGATGGTGAGCAAGTTCCCACAAGCCTCTCCATCTGGATTTCGAGAATGGATGCTGTGTCCAAATACGTGCAGCTGGTTCAGGCAACAGGTAAACATTATTGATTGATTTTCACGAGTTTTACAAAGGCTATACCTTACTGGCCTTTGACCAGGAGTGCACTGACCACTACTCGATTAAAACTGGTAATCTGTGGGCTGAAATCTATTTTACCAAAGCTTTGCCCCACACAGTGAATATGATTATGTATGGTGTCTTTTACTATGTAATAGAAATTAATCACAGAAGGAACATTCTTTTTGATTATTTATGCTAATGAACATCATGCAGATCTTCCGTGTTTTAAAGGAGGACCCATATGCTACAAATAATTTTTAGATGTACTGCCTGGCGACTGGCTGCATGCTTAGTAGTAAATATCCACCCCATGACCTTCCTGGAGAGCACTGGTTAACCATCTATGTGACTGAAAATGGCCTAGGCAAATTTTTTAACTCCTATGGGCAACATCCTGAAAGTTTATTCTTCCCTAACAGTATTATGAACTTTTTCAATAAACATTCTGAGGATGTTTTATACCACAATAGGCAATTGCAGCATCTGCCAATCACAGCCTGTGGTTATCACTGTGTGTTTTTCCTACATCAGCGCTGTAAAGGTTTGCCTTTTGACAATATTTTAAAATTGTATTCTGAAGAACCATTCCAAAATGACAAAATTATGTTACAATTTGTAAAAAAAAAAACTATAAACAGTGAAAATAATGTATGTCTAGATCTTTATGCTGTCTGTTTCTGTTGCGTCCGTCGGTCACAGACGGCTGCGACCGCTGTGCCTTACCTCTTTTTCTCCTCTTTCACTCTCCTTGGGCAAGATGGCTGCCTCCGGTCCTGAGGGTCTCGGCGTTTCCAAACTAGCATGGACTTCCCAGTCCAGCATGCTCACTCCCGTGGCCTCCTAGGGCACGAGCGCGCACATCTCTTACGCTCAAATACACGTCATAGCGGAAACCTCGGGGGCGGTCCCACCGCATGACGTCAGTACCTCCGGGTATAACAAGCCTCCGCTTCCGCTACCACCGTGAGTTAGCAAGGAGTTCAGTTTAGCTACTCTGACCGCTCTAAGCTGCATGCTTAGACGCCGCTATCACTCCAAGGGCTTCGCTCCTGTAGAAGCTCTAGACAACTGCTCCTTGGGGGTCTCTCGCTTCCAACTACCCTTCGGGGCCCTCACTAACTAAGACAACCGCTCCTCAGGGGGTCTTTCTCTCTCTCTACATTTCAGGATATCGGATTATCGGGTACTCGCTCCTCGAGGGCCTACCAGCCATTATATCCTGCACTACGGACCTTCGGTACCACCATTCTACCACCAGGAAGACGCCTTCATTCCGTGAGTACCTCTACGATCCGGTGCTCCAGCTCCACCCACCAGCAGTGGCGTTACTCGCACTGCGGGTTCCCGCCTATCGTGAACATCTGGGTGAGACTTCACTTCTCAGCCTGTTGAACCTACTGGCACTTGGTGGATCAGTGCTTTACCTTCCTGCTTTCACCATCTATCTACAGCAGTACAATAAAAGCCTCTATCCATACTGTGTCTGCTATCTGAGTTCAGCCTATCGCAGTGGTTCCCCACAGGGCCCCTCCCTGTGGGTGGAGTCATCTCCATTGCGACCAAGGGTCCACAATGGCACAAACACAACAGTTTCACAACCCCCAGGTGTGTGTTCCATACCAAGAATGTTATGTTAATCCTAAATAAAAGCCCTAAATCCTAAATAAAAGCCCTCTCTCTTGAGGGTTTTTGAAAAATGAACCAAATGTCCATAGTCTTTTTTTTTTTTTAAGTATTTTTTATTGAAAAGATATCATTACACATTCAGCCATTTGTATGTGTCAAGCAGTTTACGCTCTTTATGGGGAAGGAGATCTTTGCGCTTTCCATTCTTTGTGGACATTTCAGCAGTTGTCGCAGAAGGATTTTCCTTGAGTCGTGCCAGCAGATCCCTGTTGGATGGGTTACCCATGACGGTGGAGGACGTGTTTAGTTCTGCCAGGGTTTGCATGAACTCTCCCTAACCTTCGGGTATCCTCTGCTGTGAAAGAGCTTGGGTCTGTGCAGCACCACAGGTGTAATAGGTTAGAGCCACAGAAGTCCCTTATTCTTTGGCAGTTTATTGAGCAGTACTTCTGCATTTTTTTCTATAGCACCATGCTGATGCTGTTTAACACTTCCTGCAGGATGGGATCTCGGGGGCTGTGTCATTCTGCACCGCTAGAAACAGATTTATTTTTTCTTTTTCCATTTCTCCATGTCTGTTAAGCACCACATTGTGCTTCTGAATAACACTTGGCCTTTTCATATTTGGACATACCAGAACTTTGAAGTATATCTTTAATTTCTTCATCTAGTCTTTGAACCGTGGTGGTTCTAATATTTTCCTCTAGAACTGAAGGACTTCTTTAACCATCGAGTTGCTGACTTGGCACTGAATACATTTTTTCTGTGTATTGCATTAGTTCTTAGCTCAAAAGGCCTGTGATGAGCGGCAATGCAAAACTTAGCAGGGGCTCGATAAACCCCCCCCCCCCAACTGTTTCAGCAGCTTCTTTTTCTTTTCGAGCGGCTCCCTTTTATCGCTCAGAATCCTTATGACTTGACGTTTCCTTTTCAAGACCTTTATCTGCTGCTGTGATAAAGGAATATTACCTTTCACAGTATTTAGCGCAATCTCCGCTATGGCCCCCACTAAATCATTAGAAGCTGTGTTTAGGAGGCTTGAACTAAAAGTTTTAAAAGGCTCAGGACACACAAAACAAATATGAGGGGAAGGAATACATATTCACTTCTTTTTATGGGGGGCATGTGTTTTTTCACACTATACCGTGGTCCAGTCTGGTGGAAAGATGTTTGTCCTCTGTCTGTAACCCTCCAGAGTCATAGCATTTAAATCCACGATGAGATATCTGTACAGTTTTCTGGTGGTATCCTCAAAAGCTTCTAAAAAGAAGCGTGATTTACTGGGGTACATCTGACTGGCTAAAACAGCAATTTGTAGCTTATCTCTAGGATATATTTGGTATTTAAAACTACGGTTCTGCTTGTTTTGCCTTGACAGAAACATTTTGTACAATATATATATAATACTCAGATTTCTGTGATGTACGTTCTGAATAAAAGCTTTCTCAGTTTTGCCACTTTACAAGCAGAATCCATCAGATCATTTACAATAACCATGTTTACTTTATTGGTTGGAAACAATTGATCATGATTAAAAGTATCAGGCAGGGAGGTGTTCGGCAGGAGAGACCTCTCTGAGGAGAGGTAAGGCAAAAAGGGACTGAGCCTGAGGCTTTCTTACCACCTGGGAGCCTGTAACATCGTAATTGAACCGAAGCCACGCCCCCTTTGTGACGTCATCAAGCGGGGACGGAATGCTGAATAAATTCGGGGGCAGTGCGGCGCGCAGACGAAGCCGTGCGCCCCTTATCCAGATTTTTTCTTAAGTCCTTTTCTTAACCTGTATGGAGAGGAAAAGGAAAACAAAAGTTTGGACATCATCACCGGCTGTTCCTGTGGCCAGAGGACCTATGGACTCCCATGTTATGAGGACCCGAAACTCAATTCCAGATATATCATTTTCATCAGGATCCTCTGAGAGTCCCTGCCTGATGCAGCAACCTCAATTATTGAGAGAAGTGCCCAGCCCCTCAGCCCAAAGTATTTTACGAGGTTTGGTGGAAACATCAAATATTAACTCTGTACAACCCGCAGTTAATGGGGATACAGCGGAACTGGGAGAACAGGGGGATTCTGGTCTACAGGTTTTAGTACCAGAGCCCATGGACCCCCAAAATGTTACACTGGGAGATGTTTGGAGGCCAATTATCGAGTTACAGAAAACTATGTCCAGTTCTATAACCCAGAATAATAAGACATGTGCAGAGATTAAAAATGTTCTTGAATCACATAATAATCGTTTAACTCAACTAGAGGAAATTGGTAAAACAATGTTGGTACAAATAACTGCGTTACAGACTGCAAATAATTCTTTTATTAAAGATAGTTTAATAACTGAGAGGCAGTTGGAAAATCTGGAAAATGTTAATAGGGTGAGAAATTTAAGATTTTTAAACTTTCCGTTCCAATTAATTTCTGCCAATGAGTTGTTCAAAAAATATCTATTAGAAGTTTTGTCCATTACAATTGTGGATGATAAGAGTATATCCAAGATATATTCCTATCACCAGATTAAGGATTCAAGAGGGCGAGGAAGGAATGCTTCAGGTCCTGCAGGAATCTCCTGATTTAACTTCCTTTTTAGAATCATCAGTTGATGATATTCCTCAAAGAGTGACTTTATTGGTTACTTTTTATAGAGAAAGTGATAAAAATCTAATATTGCAGACATTTTTCAAGAACAAAGGACAAAGGATCCAAGTATTCCCTGATGTGTCACGTAGCACACAGCTAAGGAGGAAACAATTTTTTACTTTGAAGCCGAGAGTTTTATCTTTAGGGGCAACATTCTTTTTAAAATATTTATTTAAATTCTTTTGATATACCGATACTCAAGACTAGGGTCTTATCGTACCGGTTTACAGCGAAACAAGGGGTAACCAATTAACTAGAAAGATAAAGTTACAATGAACAGGGATTTACAGAGTGGGAGAGATGAGAGCAAAAAGAATAAGATTAACATAACAAAGTTTAACATAACAAAGTTTAACAAAAGGAACGAATGTAGCAAGCTTTGACAATGGCTTAATCTTTAGATCAAGAACTGAAGGCAAGAATGTGGGAGAAGGTGGGGGTGGATCTGTGAAAATGAAGTGCAGGACTGTGCTGTTAGTGGGGTGTACATCAAGGGAAGGCTTGAGTGAACAGCCATGTTTTTAGTTTCTTTCTGAATGAAAAAGGGCATTGTTCCTGCCGAAGTTCCGGGGGAAGAAGATTCCAATGATACGGTCCAGCCGTGGACAAGGTTCTTTTCTGGATGGAGGTGTGACTAGTGGATTTGTTAGGGGGGGCTTGGAGAGTTCCTTTGTATGCCGATCTGATCGGTCTTGTGGGAACGTGAAGTTCGAGTGGGATTTTGAGTTGTAGTGTAGATCGGTGATAGATGTTTTTGTGGATGATGGATAAGGTCTTAAACATTATTCTGTGGTTGATAGGTAACCAGTGTAAGTTTTTTAGGATTGGTGTGATGTGGTCCATGCGACGAGAGTTTGTAAGGATCCTTGTTGCTGTAGTGGTTTCGTTGAGGAGGACGGAAGGCCGAGGAGGAGCGCGTTACAGTAGTCGATCTTTGAAAACAGTATGGCTTGTAGTACTGACCGGTAGTCTTGGAAGTGAAGGAGAGGTCTTAGTTGTTTCAAGACATGAAGCTTATGGAAGCATTCCTTGGTGATGGTGTTGATGAACTTTTTTAGGTTCATTCTGGTGTCAAGTGTGGCTCCTAGATCTCTCACTTGGTTTACAAATGGTGAGAGTGGGGTGCTGGTTAGGGGGTTGTTGTCATTAGGAGAGATGAATAGAAGTTCTGTTTTGGATGTGTTAAGAACTAAATTGAGACTTGAGAGTAGACTATTGATGGAGCAGAGGCAGTTGTTCCAGAAGTGCAGGGAGTTGGAGGTGGGATCCGTGACAGGGATTAAGATCTGTACATCGTCAGCATATACGAAATGAGTTAGGTGAGGCTCTCTAGATGCTGGCATAAAGGTAACAGATAAATATTAAACAGTGTGGGGGATAGTGAGGATCCTTGGGGAACGCCATGGTTGGAGGGGATGGGTTGGGATTCTTTATCATTTATTCTCACCTTCTATTTCCTATTATTGAGGAAGGATTCGAACCATTTGAGTGCCAAGCCTGTGATGCCGATTTCCATTAGACGGTTGATGAGGATTGTATGGTTTACCGTTTCGAACGCTGCAGAGATGTCGAGAAGGGCCAGAAGGTAGGATTGGCCTTTGTCTAGGCCCATTAGGATGTTGTCCGTTAAGGATAGTAGGAGTGTTTCCGTATTTAAGTGTTTATGGAAACCTTATTGCAACGGAAAGAGAATGTTGTAGGAATCTAAGTAGTCTGTAAGTTGGTTGTTGACTAATTTTTCCATTAGTTTGACGATAAATGGAAGATTTGCTATGGGGCGAAAGTTTGCATGGTTGGCTGGATCCAGATTAGGTTTCTTTAGTAAAGGTTTTAGAGAGGCGGTTTTCAGAGAGTCTGGAACGTATCCTTGTGCAAGGGAACAGTTTATGATGTCTGCCAGTGGTTTGGTTATGGTGTTTGGGATTGTAAGGAGGAGTTTGGTGGGTATTTGATCAGATGGATGTGACGATGGCTTCATTTTCTTGATTAAAGATTCAATTTCCAGGGCAGATGTGGGTTCAAATGATTCTAGAGGTGGTTTGTGTGTGGATGGGGATGGTTTGTAGATGGGTGGAGGTTGGGTATTTGAATTAGTCAGTGGTGCCAGTAGGTTGTGGATTTTCTTCTCGAAGAATAGTGCTAATTCTGTGGATTTGTTTTGGGCTTCATCTTCTGGGATGACTGGTGGAACAGGTGTAGTGAGGGCTGATACATAAGAAAATAGTGTTTTTGGATCGTACAGGAAGCTATGTATTTTTTTGGCAAAGAAATCTCTCTTCGTGCATAATATGGTAGTCCTGTAGATGCTCATAGCGGTTTTGTAATTGGCTAGAAGGGCAGGGGTGGGATCTTTGCGCCAGCGTTGCTCTTTGTGTCGTAGGTCTTGTTTGAGCTTTTTCAGTGTTGTAGAGAACCAAGGTTTCTTGTTTGAAAGAGCTGGGTGTTACGATCCCCCCTGCTGCTGCGCTGCAGGAGGTCTCTTACCTTCCTCCAGAGGCCGCTCTGAAGCCAGGGCCTCGCCTGCGCATCATCCAGGACTTGCTCCAGGGCCTGAGAGGCCTAGCTGTGCCTGTGGCTCGCATGCCTCTGTGTTTGGACTTCCTGTTTGGCGACGCCCTTCCCTAGGGGCTGGCCCGCAGCTCTCTACCCTAGTTATAGGACCAGCGGTGGGCGGTCCTGGCAAGCTCCTCCCAGGGAGTTGCCTTCTACCTCCAGTATTTAAGGACTGTCTGTTCATTTGCACCGGGCCTTCGATCAGGCCTTACAGTTGGCTGTAACCGTGCTGATCCAGGTCTTCCATGGTTCCTTGTCCAGTGTCTTTGCCTGATGTCTGCTCCTGTGCCTGCCAGCCGTAAGGACTTCGGATGTGAGTATCCCAGCATCGGAGTTCCTGTGCGCCTGGAGTTTCCCTGCACCCTCCTTCTCAGCGTGGTCCGCGACCAGCCTTCCTGGGCTGTGTAGGGCGCGTCTGGGACAGGGTGGTCCGCGACTCAGTCCCACGGGTGGGCTGAGTAGGGCGCCCTGATGGACAGTGCAATGTTCCCGTCCAGCCTTGTCTACAGTGTCTGCTTCAGCCCTTGCCCGGATGTCTTCCTCTGCCAGCCGAGGGGGCTTCAGATGTGAGTATCCCAGCATCGGAGTTCCTGCTCGCCTGGATCTTTCCAGTGTCTCGCTTCAGCCCTTGTCCTGATGTCTCCGTCTTGCTTCAGCCTGCTTCTGCCCCGTCTGATGTCTTCTGTTTAAGGACTCTGTCTGCCCTCGCCTCTGTCCGGCCTGCTGCCCATTGCCGTTCCCTGCGGCAGGTCCGAAAGGGCCGGGAACAGTCGGAGGACCGTTCATTAGTCAACTTCCCCGTGTTGGCTACCATGGGCATGCAGGTCTGGCTGAGGGTCGGACTCCCTGCTTCTGTTCCTGCCTGCCTCGCTCACCATGCCTGCTCAGCTCACCTCCCACGGTGTGGCTTCGGGCTCCTCCTGGGGTCCTGCCGTGGCCCAAGGGCTCACCACCCGCCCGAGACGACCGCGCCCGCGCGCGCTCGTAACACTGGGTTGATTTCTTTAGAAGTCAAAGGGCAGATTTTATTTGCTACTGAGAGAGTGATGTTAAGCCATGACTTCATAGCAGTGTCGGCGTTGGTGAGGTTCAAATTGGGTAGGTCCTTGGCCAGGTTTGAGCTAAGGTCATCCATTAAACATGGTTTTCTGAACCATATTGTTGATTTGGGAATGCATGGAGTCTGTTTTCTCTTTATTCATAGTTCGGTAGAGATCAAAGAGTGATCTGACCAGGGGATGGGGGTACAGGTGGGAGGGGTATTGGGCGAGATGGGTTCATTTATGAAAATGAGGTCCAAAGTGTGGCCAGCTTTATGGGTGGGTTTATTTATAATTTGCTTGAAGCCCATGGCTTGGAAAGAGGATAGGAGGGCTTCACAGTTGGGAGTAGGAGATGGGGAGTCAATGTGTATGTTGAAATCCCCTAAGATGATGGCAGGGGCGTCCATGTTGATGTGTTTGGCAACAATTTCGATGAGCGGGGAGGGGTCAGACTCTAGAAGCCCAGGGGGGGCATATATTAGACAGATTTGTAGCATGTTCGATTTGAATATCCCAATTTCTAGTTTGTTCGTTGAGATCAAGGATTGATATGATATTCTCAATTCTTTTTTTGCAGCTAGCAGTATTCCTCCTCCTCTTTTCTTTTGTCTGGGTAAGGAGAATATGTCGTATAATTGTAGTGGCAATTGGTTAATTAAGGCAGTGTCAGTGTTTTGCAACCATGTTTCAGCGATTGCGCAGATTTTGGGTTGAGAGTCCAGGAGGTAGTCATTGAGGATATGTGATTTTTTTGTGAGGGATTGGGAGTTGAGGAGCGTTAGGGTAATTAGTGAGAGGCCCAGGAATTGAGTAAGGGTGAAGTCATGATAGGGATCAATGATCTCTTTGAGCGTTGATGATTGAGGATTTATCCCTGTAAATGCTCGGTTGTATTTCAGAAGAACAAATTCATATTTCAAGATCCCGCCTACTTGGAATCCTTTCTGGTGGATAAAGAATAATATAAATATTGAGGTATAAAAATGGCTGCATATATAAAAAAAAGTATCTCCTGATTTTGTAAGTTAATTATTTACAGTTTTCCTTGGTTATTTGCTTTTATAGAATCCTCCCATTATGGGGACTAGGAATTTTGATGTATTAGATGGAAGCTAAATATATTTCCTTTATGAATGCCTGACATGCAAAATTTTTTCTTTTTTGATTTTTCACAATGTAATTTGTTTAAAATCTCAATAAAGTATAAATTTAAAAAAAAAGTATCAGGCAATGAATCCATAAATGTAATAAAAGGATATTTACATAGCATTTCTTTATACAAAGGCTGCCAGCAACTATAGCACCACACAGTATTGTTAGGCATGTCAATCAAAACTCAACCTGCGTATTCTAATAGTTTAACAAGGAAGCTTTTGTCACTGTTTGTTGGTCCAGCTAAAATACATGAAAATGGATGCCTCCAGCGCACAACCACAACTTAAATATCCATAGGGCAGTGTGTTAAAGCCATCTTATCACCCTTTAATCGTATACAACCCTTTGTGTTTTCTTAAGTAAGCCAGTCTCTGTCGTCCAGGTCTTTTTGTTTCTTATGGTACCTGTTTGTTGTACTTGTATCTTTTTTGGACTCCTATCCACAGCCTCAGGTTTATAGTTAAAGACGAGATCTTTCAAGCTAATGAAATTGATCTTTTTACAGTTTTCTACATTTAGTGTAATCCCTTTCACTTTCTTCCCTTTCACTGTCTTTCCGCTTGACAGTTTGTAGCTGTAAGTTTTGTGATATGCTCATCTGCAGGTAGCTTGCTCATCAGCTCACCTTAATAATCCCACAAAAGGGGGTCCCTGTCACCCTCATGACTCACAAATATCACAGAATCTGTATCGTGGTATAGACAACGTTCTTGCAAACTGTCAAGCAGATTTTACAGTTCTAAACGAGCATAAGCAGTTGTAAAACAGACAATGAAGATGTTTGTATTACCTGACAACATGCTGCGTTCTTTTGAGTGCTTCCATGACATACATGCTGTTTCATCATCAATAAAGTCACATGATGAAACCCCAAATTCAGGCGAAAACAAATACTTGTAGACATTGTCAGGATTTCTCACAATACTTGTACATGTAGATTTGTTCTTTGGCCAAACTTCCCCCACAAAGAATTTATGAAAACCTTGGCATCACATTCTTTTTTTTACGCCGATGACATTCAACTACTCATCCCAATAACCTCCACTATTGAAGATGCAATCAACCTTACAGCTAAACACCTCATCTCTATCAGAAACCAACTAAACCAATTAAAGTTATGCCTCAATATGAACAAAACAGAATGCATACTTTTAAAAAGAGACAGCTCAGTTCAAATAACCACAATGCCTTGCTTACAAATTGATAAAAATATAACCACCCAAGAAAAAGATCTAGGCATCATAGTGGATAATACTTTAAAATTGTCGGCTCAGTGTGCTGCAGCAGTCAAAAAAGCAAATAGAATGTTAGGAATTATTAGGAAGGGAATGGTTAATAGAACGGAAAATGTCATAATGCCTCTGTATCGCTCCATGGTGAGACCGCACCTTGAATACTGTGTACAATTCTGGTCGCCACATCTAAAAAAAGATATAGTTGCGATGGAGAAGGTACAGAGAAAGGCAACCAAAATGATAAAGGGGATGGAACAGCTCCCCTATGAGGAAAGGCTGAAGAGGTTAGGGCTGTTCAGCTTGGAGAAGAGACGGCTGAGGGGGGATATGATAGAGGTGTTTAAGATCATGAGAGGTCTTGAACGAGTAGATGTGACTCAGTTATTTACACTTTCGAATAATAGAAGGACTAGGGGGCATTCCATGAAGTTAGCAAGTAACACATTTAAGACTAATCGGAGAAAATTCTTTTTCACTCAACACACAATAAAGCTCTGGAATTTGTTGCCAGAGAAGGTAGTTAGTGCAGTTAGTGTAGCTGGGTTCAAAAAAGGTTTGGATAAGTTCTTGGAGGAGAAGTCCATTAATGGCTATTAATCAATTATACTTAGGGAATAGCCACTGCTATTAATTGCATCAGTAGCATGGGTTCTTCTTAGTTTTTGGGTAATTGCCAGGTTCTTGTGGCCTGGTTTTTGGCCTCTGTTGGAAACAGGATGCTGGGCTTGATGGACCCTTGGTCTGTCCCAGCATGGCAATTTCTTATGTTCTTATGTTCATCTGAAGAGCTTTGTAAAAGACCTCGGTCTCTGGATAGACAATGATTTAAACTTCAAAAAATGTATTACAATGAAAACAAAAGAAGGCTTCCACAAACTTCACATACTAAAACACCTTAAACCACTTTTACACCCACAAGACTTCAGAACCGTTCTACAATCTCTCATCTTCTCAAGTCTTGATTACTGTAATTCACTTCTCATTGGCCTCCCCAGATCAACATTAAAACCACTTCAATTACTTCAAAATGCTGCGGCCAGGATTCTCACCGGCAAAAAGAAATTTGATCACATCACTCCGGTACTGATGAATCTTCACTGGTTACCGATCGAACAAAGGATCAAATACAAGTCCCTAACCATTCTGCACAACGAAATATACAAATCTGACAACAATGCCCTCAACCATATGATCCAACTTCACAAAACACCTCGCTCGACAAGAAATACCAATAAACTGAAACTAGTCATACCTTCCCTACCCTCTGCTAAACTATCCAACACCAGGAATAGAGCCTTCTCTATAGCAGGACCAAACGCATGGAACTCTTTACCAGACTACCTAGGCTCTAACATCGACAGTAAATCTTTCAAAAAAGAACTTTAAAACTTGGTTATTTAGACAAACTTTCACAGACGGTATTGGGTAATCTATTTTTCTCAAGCCCATTTCTACCTCCCCTCCCTGCTTTTTCATCTTCCCTCCCTCCCTCTTTACTTCTCTCACTTAATCTCTGTCTATTGAAGAGACTTACCTGCTATCTATTCCCTCCCTGATTCCCCTTAACTCGTCCAGCCCTCTAACAAATATCACCTTTGAAAAGTTTCTTTAACTCACTTTCGGTGTAATATCGACATCTATACTATTTCCTGATCTACCAACCTTTCACGACCATACTTGATATAACTGACTTGGATTATATATTTTATTGGCATGTTCATACATCATGACTACAGGCCAAAATGTATATAGTTGCTGGTTACAGCCTGAAATATCTCTAGTTGCTTACAAACATGTTAATTTTCATTCGAATGTGTTATATGTAATATGTTGTTTAAAATGTAAACCGGAGTGAAGGCATCATGCTATACTTCGGTATAAAAAAGAGTCAAAAATAAAAAAAAAATAAATAAATTTGGCACTTTGTGGGGTTCATGCTAACCTGGTCTGGATGTAAAATCATACATTCTTTTTTGTAAAAATCAGATATATACAGGTTTTGTTTTTCCACATCGGTATACTACTGAATGTAACCAGAAGCTTCCTGTTTTTGACAAAGATGCATTTTTATGTATTTAGAAAACAGACTGTCAGATTTACGATCAAAGTGCCATATTTCACATATTTCTGCAACCATATACCATTTTGCAATAAACAGCGTGCACCAAATCCCTATGAGGGCTCTCTCCTCATCCATGTGGGTGCACGTTTCCTGCTGCAGGTTGTTGCTTAACCGGAAGTGAACACTGATTGGCTGATATCAATTTTGAGTGACAGGGTACCCATTATAATACTGTAAACAACTCTAAGTATTGCTATATATGGTAATGCTTTGGCTACTAAAGAATTTATTTATTTTCCTAGCATGCTGTAGCTACATCATGTTCAGTTCTCTCGCCTTTAGCTGCTTCTATGGCAGCCTCAGTCCTTATGACAGCTAGTTAGCATAACCTAAGCAAGGAACTGAAGCCAGAGTTCCTGAAATCTTTGGCAGCTGCCCGAATAGCTATTATCTTGAATGCCTTTGTGGTCTCTAAATGGGTGAATCAAATCCAACATATTTATTGTTTTCATTTTATTGTGTTTGTGTTATTTATAAATTATTTTGTAATCATCTCAGGTGCTTCAAAGGAAGGTGGTTAAAAATATGCTTAAATAAATGCATAAAATTAAATAGTGAATCAGTAGGACATTTTTCATGGGGCTACACAAATTAGAACAAGGCACCTGCACAGTGGAAAGGTCCTAGTGAACTAGAAATTGTGTAGAAATACTTCTTGCTTTCTTGTTGCAGGGAGGAAGTTATTAAGCCAATGGGAATGAGAGTGGATGGCTCGATGGCTCCTTTGGAAGAAATAGCCTGCAACTCCCTGACCAATGAACCCAATGAACACAATGACTCAGACGTAGACTAAGCCATGGCCTGCATCATCACATAGGTCTGCAGGTTTCTGTAGATGCAAAAACATATCCGAAGGGAGAACAGAAAATCAAGTCCTAACTGCGGATCTCAATTCTGCCACCAAGTCTGTGTGATCCTGGCTAGTTATCTTATTTTTCTGGTGCCTAATTTACAAACCCTGCTGTACTACTTTCTCTGTGACCTTGAAAAAGGCAATTACCTCCGTACGGCTAAATTCTAATCCCAGTTCTGATACCGACTCTCAGTGTATGACCTTGGGACAAGTCACTGTACTTTATCTTGCTGTGCTTGTGCTAATCTCATTCTGTCACTGATTCTCGATCCTTAGCAAGTCCCCTTCTCTCCATGCACCTCATGTCTAATCCCCGACTCTGCCCCTATCTCTCTGTGACACTGGACAAATCCCCTTCTCTCCATGTACCTCATGTCTAATCCCCGACTCTGCCCCCATCTCTCTGTGACACTGGACAAATCCCCTTCTCTCCATGCACCTCATGTCTAATCCCCGACTCTGCCCCCATCTCTCTGTGTGACACTGGACAAATCCCCTTCTCTCCATGCACCTCATGTCTAATCCCCGACTCTGCCCCCATCTCTCTCTGTGACACTGGACAAATCCCCTTCTCTCCATGCACCTCATGTCTAATCCCCGACTCTGCCCCCATCTCTCTCTGTGACACTGGACAAATCCCCTTCTCTCCATGCTCCTCATGTCTAATCCCCGACTCTGCCCCTATCTCTCTCTGTGACACTGGACAAATCCCCTTCTCTCCATGCACCTCATGTCTAATCCCCGACTCTGCCCCTATCTCTCTCTGTGACACTGGACAAATCCCCTTCTCTCCATGCACCTCATGTCTAATCCCCGACTCTGCCCCTATCTCTCTCTGTGACACTGGACAAATCCCCTTCTCTCCATGCACCTCATGTCTAATCCCCGACTCTGCCCCTATCTCTCTCTGTGACACTGGACAAATCCCCTTCTCTCCATGCACCTCATGTCTAATCCCCGACTCTGCCCCTATCTCCCTCTGTGACACTGGACAAATCCCCTTCTCTCCATGCACCTCATGTCTAATCCCCGACTCTGCCCCTATCTCCCTCTGTGACACTGGACAAATCCCCTTCTCTCCATGCACCTCATGTCTAATCCCCGACTCTGCCCCTATCTCCCTCTGTGACACTGGACAAATCCCCTTCTCTCCATGCACCTCATGTCTAATCCCCGACTCTGCCCCTATCTCCCTCTGTGACACTGGACAAATCCCCTTCTCTCCATGCACCTCATGTCTAATCCCCGACTCTGCCCCTATCTCTCTCTGTGACACTGGACAAATCCCCTTCTCTCCATGCACCTTATGTCTAATCCCCGACTCTGCCCCTATCTCTCTCTGTGACACTGGACAAATCCCCTTCTCTCCATGCACCTCATGTCTAATCCCCGACTCTGCCCCTATCTCTCTCTGTGACACTGGACAAATCCCCTTCTCTCTATGCTCCTCATGTCTAATCCCCGACTCTGCCCCTATCTCTCTGTGTGACCTTGAGCGAGTCCCTTTGTGAGCAATTTTCAAAAGATTTTACCCAGGTATCTAAGCAGTTACCCAGGTAAAATTGCCCTCCACTGCAGATAAAATTACCCACACTGCAAAAGGATAGGGTCATAAAATCCCCAAATGTGATTTGCAGCACGGACCTTGCATCTGCTGTACCCATCATGCTGGCTGGCCCTACCATGGGGCATTTCCCCTTTCTAATATGCTTGCAGTCTGTGGGTACAACATGAGGATTTATAAAAATTGCCTCCATAATATCCTTCTGCCTCATTTACTCCAGTGTGACTGAGTGATGATAACATTATTTATCTTTGCACTGTAAAACAGTCTGACATAAGAACATGCCATACTGGGTCAGACCAAGGGTCCATCAAGCCCAGCATCCTGTTTCCAACAGAGGCCAATCCAGGTCATAAGAACCTGGCAATTACTCAAACACTAAGAAGATCCCATGCTACTGATGCAATTAATAGCAGTGGCTATTCCCTAAGTAAACTGATTAATAGCAGTTAATGGACTTCTCCTCCAAGAACTTATCCAATCCTTTTTTGAACTCAGCTACACTAACTTCACTAACCACATCCTCTGGCAACAAATTCCAGAGCATAACAGTTGGCCGCATGTTTGATTTAAAATACTCTGATTGGAAAGTGCATTGGGACCTTCTTTGGGGAACGCATGTTATGTAAATCTGTTTAAACCTGACATTGATTTGACTATTTTCCCTGCTACTGAGTACTTTATATTGGGCCTGAAGTTTTATTTCTAACAGTTAGGCAGACTGAGTGGGCCAAATGGTTCTAATTTACTGACATCTATTATTAATATTTGAAATCTAATGTATGGGTATATCAGTTTAATAATAGTAATGTTTCATAATGATGAAAATTAAAATACATACCTTAAAGGATTCATTAAATTAGTCTGTTTTTCTTTGCATATTGTTATTTCTGTTTTAGGTTTTCATGAACTGTGTGAGACACAATTCAAAAAGAATTACAAAGGTGTAAATATAACCAGCCAATCAAGTGTAAGATGGACATAATTCATGGAATCATAGAAACATAGAAATGACGACAGAAAAGGACCAAACGGTCCATCCAGTCTTCCATGCCATTTAAGTCACCCCTATAATTATCGGGTTCCCAGACCTTCAAGTTTAGGGCCCTTATTGGTTGCTGTTTGAGTCCAATTCCCCGTTACCTCTTGCTATTGAAGCAGAGAGCAATGTTGGAGTTGCATCAAAAGTATCAAACTCATTGGTTAAGGGTAGTAACAACCACATCAGCAAGTTACCCCCATGCTTATTTGTTTTGTTTTCCCAGACTGTAAAATTCAATGTCCTTGTTGGTTGCTATCTGAATCTAATTCCCCTTTTCCTATTTTCCCTCTGCCGTTGAAGCAAAGAGTAATGATGGAGTTCCATCAACAGTATGAAGGCTTATTGATTAAGGGTAGTAACCGCCACCCAGCAAGTTACCCCCATGCACTCTTCTTCATTCTCATCCTCTAGACCAGAGCTTTCCAAACTGTGTGTCGGGACACGTTAGTGTGTCGCCTGCAGTGTGCAGGTGTGTCGCGCAAGCCCGCTCAACTCTGATGCGAGTTTGGGCTTTTTTTTTTTCTAGAGATTCACTTTTTTTTTTTCAGTTTATGGGTTGCTTATTATTGGGTGATTTTTGCTGTCAATCGCGTTTTTTTGGGGGGCTTGGTGGGTGGAACGAGCCCAGCCATCCTTGCATTAGCTGCTGCTGCCGATGAGGCCTGGCCATGAGGAGTACTGACTGCAAGCAGCAGTGTCTGGTGATCATGGAAGGGAGTGAAGCACTTAACTGGCAACAATCAAAAAGACGAGGTACATGAGTGTGGGGGCCAGACATGTGCTGGGGGGAGAGAGATGAGTGAGTGGGGGGCAAACGTGCTGGGGGGACAGACATGTGCTTGAGGGGGAGAGATATGAGTGTGTGGGGGCCAGACATGTGCTGGGGGGGAGGAGAGAGATGAGTGTGTGGGGGACAGACAATTTGTTTTATTATTGTTTCTCATAAATTATAACAATAACATGAATCTTGGAATATATATTTTTAATATAAATTTAAGGTTTTCATGAGATAGGTTGTGTCGTGAAACATTTTATTTATGTATATATTTAAGGAAACATACATAAATTGTCGAAATATGTTTCATTCGTTTAACCTTTAACCTCTGGTTTACTAGTAGACTGAATTACCGTGTCGTGAAATTATGTTTGTCTAAAAAGTGTGTCACCAACATGAAAAGTTTGGAAAGCTCTGCTCTAGCCTTTAGGGATCCACAGTGTTTATCCCATGCCCCTTTGAATTCTTTTACTGTTTTTGTCTTCATCATCTCCTCCGGAAGGGCTAATGGGGGGATGCTAGCAAGCCACCAACTAGTATGCTTTCTTGGCATTATCTCTCTCCTTCCCTAGGATTTTAGAAGAAAAATATCCAATGCAGAATGCTGGGAAAGTAAGAGGTTGATAGTCACAAGGCTGGTGAGCAGTAAAGTTACCCGGATATTCAGTGGAACACACTCAGATAAGTGTTCTGCTGAATACAGCCAGATAAAATTATCCAAGTAACTTTTGGACAGGTATTTTTCCAACCAAATGTACCCGGCTAAGTTTACCTAGGTAGGGGTAAATATCATCAATCACCCAGAATGCATCCATCACCACCTCTTTATTTTTTAAACTTTTTTTTAACAGAGGATACGCATACCAGAAGCAAAAGATATATACAGACTTAACAGTGACCATCAGAGAAAAAATTATATCCCAGTGTCAATTCAATAGTTAACGTTCAAGAATAGAGCAAGGCCCAGCAAGTTTAAAAAGTATTCATGCTGTGAAGTGTTTTCCTCAAGTTCTAACAAGCTGAGCTGCTTTTTCATTTCTTTTGAGGAGCTGTTTGTTTTTTTTTAATTGGTTATCAACATTTTTTTTATTTTTGTTTGTTAGTGTTTATGTTTTACATTGGTGAGCTCTTGTCTTTTCTTAAGTAAATGTTTGGGTGTTTGATATATTTATTTATTTATTTATTTATTTAAGGTTTTTCTATACCGGCATTCATGATAAGATCATATCATGCCGGTTTACATAAGATCATATCATGCCGGTTTACATATATGATATTATGAGTATTTGGATATGATTTGGGTAGTTTTAAATATTATTTAGGTTATTTTAATCTTTGTTGGGTACATTGTTTTGGAAACCTATGATATTAATAATCATTTATTGTTTAAATATATATGTGCATTCCTCTTGCTTAGTGATTTTATTTTCATGCACATTATAACCAATATTTTTCTTTTCTTAAAAAGGAATGAGGGGGGGGGTCACGTGATGTGGTGAGCCGGGAAGGCAGGTTTCTTCACGGTTCCGAGGGCCTGCTCCCATAATCTACTAAAATCCTCTCAAATACTGGTGCTATGACCTCCCGTCTACAAGATCATTTTGCCGCTTATGTCAATTGTAACTTATATGCAGCGATCCTCCCCTAACATGGCATCAAAAGGAGGTAAGAAGGATAAAGATAAACCTCGCGGCCCAGACCTTAAGATGGCGGCCGGGAGCGACAGCACAGAGGAAGCCTTAGGGTCGGAAGTTACGCCAGCCGACATTAAAGAGGCAGTCCGCACCGCACTGGATGAAAAATTAGCAGGGATCGCGACCTAGCTCACAGAAGTTAGTGCAGCCATTAATGAAATTAACCCTCGGATCGAGCACGCAGAAGGGAGAATCGTGCCTTTAGAAGACAATTCGACTGCAAATGCTGTCAAAATGGCTGCCCAGGAAAAAAACTTTCTAAGCTTCAAGACAAAATAGACGAGCTAGCGAATAGGGCACGTCACTCAAATCTACGGTTCCTCGGGTTCCCGGAATCGGTAGAAGAGAGAAACTTGACCTCACTATTGGAAACCTGGCTACCCTTGGGTCTAGAACTCCCAGACCTGCATGGGAAATTAGTAGTAGAGCGCGCTCACAGGCTGGGTATTAAGAGGGACGCGCAGCATAGGCCGAGACTGGTGATTGCAAAACTTTACAATTTTGCTCACAAAAGTGAAATATGGCGCGCCTATCGACGGAAATAAGATATCTCCTACAATTCTCATGCCATACGCATCTTCCAAGATTACTCGACAGCAGTCTCTGAGCTACGAAAAAGTTTCTTCCCAGTATGCACTGCCTTGCATAACTTGCAGGTTAAATTCTCTCTACAATACCCGGCCAAGCTACGAGTGTGGCATAAGGAGAAAACCTATCTCTTTGAGACCGTGGACAAAGCACGGGCCATTGAGGATGCGTTACCCAGCTGAGTTTCGCAGCTGATTGGTTGCTGTTGTGGGGTTTGTTTTTTTTTAATTCTTTATTTTCAAGTTTTCATATTTAGCCAAAACAAAATTGACATTCATGCAATACTGAACAAACATTTCTAAAACAAAAAATAGGTGGAACATTATATCACATAAGCAATCCGTTCATATAAGACCTCTATCGGGGACTGTTAATTATTTATTTACAGAAACTCAGGAAATTACCAGATATTTTCTATGTATCCGCTTGTATTTCTTTTTCTCCTTCAACACTTGAACTAAGAGGAAATAATTAAGGGGATTTCTCTTTTCTGTAAGAACCTTTCCATCTGTTCTGGATCAAAAAACAAATACTTTATAGTACCTATTCTTATTAAGCATTTGCATGGAAATTGTAATTGAAATATTGCTCTAATATTTATGCTCCTAACTGCAATACATGTGAAAAGAGCTCCACAAAAAAAGTATGCTTATATTTATTTGGTTTCCCACTGTGAATAGAACAATTAGTATTTTTTTTAAAGCAACCATCATAGGGCACCAGGTTCCTGACAAGTTTATGGGGTAGCCTGTCAGAGCTAAAAAAGCTTCTGAGTGCAATGCAGTTTAATCATTGGTTGCTGCAAATAATTAAGTTAGTAGTGTAGTTAACTTAAGGATTGCTGTGAAATGCCGCGGCAAGCACTCAGGGCCGGATTTTAAGAGGGTTACGCGCATAAGGTACACGCGTAACCCTTTTAAAACGCCCCTGCGCGCGCCGAGCCTATTTTGCATAGGCTCGTCGGCATGCGCAAGCCCCGGGACGCGCGTTAGTCCCGGGGCTTCGCAAGAGGGGCGTGTCAAGGGCGTGTTGGGCGGGCGGTGCAAATTTAGGGGCGTGGTGGGGGCGTGGCGCCAGCCCAGGGGCGTGGTCGAGGCCTCCGGACCACTCCCCAGGTCGGGTGATGGCGCGCCAGCAGCCCACTGGCGCAAGCAGAGTTACGCCTGCCTCTGGCAGGCGTAACTTTACCAACAAAGGAAGGGGGAAGGTTTAGATAGGGCCGGGGGGGTGGGTTAGGTAGGGGAAGGGAGGGGAAGGTGCGGGGGGGGGGGTGTGAAGGGAACAGGAAGCACGTGTAGGGCTCAGCGCGCGCAAGTTGCACAAATGTGCACCCCCTTGCGCGCGCCGACCCCGGATTTTATAAAATCCGGCTTGCTTTTGTTCGCGCGCGCGTAGATTTATAAAATCTACCCCTCAGTATTTAAAGTGCTTGCCTTCTGCCGCGATGTGTTGCAATTTTAAAGTTGAGGTCCCTGTCAGGTTTGCTGGTGTGTGCCCCGTCCGGGGTTACAAATTAAACGTCCTGCAATGGTATCCCTTTCACGTCCTCTTTCGCTGCTCGCTGTCTAAACGCCCGACTCTGCAGGGTTTCGGAACTTCGCTGTACATCACATCATGCTGTCTTGTATGTGTGATTTATAGTCTAAAAGAATAGCCGCTTATTACCAGCTTGCTGCACCCCTGAAGAAGGACGAATGTTGAGACTGGAAGGTGGATCCTTGGTCCGACCGGATGGAGATGAAGTAGAAGAACTCTCTGGAATGGAACTCGGTCGGAAGGCGGTAGCCAGACGAGAGCTGATGATCTTCACCCTGGAAGCCCATGACCCCTCCAGGAAAACCTGTGGAGATCCGGGCCGCTGGGACTTAGGTGGCTTCGCCCTGGAAGCCGAGATCCCCCCGGGAGGAGCCAGTGGAGATCCAACCGCTGGGACTTAGGAGATCCGACCGGAGACGAAGACGGGAGAATGTACCAGGGTCGAGGCAGGCGGCAGGAGGCGGACTGGAAGACGGGCCGAGGTCAGAGCCAGAAGAGAATCCAAAAGAGGACTCCAAAACCAGGGCTTGGAGCGGTCAGGAACAGGAACACAGGAACTGGCTGAGAGGAACAAGCAAGGAGCAGGCAGGCAGGCAGGAACAGGCTGGCAGGAACAAACAGGAACAGGTAACAGCAACTAAGCACTCTAGCGAGTCAACCACGTAGCAAGGCAGAGAATCGGGATCAGACGCCAGGTTTAAATCCCCGCCAGCGTCTGACGTCAACACAAGGGGCTGGCCTGAGTTTCGCGCCAGAGACCCTTTAAAAAGGGGCTCTATGCGCGCGTGAGCCTAAGGGGCAGGGCCCGGACCGTGTACGACGGTGTCTCCCTTGAGGAGACGCCGCGATGTAGGCCTGAGCAGGCCTGAAGGATCGGCGGCGTTCCCCCCAGGCAGAAAGGTAAGGGGCCGGCCGCAAGTTTCGTGGCCGGAACTGCAACAGTACGCCCCCTTCTTACGCCCCCTCTTTAACAGACCCGGTTTGCCAGGATGGTCCTGATGAAACTGAAGTAGCGGGGACTTGTCCAGAATATTTCGAGCAGGTTCCCAGGAGTTCTCCTCAGGACCACAGCCCTCCCAGGCTAAAAGGTACTCCCAGCAACGATGGTAAAATCGAACGTCGAGTACTTCACGAACTTGATAAGTCGGATCACTCTTTACCATCGTGGAAGCAGGGTCTGGTGAAGGACGATGGAATCTGGAGAGTACCACGGGTTTCAATAAGGATACGTGGAACACATTGTGCATACGCAGTGTGGTAGGAAGATGAAGCCTGTAGGATACCATGCCCACTCTCTCTGCGATGCGAAATGGACCACAATACCTGGGTGCTAACTTCCGGGAGGGTACCCGGAGGTGCAGGTTCTTTGCGCATAACCAAACCTTGTCGCCGAGTAAGAAGACTGGCGCCGGGCGCCGGTGTCAGTCAGCAGTTCTTTGTGCTAAACTGGCCGCCTTGGTGAGTCTTGGTAGTAGAGGAGGACCGGAAGGCTCATCTGCATAATACTCCCAGCATCCCCCAGGAGAGGAGTCCAGAGGTCACCGCAAGCGATCCAGGGATTGACTTCCACGCCCCAGCTTCCAGAGGCCCCGCACGGTTTGCAGTAGAGGAGGACCGGAAGGCTCATCTGCATACTGCTCCCAGCATCCCCCAGGAGAGGAGTCCAGAGGTCACCGCAAGTGATCCAGGGATTGGCTTCCAGAGGCCCCGCACGGTTTACAGTAGAGGAGGACCGGAAGGCTTCCTTTGACTGAGTGAAGATTAATTTAACCGTGGTTTAAGAGGATTGGTAAGTATAGTTTTCAGAAATGTTTGGGCTTATAAAAGTTTGGTGAAAGGTGAAATTAAGGGATATATGCTTTAGAATTTGTGTGTGTCTGAAGTAATAAGCAAGCCAGAGATAGTTAATTCTAGTGTCTGTCTTTCCAACCCACTCAACCCCTGATTTTTAGACACAAGACACTATCTCATTAAAAATCAATCAATCAGGGTCTTATCTAAAACATAATATTGTACCAACCCTTATTGAAAGTTTAATCATCCCCTTGTAGGACACTAGCTGATTAATTACTAAATTCACCTGTAAATTTAAAGTACTCTCATTCCAACTCCCTTAGTATCCTAAACTTTAGGAACTCAATAATACTAAGATGAAGGCAGCAGTCCAGCAGCAAGAGGGGGGCTTTCCAGTCTTTTGCATTGAGTGTCACATGTATGATTTTTTACCCGCCAGTGAGAGATTGTATGTGTGCACTCGGTGCAAAGAGCTCCTGGCTCTCAGGGAACAAGTCTGATCTATGGAGGCTAGAGTAGCAGACTTGGAGGAGCTGAGGGAGACAGAGAGGTACATTGACGAGACCTTCAGGTTTATAGTAGCCAAGTCCCAAATCCATTCTGGCAGCCCCAGTGCTGCCTTGGATCAGAAAGGTCTCCCAGTAGGAGAGCATCACCCTGGTGTAGCAGGAAGTGATCCTGTAGCAAGGACCTGCTCTCCAGGTGATCTATTGTCCTCTCGCACTGAGGACAAATCTCCCAGGGCTACTGCCCAGGAGGGAAGGGTTAGGCCGGCCGTCATAGTTGGTGATTCGATTATTACAAATGTAGATAGCAGGGTGGCTGGTGGACGTGAGGACCGCCCGGTAACTTGCCTGCCTGGTGTGAAGGTGGCGGACCTCACGCATCACCTAGATAGGATTATAGACAGTGCTGGGGAGGAGCCGGTTGTCGTGGTACATGTGGGCACCAACGACATAGGAAAATGTGGGAGAGAGGTTCTAGAAGCCAAATTTAGGATTTTAGGTAGGAAGCTGAAATCCAGAACCTCCAGGGTAGCATTCTCTGAAATGCTCCCTGTTCCACGCGCAGGTCACCAGAGGCAGGCAGAGCTCCGGAGTCTCAATGCATGGATGAGACGATGGTGCAGGGAAGAGGGATTCAGCTTTGTAAGGAACTGGGGAAACTTTTGGGGAAAGGGGAGACTTTTCCGAAAGGATGGGCTCCACCTTAACCACAGCTGAACCAAGCTGCTGGCACTAACTTTCAAAAAGGAGATAGAGCAGCTTTTAAACTAGAACAAGGGGGAAAGCCGACAATCACTCAGCAGTGCATGGTTCGGAGAGAGGTATCGTCAAAGGATACTAATGAAACAGGAGAGTTAGGGCATCCCAACAAAGAGGTTCCATTAAACGCAAACATATTCCATGTGTCTATATGTAAAAAATCACCAAAACTAATGATTTCTGAATTATCCCAAACAACTAAAAAGCAGGTTGTTAAAACAAGCAAAAAACACACTTTGAAATGTCTGTATGCCAATGCCAGAAGTCTAAGAAGTAAGATGGGAGAGTTAGAGTGTTTAGCAGCAAATGATGAGATTGACATAATTGGCATCACAGAGACCTGGTGGAAGGAGGATTACTAATGGGACAGTGCTATATCAGGGTACAAATTATATCGCAATGATAGGGAGGATCAACTTGGTGGGGGTGTGGCACTTTATGTCCGGGAGGGTATAGAGTCCAACAGGATAAAGATCATACAAGAGACTAAATGCTCAGTAGAATCTATATGGGTAGAAATCCCATGTGTGTTGGGTAAGAGTATAGTGATAGGAGTATACTACCGTCCACCTGGACAAAATGGTCAAACAGATGATGAAATGCTAAGAGAAATCAGGGAAGCAAACCAATTTGGCAGTGCAATAACAATGGGAGATTTCAATTACCCCAATATTGACTGGGTAAATGAAACATCAGGACTTGCTAGAGACATAAAGTTCCTGGATGTAATAAATGATTGCTTCATGGAGCAATTGGTTCAGGAACCAACAAGCGAAGGAGATATTTTAGATTTAATTCTTAGTGGAATGCAGGATTTGGTGAGAGAAGTAACAGTGGTGGAGCCACTTGGCAACAGTGATCATAACATGATCAAATTTAAACTAATAAATGGAAGGGGGACAATAAGTAAATCTCCAGTTCTAACACTAAATTTTAAAAAGGGAAACTTTGATAAAATGAGGAAAATAGATAGAAAAAAACTGAAAGGTGCAGCTGCAAAGGTTAAAAGTGTTCAACAGGCTTGGACATTGTTTAAAAATACAATCCTAGAGGCGCAGTCCATATGTATTCCACGCATTAAGAAAGGTGGAAGGAAGGCAAAACGATTACCGTCATGGTTAAAAGGTGAGGTGAAAGAGGCTAATTTAGCCAAAAAAAATCCTTCAAAAATTGGAAGAAGGATCCATCTGAAGAAAATAGGATAAAACATAAGCATTGTCAAGGTAAGTGTAAAACCTTACCTTGTAAAAAAAGTGTAAAAGAGTTTTATGAACTGACACTATTTAGTCAGGAACATATGATATTATTACAGCCCTGAGTATATGATATTTACATATTTGAAATAATCCAGTCCTGAGTACATGTTTTATTATAACCCTGAATATTTGACTAGATATTATTTATTTGACTAGATATTATTTATTTCTGAGACTAGATTTTATTTATTTCTGAGTTAGCCATGTCTCTGGCTCTTCCTCCTCCCATTTCATGTGCCCCTGTTTTATTGTAACTTTTGTTCACTTGTTCTCTCTTCGCCTATTGTTCATGTTGATGTTAATGTTTTTGCACCATTGTTTCTTGTAAACCGATATGATATGATTGGTATCATGAATAGGGATGTGAATCGTTTTACGACGATTAAAATTATCGTCCGATAATTTTAATATCGTCTTAAACCGTTATGAAACACAATACAATAGAGATTCTAACGATTTATCGTTATAAATCGTTAGAATCGTGAGCCGGCACACTAAAACCCGCTAAAACCCACCCCCGACCCTTTAAATTAAATCCCCCACCCTCCCGAACCCCCCCCCAAATAACTTAAATTACCTGGTGGTCCAGCGGCGGTCCGGAACGGCAGCGGTCCGGAACGGGCTCCTGCTATTGAATCTTGTTGTCTTCAGCCGGCGCCATTTTCCAAAATGGCGCCGAAAAATGGCGGCGGCCATAGACCAACAGGATTCGACGGCAGGAGGTCC
Source organism: Rhinatrema bivittatum (assembly GCF_901001135.1). Classification (NCBI taxonomy): domain Eukaryota; kingdom Metazoa; phylum Chordata; class Amphibia; order Gymnophiona; family Rhinatrematidae; genus Rhinatrema; species Rhinatrema bivittatum. The sequence continues at coordinate 485,282,538 of NC_042618.1, read as the reverse complement.
TTCCGGACCCCCGCTGGACTTTTGGCAAGTCTTGTGGGGGTCAGGAGGCCCCCCCCCAAGCTGGCCAAAAGTTCCTGGAGGTCCAGCGGGGGTCAGGGAGCGATTTCCCGCCGCGAATCGTTTTCCGTATGGAAAATGGCGCCGGCAGGAGATCGACTGCAGGAGGTCGTTCAGCGAGGGTTCCGGCGCCTCGCTGAACAACCTCCTGCAGTCGATCTCCTGCCGGCGCCATTTTCCGTACGGAAAACGATTCGCGGCGGGAAATCGCTCCCTGACCCCCGCTGGACCTCCAGGAACTTTTGGCCAGCTTGGGGGGGGGGCCTCCTGACCCCCACAAGACTTGCCAAAAGTCCAGCGGGGGTCCGGAAGGACCTCCTGCCGTCGAATCCTGTTGGTCTATGGCCGCCGCCATTTTTCGGCGCCATTTTGGAAAATGGCGCCGGCTGAAGACAACAAGATTCAATAGCAGGAGCCCGTTCCGGACCGCTGCCGTTCCGGACCACCGCTGGACCACCAGGTAATTTAAGTTATTTGGGGGGGGGTTCGGGAGGGTGGGGGATTTAATTTAAAGGGTCGGGGGTGGGTTTTAGCGGGTTTTAACGATTTTAGCGGGTTTTAACGATTTTAACGATTTATCACGATATTTTACCCCCCCCCAAACGGCAACAATACGATTCCCTCCCCCTCCCAGCCGAAATCGATCGTTAAGACGATCGAGGACACGATTCACATCTCTAATCATGAATGTCGGTATAAAAAAGCCCTAAATAAATAAAAATAAATAAAACATTGATAAGACAGGCGAAGAGAGAATTTGAAATGAAGTTGGCCATAGAGGCAAAAACTCATAATAAAAACTTTTTAAAATATATCCAAAGCAAGAAACATGTGAGGGAGTCAGCTGGAACATTAGATGACAGAGGGGTTAAAGGGGCTCTTAGGGAAGATAAGGCCATTGCAGAAAGACTACATGAATTCTTTGCCTCCGTGTTTACTAATGAGGATGTTGGGGGAGATACCAGTTCCAGAGATGGTTTTCAGGGGTGATGAGTCAGACGAACTGAACAAAATCACTGTGAACCTGGAAGATGTAGTAGGCCAGATTGACAAACTAAAGAGTAGCAAATCACCTAGAATGGATGGTTTGCATCCTAGGGTTCTGAAGGAACTAAAAAATGAAATTTCTGATCTATTAGTTAAAATTTGTAACCTATCATTAAAATCATCCATTGTACCTGAAGACTGGAGGGTGGCCAATGTAACCCCAATATTTAAAAAAGGCTCCAGGGGCGATCCGGGTAACTATAGACCAATGAGCCTGACTTCAGTGCCAGGAAAAATAGTGGAAACTATTCTCAAGATCAAAATCGTAGAGCATATAGAAAGACAGGATTTAATGGGACACTGTCAACATGGATTTACCCAAGGGAAGTCTTGCCTAACAAATCTGCTTCATTTTTTTGAAGGGGTTAATAAACATGTGGATAAAGGTGAACCGGTAGATGTAGTGTATTTGGATTTTCAGAAGGCGTTTGACAAAGTCCCTCATGAGAGGCTTCTACGAAAAGTAAAAAGTCATGGGATAGGAGGTGATGTCCTTTCATGGATTACAAACTGGTTAAAAGACAAGAAAAAGAGAGTAGGATTAAATGGTCAATTTTCTCAGTGGAAAAGGGTAAACAGTGGAGTGCCTCAGGGATCTGTACTTGGACCGGTGCTTTTCAATATATATATAAATGATCTGGAAAGGAATAAGACGAGTGAGGTTATCAAATTTGCGGATGATACAAAATTATTCAGAGTAGTTAAATCACAAGCAGACTGTGATACATTACAATAGGACCTTGCAAGACTAGAAGATTGGGCATCCAAATGGCAGATGAAATTTAATGTGGACAAGTGCAAGGTGTTGTATATAGGGAAAAATAACCCTTGCTATAGTTACACAATGTTAGGTTCAATATTAGGAGCTACCACCCAGGAAAAAGATCTAGGCATCATAGTGGATAATACTTTAAAATTGTAGGCTCAGTGTGCTGCAGCAGTCAAAAAAGCAAACAGAATGTTAGGAATTATTAGGAAGGGAATGGTTAATAGAACGGAAAATGTCAAAATGCCTCTGTATCGCTCCATGGTGAGACTGCACCTTGAATACTGTGTACAATTCTGGTCGCCGCATCTCAAAAAAGATATAGTTGCGATGGAGAAGGTACAGAGAACGGCAACCAAAATGATAAAAGGGGATGGAACAGCTCCCCTATGAGGAAAGGCTGAAGAGGTTGGGGCTGTTCAGCTTGGAGAAGAGCCGGCCGAGGGGGGATATGATAGAGGTCTTTAAGATCATGAGAGGTCTTGAACGAGTAGATGTGACTCTGTTATTTACACTTTCGAATAATAGAAGAACATAAGAACATAAGAAAATGCCATACTGGGTCAGACCAAGCGTCCATCAAGCCCAGCATCCTGTTTCCAACAGTGGCCAATCCAGGCCATAAGAACCTGGCAAGTACCCAAAAACTAAGTCTATTCCATGTTACCATTGCTAATGGCAGTGGCTATTCTCTAAGTGAACTTAATAGCAGGTAATGGACTTCTCCTCCAAGAACTTATCCAATCCTTTTTTAAACACAGCTGTACTAGCTGCACTGACCACATTCTCTGGCAACAAATTCCAGAGTCTAATTGTGCGTTGAGTAAAAAAGAACTTTCTCCGAATAGTTTTAAATGTGCCCCATGCTAACTTCATGGAGTGCCCCCTAGTCTTTCTACTATCCGAAAGAGTAAATAACCGATTCACATCTACCCGTTCTAGACCTCTCATGATTTTAAACACCTCTATCATATCCCCCCTCAGTCATCTCTTCTCCAAGCTGAAAAGTCCTAACCTCTTTAGTCTTTCCTCATAGGGGAGCTGTTCCATTCCCCTTATCATTTTGGTAGCCCTTCTCTGTACCTTCTCCATCGCAATTATATCTTTTTTGAGATGCGGCGACCAGAAGGACTAGGGTGCATTTCATGAAGTTAGCAAATAGCACATTTAAGACTGGAGAAAATTCTTTTTCACTCAACGCACAATAAAGCTCTGGAATTTGTTGCCAGGGGATGTGGTTAGTGCAGTTAGTGTAGCTGGGTTCAAAAAAGGTTTGGATAAGTTCTTGGAGGAAAAGTCCATTAATGGCTATTAATCAATTATACTTAGGGAATAGCCACTGCTATTAATTGCATCAGTAGCATGGGTTCTTCTTAGTTTTTGGGTAATTGCCAGGTTCTTGTGGCCTGGTTTTGGCCTCTGTTGGAAACAGGATGCTGGGCTTGATGGACCCTTGGTCTGACCCAGCATGGCAATTTCTTATGTTCTTATGTTCTTTTTGTACGGAGGTCCAGAGGTTATGTAGCTGCATGGCCGATAGTTGAGCCGCTGGAGAGGGGACAGGCGTAGGGAGAGGAAACGGAGGCTGGAGGTGTCGTCCAAAGACTGTCTGAAAAGGGGATCTCCCAGTAGCAGAATGTGTATGATTGTTGTACGAGAATTCGGCCCAGGGAAGTAGCGCAGTCCAGTGTTCTTGCCTTTCAGTGACAAAACTGCGAAGGAAAGCCTTTAGTGACCGATTCATTCATTCCGTTTGCCAGTTGCTCTGCGGGTGGAAAGCTGTTGATAGGTCTAATTGCACCCCGAACATTTTGCACAAAGCCCTCCAATATCGTGCAGTAAACTGGGGCCCGCGATCGGATACTATGCTCTGAGGGAGGCCGTGAGCACGAAAGATGTGTTGGGCGAAGAGTAGGGCCAGTTTGGGTGCAGAAGGGAACTTTGGTAGTGGAACCAGATGAACCATCTTCGAAAAGCGGTCTACGGTGACCCAGATGACCGTGTTTCCCTCAGAGGCTGGCAGGTCTACCACAAAGTCGGTAGCTATATGCGTCCAGGGTTCCGTGAGTACTGGCAAGGGCTGTAAGAGTCCCCAGTGTCATCCATTCAAGGGTTTCTGCCTGGCACAAGTAGGACAGGAATCTACGTACAGCTGGACATCTCGTCGCAAGTTCGGCCACCAGCAGTAGCGATTAAGGAGATCAAGGGTTCTCTCCCGGCCTGCATGACCTCCTGTGAGAGAGTCGTGGGCCCAACTTAAGACCTTCTTGCGATCCCGACGTGGAACGACAGTCCTTCCAAGAGCGGACACCGTGGTACCAGACAGATTGATCTTGGCTGGGTCTATGATGTATTGTGGAGGGTCATCATTTTCCTCCAATACGGAATTGCGGGACAGTGCGTCTGCTCGGACATTTTTAGAGGCTGGACGATACCGGAGAACAAAATCAAACCAATTAAAAAAGAGAGACCAGCGGGCCTGCCTGGGATTCAATTGTTGAGCCTGGCATAAAAACTCCAAGTTTTTATGATCGGTATACACTGTGATGGGATGTTTGGCTCCCTCCAGCCACTGTCTCCACTCTTCGAAAGCCAACTTGATGGCTAATAACTCCTTGTCGCCTATACTGTAGTTGCACTCCATGGGGGTAAACTTCTTGGAGAAGTAAGAGCAGGGTAGAAGTCGCCCGGTACTGGAGCTCTGGCACAGTACGGCTCCTACAGCAATATTTGAGGCGTCCACCTCCAGGAAAAAGGGTCGAAGTGGGTCTGAATGGTGTAAACATGTGTCCAACAGGAAGGCCTCCTTAAGACTTTCAAAGGCTTGACAAGCCTCATTGGACCAAACACGGGCGTCCGCTCCCTTCTTGGTCAGGGCAGTCAGTGGTGCTACCAAGCGCGAATACTGAGGTATGAAATGTCTATAGAAGTTTGCAAACCCCAAGAAACGTTATAGGGCCTTCAGGCCCGTAGGGCGAGGCCACTTCCTGATGGCAGATACCTTCTCCGGGTCCATATGAAAACCAGTTGCTGAGATGATGTATCCCAAAAACGGCAAGGACTCCCATTCGGACATGCACTTCTCCAACTTCGCATATAAGTGATTGTCCCGAAGAAGCTGTAACACTTGCTTGACATGTTGACGATGGGAGGACAAATTGCGGGAGTAGATGAGGACGTCATCCAGATACACGATTACCGAGGAGTACAACATCTCGGAGCACTTCGTTCATTAGATGCTGGAAAACTGCTGGGGCATTGCACAACCCGAAGGGCATCACCAAGTATTCATAATGTCCGTCCCGGGTGTTAAAAGCGGTCTTCCACTCATCCCCGGGACAGATCCGGACAAGGTTGTAGGCCCCTCGTAGATCTAATTTGGTGAAAATTCTGGCTCCTTGAAGCTTGTCCAGGAGTTCGGGGATTAACGGAAGAGGATATCGGTCCCTCCTGGTTATGGCATTTAAGCCCCGATAGTCGATACAAGGCCTCAGGGAACCGTCCTTCTTTCCTACAAAAAAGAATCCCGCACCAGCAGGAGACTTGGAGGGGCGAATGAACCCCTTGGCTAGGTTTTCAGCTATGTATTCTGACATCGCCTGTGTCTCTGAGACAGAGGGTAAACTCTTCCTCGAGATGGAGTGGTTCCAGGCAGAAGCTCGATGGCGCAGTCAAATGGCTGGTGTTGCGGCAGAATCTCCGCTTTTTCTTTAGAAAAAATGTCCGCAAAATCCTCGTAAGGTGTCGGTAGCAGCACTTCGGTATGCACCAGCTTTAATCGTTGAACCAGGGGTGTCCCGATGCAATTCTTGAAGCAATGGGAGCTCCATCGGGCGATTTGTAGAGAATCCCAATGGATCACCGGGGAATGCTGTCGCAACCAGGGTGGTCCGAGGACCACTGGGTGTACCACTTTCTCCAGAATCAGGAAGGAGATCTCCTCAGAATGCAGAACTCCGGTCTGCAAGGTGAGCGGTGTAGTAACAGTAGAAATCTCTCCGGGCAGCACAGTACCTCGAATGGAAGTAATCAATAGTGGAGGGTTGCGAGGTAGCGTGGGAATCTGGAGCTGTTGCACAAGCTCACTGAGAATAAAATTCCCGCCGGCACCGGAATCGATGAAGGCTAGGGTCTCGAAAGACCCTCTAGGGAACTTCAGGGTTACTGGTTCAGTACATTGAGGAGCAGCGTTGACACAGCCTAGTAGTAGCTCCCCGGTCCCTCCTAGGCCTTGGTGTTTTCCGCCCTCTCTTTACATTGGGCCAGGAAATGCCCCTTACCACCGCAGTACAGGCATAACCCCAGGGTTCGACGACGTCGCTTCTCCTCGAGGGATAGAGATGTACACCCCAGTTGCATTGGCTCTTCCGTGGAGTTCTCTGGGGGCGCAGAGGCATTCCTGGTTGCAGGTGTCAGTGGCCTGGAAAAGGCTGGAGCCAAAGGGGCCATCCGGCGCAGAGGCCACCCCTCCCTAGCCCTCTGCTGGAGGCGCCGATCAATGCACCCTGCTACGTCAATTAGCACGTTGAGATCCTCGGGAAGATCCCGGGTGGCTAACTCATCCTTGATCCTTGCCGAGAGACCCTCTAGGAATACTCCGTGTAGGGAGTCATCGCGCCAACCAACCTCCAGAGCCAAGGTACGAAACTCAAGGGCATACTCCGCCAAGGGGCGAGCTCCCTGGCGTAACTGGAGCAACTCCGAGGTTGCGGAAGCCATACATGCAGGTTCATCGGTGTCATTCTGCTCCCACATGGGAGACGCCCAGCTCAACGCCCGTCCATCCAGAGGGAGAAGATGTAGGCCACTTTGACCGAGCCCGTGGGGTACTGTGCGGGCAGCAAAGAGAACCGCACGAAACACTGGTTCAGGAAACCCTGACATGCTTTCGACTCCCCTGAGAAGCGAGACGGGGCTGGTAGCTGGGTTGGAGTGTGAATATTCACCACCGGAGGCGGTACTTGCTCCCGGACCGGTTCCGGGGGCATGACGTCCAGCCGAGTAGCCAAGCGCTCTACTGTGGCTGCCAAAGCGTCCAAACGTTGTTGCTGCTGTATACGCTGCGCTATTCCGGGTATGGCCTGGAGGCCAGCGAGGTCCACCAGATCCATGGCCTTGCAAACTGTTGAGACTGGAAGGTGGATCCTTGGTCCGACCGGATGGAGATGAAGTAGAAGAACTCTCCGGAATGGAACTCGGTCGGAAGGCGGTAGCCAGACAAGAGCTGATGATCTTCATCCTGGAAGCCCATGACCCCTCCAGGAAAACCTGTCGAGATCCGGGCCGCTGGGACTTAGGTGGCTTCGCCCTGGAAGCCGAGATCCCCCCGGGAGGAGCCAGTGGAGATTCGACCGCTGGGACTTAGGAGATCCGACCGGAGACGAAGACGGGAGAATGTACCAGGGTCAAGGCAGGCGGCAGGAGGCGGACTGGAAGACGGGCCGAGGTCAGAACCAGAAGAGAATCCAAAAGAGGACTCCAAAACCAGGGCTTGGAGCGGTCAGGAACAGGAAATAAGGAACTGGCTGAGAGGAACAAGCAAGGAGCAGGCAGGCAGGCAGGAACAGGAAACAGCAACTAAGCACTCTAGCGAGTCGACCACGTAGCAAGGCAGAGAATCGGGGTCAGACGCCAGGTTTAAATCCCCGCCAGCGTCTGACGTCAACACAAGGGACTGGCCTGAGTTTTGCGCCAGAGACCCTTTAAAAAGGGGCTCTATGCGCGCGCGCACGCAAGCCTAAGGGGCGGGGCCCGGACCACGTACGACGGCGTCTCCCTCGAGGAGACGCCGCGATGTAGGCCTGAGCAGGCCTGAAGGATCGGCGGCTTTTGGCGGCGTTCCCCCCGGGCAGAAAGGTAAGGGGCCGGCCGCGAGGTTCGTGACCGGAACCGCAACAACAAAGTTCCGAAACCCTGCAGAGTCGAGCGTTTAGACAGCGAGCGGCGAAAGAGGACGTGAAAGGGACCCCATTGCAGGACGTTTAGTTTGTAACCCCGGCCGGGCCACAGACCAGCAAACCTGACAGGGACCTCAACTTTAAAATCGCAACAAATCGCGGCAGAAGGCAAGCGCTTTAAATACTGAGTGCTTGCCACGGCATTTCACAGCAATCCTTAAGTTAAGTGCACTACTAACTTAACTATTTGCAGCAACCAATGATTAAACTGTGCTGCACTCAGAAGCTTTTTTAGCTCTGACAGGCTACCCCATAAACTTGTCGGGAACCTGGTGCCCTATGATGGTTGATTTAAAAAATACTGATTGTTCTATTCACAGTGGGAAATCAATATATACTTGTTGTTGACAGTTTTTCCCACCCACAAGAGGTTTTCATTATATATTTATATTTATTTGGGGCATAAACTGACATTAAAATAACCCAAAATCCCATAAGTTTACCCATAAGTATTATAAATTGCCCTTTGGGGTCTACCACACTCTGCAAAAGTTGAAAAAAAAACCACTTTCTGCATTAGAATCGCTGCTCCCCAATCCTTTGTGAATAAACTTGGGCTGCCCATCGTTGCTTCAGTTTGATAACCTCAGAGCTAGTCAAATGGGTTTCTTGTAAAAACATTATTTTGGCTTGCAATTTGTTCAAGCAGGATCATACCTTTTTCTGTTTGACTGGAGTGCCCAGCACAGCCACTTTCCATGTTACTATATTGAATGACGTCTTGTACATTGAGTAAACACAGGGGTTCCGCACACGCGCACTTCTGTTCGAGCACCAGGCGCCAACAAGAGTATGCAGCATTTCAATACATACGAGCGGCCTCGGAGGCAACTTTTCCTTCCACCCCCCCCCCCCCAGTACCTTCCCCTCCCTAACCCATCGCCCCAGCCATATCTAACCTCCCTCTATTTGTTGAACAAGTCACGCCTGCTCAAGGCAGGCGTAACTTTGCGCGCGCTGGGCCGGCTGCTGTGCGCCATGTTCCGGTCCGGGGGCTGGTTCGGAGGCCGTGGCTACGCCCCCGGAACACCCCCGGATGATGCGCCGGCCGCGACACGCCCCCCCCCCCCCAGGAAAGCCCCGGGACTTACGTGCGGGCCGGAAGCCTATGCAAGATAGGCTCGGCGCGTGCAGGAGAGGTTTGGGGTAGGTTTTCGGGGGGTTACGCTATAGGACCTCAAACTTTCCTTTATATTGTAAAACCATCAGACACAGTTCCTTTACTCTTCACCTCTTGGCAGTGATTTTACAAAGTCTGCTGCGGCATCTGCTTTGTCAAAAACATGGATAGATTCTTGTTGCCATATCCACAGTCTAGCAGGACACTGTAAATCAAAGCGTATCCTCTATTTAGCCAGTTCTGTGCAGGCCGGGAAAAACTCTTTTCATTGATTAGAAACACTGAGCAAAAATCTTGAAAAATTAGAATCTTCCAATTTCCAAATTGCACTTCTGTCTTCTTTTGGTAACTTTGCAGTATTTGCATCTTTTGCACATAGTTTAATCATTTTGCAATGATGACTCTAGGCTTCTGGCCGTCGATGCATGCACTCAATGATAACACCACATTAGTATTCTGAAGAGAGGAGCTCAGAGGAAAGCCAGCACGCCAATGGTGACAATAAATCTTGATCAGGGATGCATTCCAGGAAACCAACCAAGCGTAATTTGCTCCTTCATGAGCAGTTTTCAAGCTCATCCAGATTTTTCATTCCGGTGCTGCACTTCTTTTTCCATTGCTGGAGTTTTTCTCTAAGCTCAGCACGTCATCCTCCATAACTGCAATCTGCCATTCTGCCACCTCCATCCATTCCCCAATTCATTCCCCAAATTCTCCCTTTAAAACCAGTCACCTGAATAGAGAACTTGCTCACTTGCACTTTCCCTTTAAAACCTGCCACGTGTACAGAGTACATGTGCTCACTTGCACATTCGCTTGAAAACCTACCATGTGTACAAGTGAGAATACATACTCAATTGCACTTTCCCTATAAAACCTGCCACGTGTACAGAGTACATGTGCTCACTTGCACATTCGCTTGAAAACCTGCCATGTGTACAAGTGAGAATACATACTCAATTGCACTTTCCCTATAAAACCTGCCACGTGTACAGAGTACATGTGCTCACTTGCACATTTGCTTGAAAACCTGCCATGTGTATAAGTGAGCATAAATACTCAATTGTACTTTCCAATTGAGTAGGTGTGCTCACTTTCCCTATAAAACCTACCACGTGTACAGAGTCCATGTGCTCACTTTTCCTATAAAACCTGCCACGTGTACAGAGTATGTGGTCACTTGCACTTTCCCTTTAAAACCTGCCACGTGTACAGAGTACATGTGCTCACTTGCACATTCGCTTGAAAACCTACCATGTGTACAAGTGAGAATACATACTCAATTGCACTTTCCCTATAAAACCTGCCACGTGTACAGAGTACATGTGCTCACTTGCACATTCGCTTGAAAACCTGCCATGTGTACAAGTGAGAATACATACTCAATTGCACTTTCCCTATAAAACCTGCCACGTGTACAGAGTACATGTGCTCACTTGCACATTTGCTTGAAAACCTGCCATGTGTATAAGTGAGCATAAATACTCAATTGTACTTTCCAATTGAGTAGGTGTGCTCACTTTCCCTATAAAACCTACCACGTGTACAGAGTCCATGTGCTCACTTTTCCTATAAAACCTGCCACGTGTACAGAGTATGTGGTCACTTGCACTTTCCCTTTAAAACCTGCCACGTGTACAGAGTATGTGGTCACTTGCACTTTCCCTTTAAAACCTGCCACGTGTACAGAGTATGTGGTCACTTGCACTTTCCCTTTAAAACCTGCCACGTGTACAAGTGAGAATACATACTCAACTGCACTTTCCCTATAAAACCTGCCACGTGTACAGAGTACATGTGCTCACTTACACATTCGCTTGAAAACCTGCCATGTGTATAAGTGAGCATAAATACTCAATTGTACTTTCCAATTGAGTAGGTGTGCTCACTTTCCCTATAAAACCTACCACGTGTACAGAGTCCATGTGCTCACTTTTCCTATAAAACCTGCCACGTGTACAGAGTATGTGGTCACTTGCACTTTCCCTTTAAAACCTGCCACGTGTACAGAGTATGTGGTCACTTGCACTTTCCCATTTAAAACCTGTCACGTGTACAGAGTATGTGGTCACTTGCACTTTCCCTTTAAAACCTGTCACGTGTACAGAGTATGTGGTCACTTGCACTTTCCCTTTAAAACCTGCCACATGTACAGAGTATGTGGTCACTTGCACTTTCCCTTTAAAACCTGCCACGTGTACAGAGTATGTAGTCACTTGCACTTTTCCCTTAAAATCTGTCACGTGTACAGAGTATTTATTTATTTATCTATCTAACATTTCTATATACCGACCTTCATGAAAAAAATTCATATCAGATCGGTTTACATGTAACAAGGGGTATAACATAATCAACCATTTAACAATAGGCGAAAGTTACATATAACAAGGAGGTTTAAACTTGGAGGGCTAGGTTAGCCGGAGATATAGGAAGCATAACTGAATAAATTAGATAATGCAATAATATAAAGAAGAGAGGCATAAATATTATATATATATATATATATTTTATTTTTTTTTTTTTTTTTTTTAATGTGGTCACTTGCACTTTCCCTTTAAAACCTGCCACATCTACAAAGTACATGTGCTCACTTGCACGTTCTCTTGAAAACCTGCCATCTGTACATGTGAGCATACATACTCAATTGCACTTTCCATTAAAAAGCTGCCACCTGTAGAGAGTAGATGTGCTCACTTTCCATATAAAACCTGCCACATGTACAGAGTGCATGTGCCCACTTTCCCTGTAAAACCTGCCACATGTACAGAGTATGTGTGCTCACTTTCCCTATAAAACCTTCCACGTGTACAGAGTAGGTGTGCTCACTTTCCCTGTAAAACCTGCTAGATATACAGAGTGTGTGTGCTCACTTTCCCTATAAATCCTACCATCTGTAAGAGTATGTGGTGTTGAATATATTTATTTATTTAAGTTTTTTTATATACCAACATTCAAGACGATTGTCCCATCATGCTGGTTCACAAGAAACAGGAGTGCAATTATAATAAACTTAACAACTTGATCAATAGTGCAGAAGGAGCAGTTACATGTAACAAGGAAATATAGAACTTGGAGTAAGAAGGAAAATGAAGATCAGATAATTACATATAATAACATTGTAGGAGATGGTTATTAATGATATTGCTAGCGACGTGTGTTGATTGATGAGGGTTAACTAATATTGGAGTTAGGAAAGGCCTGCGTGAACAGCCAGGTCTTGAGTCTTTTCTTAAAGGTTGAGAGGCTGGGTTCCATTCTAAGATCTGGGGGGATAGAGTTCCATAAGGTAGGACCGGCTGTGGAGAAGGCCCGATCTCTTAGCGTAATGTGTCTGGTAGTTTTGGCTGGTGGAACTTGAAGTGATCCTTTGTAAGCATCTCTAGTTGGTCTTGTTGAGTTGTGTAATCGGAAGGGGATAAGCAGATCAATTGGGGCTAGTTGATGGATGTTTTTGAATATGGTGAGAATGGCCTTGTAGATTATTCTGAAGTGGATGGGCAGCCAGTGGAGGCCCATCAGGATAGGAGTTATGTGTTCTCTTCTCCTGGTGTTAGTGAGTATACGGGTGGAGGCATTTTGGACCATTTGCAATGGTTTGGTGTGTGATGAGGGGAGACCAAGCAAGATGGTGTTACAATAATCCAGCTTTGCGAAGATGATTGATTGTAGAATCGTTCTAAAGTCATGAGTGTGGAACAGAGATCTTATTCTTTTCAGCACTTGGAGTTTATAAAAGCAGTCTCTGGTGGTTTTGTTGATGTTAGCTTTCAGGTTCAGGTGATTGTCAATTAGAACTCCTAGGTCTCTCACTTGTGTAGTCTTTGGTATGGCTGGATGAGTGGGTGTGAAGGAGCTGTTTTCTGGTGTAATGAGTAGAAGTTCCGTTTTTGATGAATTTAGTACCAGGTTAAGGCTTGTGAGAAGCTGTTTGATATTTTGGAGGCATGTTTCCCAATGAGACAGTGTTTTCGCGAGAGACTCCTTGATGGGGATCAGGACCTGAATATCATCAGCGTAGAGGAAGTGTTTGAGATTGAGGTCAGTGAGAAGTTGACATAAGGGTAACAGATAAATGTTACATACAACAGATATATGCCATATCCGACCCAATGACTACCAAAGAGTGGTCACTTGCACTTTTCATTTAAAACCTGCCACATCTACAAAGTACATGTGCTCACTTGCATGTTCTCTTGAAAACCTACCATGTGTACAAGTGAGCATATATACTCAATTGCACTTTCCCTTTAAAAGCTGCCACCTGTACAGAATACGAGTGCTCACTTGCACTTTCCCTTTAAAATGTGCCACCTGTAGAGAGTATGTGTGCTCACTTGCACTTTCCATTTAAAAGCTGCCACCCGTAGAGAGTATGTGTGCTCACTTGCACTTTCCATTTAAAAGCTGCCACCCGTAGAGAGTATGTGTGCTCACTTGCACTTTCCATTTAAAAGCTGCCACCCGTAGAGAGTATGTGTGCTCACTTGCACTTTCCATTTAAAAGCTGCCACCCGTAGAGAGTATGTGTGCTCACTTGCACTTTCCATTTAAAAGCTGCCACCCTTAGAGAGTATGTGTGCTCACTTGCACTTTCCATTTAAAAGCTGCCACCCGTAGAGAGTATGTGTGCTCACTTGCACTTTCCATTTAAAAGCTGCCACCTGTAGAGAGTACATATGCTCAGTTTCCCTATAAATCCTACCATGTGTAAGAGTATGTGGTCACTTGCACTTTCCCTTTATAACCTGCCACATCTACAGAATACAAGTGCTCTCTTGCACGTTCTCTTGAAAACCTACCATGTGTATAAGTGAGCATAAATACTCAATTGCACTTTCCATTTAAAACCTGCAATCTGTACAGAGTATGGGTGCTCACTTTCCCTATAAAACCTGTCACATGTACAGAGTACGTGTGCGCACTTGCACATTCTCTTTAAAATCTGCCACCCGTAGAGAGTATGTGTGCTCACTTGCACATTCTCTTTAAAATCTACCACCTGTAGAGAGTATGTGTGCTCACTTGCACATTCTCTTTAAAATCTGCCACCCGTAGAGAGTATGTGTGCTCACTTGCACATTCTCTTTAAAATCTACCACCTGTAGAGAGTATGTGTGCTCACTTGCACTTTCCCTTTAAAACCTGCCACCTGTAGAGAGTACATGTGCTCACTTTCCCATTAAAACCTGCCACATGTACAGTGCGTGTGCCCACTTTCCCTATAAAACCTGCCACGTGTACAGAGTATGTGTGCTCACTTTCCCTATAAAACGTGCCACAAATACAGAGTGTGTGTGATCACTTTCCCTATAAAACGTGCCACAAATACAGAGTGTGTGTGCCCACTTTCCCTATAAAACATGCCACAAATACAGAGTGTGTGTGATCACTTTCCCTATAAAACCTGCCACATATACAGAGTGTGTGTGATCACTTTCCCTATAAAACATGCCACATGTACAGAGTGTGTGTGCTCACTTTCCCTATAAAACATGCCACAAATACAGAGTGTGTGTGATCACTTTCCCTATAAAACCTGCCACAAATACAGAGTGTGTGTGATCACTTTCCCTATAAAACGTGCCACAAATACAGAGTGTGTGTGCTCACTTTCCCTATAAAACCTGCCACATGTACAGTGTGTGTGCTCACTTTCCCTATAAAACCTGCCAGATATACAGAGTGTGTGTGCTCACTTTCCCTATAAAACCTGCCACATGTAGAGAGTACATTTGCTCACCTGCACTTTCCCTTTAAAACCTGCCACATCTGCAGAGTACATGTGCTCACTTTCCCATTAAAACCTGTCACATGTACAGAGTATGTGTGCTCGCTTTCCCTATAAAACCTGCCAGATATACAGAGTGTGTGTGCTCAATTTCCCTATAAAACCTGCCACATGTACAGAGTATGTGTGCTCGCTTTCCCTATAAAACCTGCCACATGTACAGAGTACATTTGCTCACTTGCACTTTCCCTTTAAAACCTGCCACATCTGCAAAGTACATGTTCTCACTTGCACATTCTCTTGAAAACCTACCATGTGTACAGAGTATGTGGTCACTTGCACTTTTCCTTTAAAACCTGCAACATCTACAGAGTACATAAGAACATAAGAAATTGCCATGTTCGGTCAGACCAAGGGTCCATCAAGCCCAGCATCCTGTTTGCAACAGAGGCCAAAACCAGGCCACAAGAACCTGGCAAATACCCAAACTCTAAGAAGATCCCATGCTACTGATGCAATTAATAGCAGTGGCTATTCCCTAAGTAAAATTGATTAATAGCCATTAATGGACTTCTCCTCCAAGAACTTATCCAAACCTTTTTTGAACCCAGCTACAGTAACTGCACTAACCACATCTTCTGGCAACAAATTCCAGAGCTTTATTGTGCATTGAGTGAAAAAGAATTTTCTCTGATTAGTCTTAAATGTGCTACTTGCTAACTTCATGGAATGCTCCCTAGTCCTTCTATTATTCGAAAGTGTAAATAACCGAGTCACATCTACTCGTTCAAGACCTTTCATGATCTTAAAGACCTCTATCATATCCCCCCTCAGCTGTCTCTTCTCCAAGATGAACAGCCCTAACCTGTTCAGCCTTTCCTCATAGGGGAGTTGTTCCATTCCCCTTATCATTTTGGTTGCCCTTCTCTGTACCTTCTCCATCGCAACTATATCTTTATTGAGATGCGGCGACCAGAATTGTACACAGTATTCAAGGTGCGGTCTCACCATGGAGCGATACAGAGGCATTATGACATTTTCCGTTCTATTAACCATTCCCTTCTTAATAATTCCTAACATTCTATTTGCTTTTTTGATTGCTGCAGCACACTGAGCTGACGATTTTAAAGCATTATCCACTATGATGCCTAGATCTTTTTCCTGGGTGGTAGCTCCTAATATGGAACCTAACATCGTGTAACTACAGCAATGGTTATTTTTCCCTATATGCATCACCTTGCACTTGTCCACATTAAATTTCATCTGCCATTTGGATGCCCAATCTTCAAGTCTTGCAAGGTCCTCCTGTAATGTATCACAGTCTGCTTGTGATTTAACTACTCTGAATAATTTTGTATCATCCGCAAATTTGATAACCTCACTCGTCGTATTCCTTTCCAGATCATTTATATATATATTGAAAAGCACTGGTCCAAGTACAGATCCCTGAGGTACTCCACTGTTTACCCTTTTCCACTGAGAAAATTGACCATTTAATCCTACTCTCTGTTTCCTGACTTTTAACCAGTTTGTAATCCACGAAAGGACATCACCACCTATCCCATGACTTTTTAGTTTTTGTAGAAGCCTCTCATGAGGAACTTTATCCACATGTTTATTAACCCCTTCAAAAAAATGAAGCAGATTTGTTAGGCAAGACTTCCCTTGGGTAAATCCATGTTGACTATGTTCCATTAAATCATGTCTTTCTATATGCTCTACGATTTTGACCTTGAGAATAGTTTCCACTATTTTTCCTGGCACTGAAGTCAGGCTCACTAGTCTATAGTTACCCGGATCGCCCCTGGAGCCTTTTTCAAATATTGGGGTTACATTGGCCACCCTCCAGTCTTCAGGTACAATGGATGATTTTAATGATAGGTTACAAATTTTAACTAACAGATCAGAAATTTCATTTTTTAGTTCCTTCAGAACCCTAAGATGCATACCATCCGGTCCAGGTGATTTGCTACTCTTTAGTTTGTCAATCTGGCCTACTACATCTTCCATGTTCACAGTGATTTCGTTCAGTTCGTCTGACTCATCACCCCTGAAAACCATCTCCGGAACTGGTATCTCCCCAACATCCTCATTAGTAAACACGGAGGCAAAGAATTCATTTAGTCTTTCTGCAATGGCCTTATCTTCCCTAAGAGCCCCTTTAACCCCTCTTTCATCTAATGGTCCAACCGACTCCCTCACAGGTTTCTTGCTTTGGATATATTTTAAAAAGTTTTTATTATGAGTTTTTGCCTCTATGGCCAATTTCATTTCAAATTCTCGCTTCACCTGTCTTTTCAATGTTTTACACTTAGCTTGACAATGCTTATGTTTTATCCTATTTTCTTCAGATGGATCCTTCCAATTTTTGAAGGATTTTTTTGGCTAAAATAGCCTCTTTCACCTCACCTTTTAACCATGACAGTAATCGTTTTGCCTTCCTTCCACCTTTCTTAATGCGCGGAATACATATGGACTGCGCCTCTAGGATTGTATTTTTAAACAATGTCCATGCCTGTTGAACACTTTTAACCTTTGCAGCTGCACCTTTCAGTTTTTTTCTAACTATTTTCCTCATTTTATCAAAGTTTCCCTTTTTAAAATTTAGTGTTAGAGCTGCAGATTTACTTATTGTCCCCCTTCCAGTTATTAGTTTAAATTTGATCATGTTATGATCACTGTTGCCAAGTGGCCCCACCACCGTTACTTCTCTCACCAAATCCTGCGTTCCACTAAGAATTAAATCTAAAATAGCTCCCTCTCTTGTTGGTTCCTGAACCAATTGCTCCATGAAGCAATCATTTATTACATCCAGGAACTTTATGTCTCTAGCAAGTCCTGATGTTACATTTACCCAGTCAATATTGGGGTAATTGAAATCTAAATTGAAATACGTGGTGTTTAAGATTTTGAAAAAACTTCAACGCTGTGCATATCAATATTTACTTATGAATTTAAGGACCATCATACCACCCCAGTGCTCACAAGTCAGACTTGCATTTCATGCACTTCATTAGGGTCACTTTTAATCAATTGGTCCACATAGCTCAGTTCAAATTTTTATGGATTTTTTCGTTATAAGTTTAAAAAGAAACTACTTCCCTTATTCATCCGTTGTCGGGGTCATTCATCCCGTAGCTGTCGGGGGTATTCGTCCGACGCGCGCGTTTCGCCACACTAGCTGCTTCAGAGACGTGTATTCAGACTCTCCTGATCCAGCACTCCCCTTATTTTAGCGGGGATACAAACAGATCTTTAGGTAATCGTAAATTCTTACAAAGGAAAGAACTTCAATGGTGTTAGAGGTCCATCAAATTTTTCGGACCCAACGCCATCTCCCCGCTTAAAGTTCTTAGTGGGGAAATGGCGTTGGGTCCGAAAAATTTGATGGACCTCTAACACCATTGAAGTTCTTTCCTTTGTAAGAATTTACGATTACCTAAAGATCTGTTTGTATCCCCGCTAAAATAAGGGGAGTGCTGGATCAGGAGAGTCTGAATACACGTCTCTGAAGCAGCTAGTGTGGCGAAACGCGCGCGTCGGACGAATACCCCCGACAGCTACGGGATGAATGACCCCGACAACGGATGAATAAGGGAAGTTGTTTCTTTTTAAACTTATAACGAAAAAATCCATTAAAATTTGAACTGAGCTATGTGGACCAATTGATTAAAAGTGACCCTAATGAAGTGCATGAAATGCAAGTCTGACTTGTGAGCACTGGGGTGGTATGATGGTCCTTAAATTCATAAGTAAATATTGATATGCACAGCGTTGAAGTTTTTTCAAAATCTTAAACACCACGTATTTCAATTTAGTTTACTGTACTCATGGGTTTACCCATTAAGAGATCTTTTGTATTTGGTAATTGAAATCTCCCATTATTATTGCACTGCCAAATTGGTTTGCTTCCCTGATTTCTCTTAGCATTTCATCGTCTGTCTGACCATTTTGTCCAGGTGGATGGTAGTATACTCCTATCACTATACTCTATGGGATTTCTACCCATATAGATTCTACTGAGCATTTAGTCTCTTGTATGATCTTTATCCTGTTGGACTCTATACCCTCCCGGACATAAAGTGCCACACCCCCACCAAATTGATCCTCCCCATCATTGCGATATAATTTGTACCCTGATATAGCACTGTCCCATTGGTTATCCTCCTTCCACCAAGTCTCTGAGATGGCAATGATGTCAATCTCATCATTTGCTGCTATACACTCTAACTCTCCCATCTTACTTCTTAGACTTCTGGTATTGGCATACAGACATTTCAAAGTGTGGTTTTTGCTTGTTTTAAAAACCTGCTTTTCAGTTGTTTGGGATAATTCAGAACTCATTAGCTTTGGTGATTTTTTACATATAGGCATATGAACTATGTTTGCATTTAATGGAACCTCTCTGTTGGTATGCCCTAACTGTCCTGTTTCATTAGTATCCTTCAAGGATACATTTCTCCGAACCATGCACTGCTGAGTGACTGTCGGCTTTCCCCCTTGTTCTAGTTTAAAAGCTGCTCTATCTCCTTTTTGAAAGTTAGTGCCAGCAGCTTGGTTCCACTCTGGTTAAGGTGGAGCCCATCCTTTCGGAAAAGTCTCCCCTTTCCCCAAAAGTTTCCCCAGTTCCTTACAAAGCTGAATCCCTCTTCCCTGCACCATCGTCTCATCCATGCATTGAGACTCCGGAGCTCTGCCTGCCTCTGGTGACCTGTGCGTGGAACAGGGAGCATTTCAGAGAATGCTACCCTGGAGGTTCTGGATTTCAGCTTCCTACCTAAAATCCTAAATTTGGCTTCCAGAACCTCTCTCCCACACTTTCCTATGTCGTTGGTGCCCACATGTACCACGACAGCCGGCTCCTCCCCAGCACTGTCTATAATCCTATCTAGGTGATGCGTGAGGTCCGCCACCTTCGCACCAGGCAGGCAAGTTACCGGGCGGTCCTCACATCCACCAGCCACCCTGCTATCTACATTCCTAATAATCGAATCACCAACTATGATGGCCGACCTAACCCTTCCCTCCTGGGCAGTAGCCCTGGGAGATTTGTCCTCAGTGCGAGAGGACAATGCATCACCTGGAGAGCAGGTCCTTGCTACAGGATCACTTCCTGCTACACCAGGGTGATGTTCTCCTACTGGGAGACCTTTTATTTATTTATTTAACATTTTTTATATACCGAGGTTCTAGTAACAATGTTACTAATCACTTTGGTTTACATATAACTTTGGGATGACATAACAAATGTGTCTTACAGAGAACAGGGAAATGAAACTTGGAAATATTAATTTACGAAAACAAATTATGAGAAACAACATTTGAATTAAAGCATCTAGCATACTAGCGAATATTAAGACCTTTCTGATCCAAGGCAGCACTGGGGCTGCCAGAATGGATTTGGGACTTAGCTACTATGTCCCTGATGGTCTCGTCAATGTACCTCTCTGTCTGCCTCAGCTCCTCCAAGTCTGCTACTGTAGCCTCCAGAGATCGGACTTGTTCCCTGAGTGCCAGGAGCTCTTTGCACACCTACAATCTCTCACTGGCGGGTAAAAAATCATACATGTGACACTCAATGCAAAAGACTGGAAAGCCCCCCTCTTGCTGCTGGAGTGCTGCCTTCATCTTAGTTTTATTGCGTTCCTAGTTAAGTTTAGGATACTAAGGGAGTTGGAATGAGAGTACTTTATATTTACAGATGAACTTAGTAATTAATCAGCTAGTGTCCTAAAAGGGGATGATTAAACTTTCAATAAGGTTCACTTGGACGTTCTCTTGAAAACCTACCATGTGTACAAGTGAGCATACATACTCAATTGCACTTTCCCTATAATACCTGCCACAAGTACAGAGTATGTCTTCTCGCTTGAACTTTCCCTTTAAAACCTGCCACATCTACAGAATACTAGTGCTCACTTGCACGTTCTCTTGAAAACCTACCATGTGTATAAGTGAGCATAAATACTCAATTCCACTTTCCATTTAAAACCTACAGAGATATGTGTGCTCACTTTCCCTATAAAACCTGCCACATGTACAAAGTCCGTGGGCTCACTTTCCCTATAAAACCTGCCACGTGTACAGAGTATGTGTGCTCACTTTCCCTATAAAACCTGCCACATGTACAGAGTATGTGTGCTCACTTTCCCTATAAAACCTGCCACGTGTACAGAGTACGTGTCCTCACTTTCCCTATAAAACCTGTCACATATACAGGGTGTGTGTGCTCACTTTCCCTATAAAACCTGCCACATATACAGGGTGTGTGTGCTCACTTTCCCTATAAAACCTGCCACATATACAGAGTGTGTGTGTGCTCACTTTCCCTATAAAACGTGCCACAAATACAGAGTGTGTGTGCTCACTTTCCCTATAAAACCTGCCACATATACAGAGTGTGTGTGCTCACTTTCCCTATAAAACCTGCCACATATACAGAGTGTGTGTGCTCACTTTCCCTATAAAACCTGTCACATATACAGAGTGTGTCCTCACTTTCCCTATAAAACCTGCCACATATACAGAGTGTGTGTGCTCACTTTCCCTATAAAACCTGCCACATATACAGGGTGTGTGTGCTCACTTTCCCTATAAAACCTGCCACATATACAGAGTGTGTGTGTGCTCACTTTCCCTATAAAACGTGCCACAAATACAGAGTGTGTGTGCTCACTTTCCCTATAAAACCTGCCACATGTACAGAGTGTGTGTGCTCACTTTCCCTATAAAACCTGTCACATATACAGAGTGTGTCCTCACTTTCCCTATAAAACCTGTCACATATACAGTGTGTGTGCTCACTTTCCCTATAAAACCTGCCACATATACAGAGTGTGTGTGCTCACTTTCCCTATAAAACCTGCCACATATACTTGCACTTTTCCTTTAAAACCTGCCATTTGTACAGAATACTTGTGTTCTCTTGCATTTTCCATATAAAACCTTCTTCTTGTAGAGTATGTGTGATCATGTGCGCCTACGTTTTCTGCAGGCCTATTTCAGGTGAATTGACGGGTCCTGTGCCTTGGGGGGGGGGGGGGGTGGAGAGAGAGAGAGAGATGGAGAGAGAGAGCACCTGGCCATAATATCATGGCCCATAGGCAGGTATTTGTATCCCTATGGGAGGCCCACCTAGTAACTCAGGTGGGGTTTAGGTATTAGTGTAGGGGGTTAGGGGCCACTTTGACATTCTACGTGACACCTTCGAACAGAACAGTGGTCTCATGAAGATTTGATGACCTTTGGAGTGAGGAAACTCACTCCAAGATGAGATTTGGGCAAGGTTCTCTCAACATAGCTTGATGGACTCTCTACCTGGGTAACATCAAGCTATAAGCCCTTAATGCATGCGAAAACGCCTTATCGCATTTTGATAAATGACCCCCTAAGTTTGTAGGTTTATCGATACATATTACGGGTCCGAGTAATAATCTCATCTTGTATTGGGTCCACCAGTTTGCTTAGTGCTAATAGGAGGGGAGTGGTGTTTTAAAGTCATTGGGTGAGTTGGTCGGCTTTGGTAAACATCCATGTTTTTAGCTCTTTTTTGAAAGTTTTTAAGTTTTCTTGTGTTCGGAGTTCGGTTGGGAGGGTGTTCCAGAGTTTAGGGCTTCCTGGTGAAATTGCTCTCTTTTGAGTTGTTGAGAGCAAGCAGTTGGGATCTTTAACTTCAGAATGAAATTGCAGGAAATATAAATTACTGGGTCTAAATATAGACAGACTGATTTGGCTTTTTCCAGTGTTCAGCTCCTTTATGTGTAGTAGTTAGTAGTTTGAAGTGAGGTTTAAATAAAACTTAGGGATAACTATTCAAATGCTTTGTGCTGCTAAGTTTGAGATTTAGCCGGATATAGCACAGGCTTTTAAAATTCCCACACTCTGGGAGGTGTTCCTGGGCAGAGTTAAGTCTGGTCATGCCGGAGAGCAGTCCTAATGTTATCAGGATAAGCTCATCTGGCTAGAATCAGTGGAGCAGATAATCAGCAGCGCTCACTCCGCTGAATATCCCAGATTCCTGTGCTACTAAATATCAGGTTCTTGAAGAATGAACTTCTTAGCAAGCAGAAAACACAAAATTAGAAATTAGTTTGATATAATTCTTCAAGATGGTGACTCTACCACAACTGGAGCCACTCTCTACTAGTTCCATCAGAAAGCACAAATATGGCGCCTTTACTAAAGGCAGTTGCTGGTGCACAGGACGTACTCTTTTACCCATCGTCTTGAGATTTTCCTTCTTAGTTTACCATTTTTTACTTTTCTCTGTGGGAAAAATTTCCCTCTCTCTCATGCATTAAGTGATGGCTTTTTTCTCGTTCTATCCAAATTTCCTTCAAAAAGCTTTCTACGGCTTGTACTGGAAACTTCCTGCTTTTCTTATACAGATATTTTTGAAGGCAGACTGATATTTCCAGCTTTCCTCAATTAATTCACCTAATAATCCACTGGATTCCGATTCATCCCAGTTATTGCCTCCTCGACTTTAAGGCAAAGACTTTTGTCTGTTTGATTGTAAGCTCCATGGAGCAGGGACTGTCTCTTAAGTGTTTCTGTACAGCCCTGCCTGCATCTGACAGGGATTTAGAGGAAAGTTAGAGCATGGAGCTAGAGTGCCCACAGCAGGCCCAGAAGCCATCTCCCTGCATTACTCTTTTATTCCTGCCCTCATTAAAGAAATGCCACTGTCTGACTTCAGTTTTTTTCCATCCTCATTGCTAATTGCAGCCTAAGTGATGTTCTCGCTTAAAAGGTATTTACAACAAAATTATAGTGCCCTCCTCTGTGATGCAAGCTCCCCTCCAGAAAAACCCAAAATGTTTCCCCATTGTCAGCTCTTGACAGAGATAATGAGTGTTATATATATGCCTTGCCTTTCCCCCGGCTGCCCTGAGAATAGCTATGCTAATAAGGGGCACAGCTGTGGGTGCTTTATGGGGGTGAAGGGAAAGAAAGCAGCTCGACTATGTGTCAGCAAATACAGCTGGGAAAGGGGAAAAGGCTCCATCCTTTACAAAAGCCAAGATAAATGATCTTTCTATTTAAAAAATGGAGGTGGAATTCAATAAGGAGGGAGTGAAAAGGGAAAAGGTCGTCTTTTTCAGCTTTTAGACAACTGACAAGAGAAACTGGCAGAGCTGACCCTCAGCAAATTCTGAGGTATGGGCACCAGCTCCAACCCAAAAGTGATCCATACACATCCTCCCTTTGCAGCACTGCATGAAAGCTTGCAACGTGATTTCAGGAAACTCCTTTATTTGTCATAGAATTGTTGATTTTGCTTGAAACTTAGGAATAGTAATTGATTGTAACTTAATGAAAAAAAAATACATCAGGCTATAACAAACTGCGACTATTGAAACATTTAAAATCTTTGTTGTCCCAAAAGGACTTTCCCACTACATTACAGACATTGATTTTCTATAATCTCGAGTACTGTAATTCTCTATTACTAGGACTCCCAACTTCCACCATCAGATCCCTGCAGACGTTACAAAACGCCACAGCAAGGGTGCTTACCGGAAGCAAGAAATATGATCACATCACTCCAATTTTGAAATACTTACACTGGTTATCCATAAAATTTTGCATCCACTATAAAGTATTATGTTTAATATCCAAAATAAATGAAAAAAAGACACAGGTTGGCTGAGTGCTACAATGCAATGTGAGATCTGCGAATAAAGTCTCACTGAGTATACCTTCACTCCGTAATGCTCACCTAAGCGAGGTAGGGGAGAGAGAAACTGTGGATCAGCATGCCAATGGAACTAAGGTACAAAAGGAATTTAAAACTTTTAAAAAAGATTTTAAAACATGGCTTTTCCTTCAAGTATTTGATAGTGAACCAACTAAATAAGGCAGGAAGAAATAGAATTGGTAAGAGTTTTTGTTATTCCTTGATATGTATTTAGCTTTTTATTGAATTGCTTATTTTATTTTAATTTCAATTTTATGTCAGTTTTATTTTGTGTTATGTTCTATGTTGTTATACTTGCCAGTTGATAGTTATTTTATTTAACTGGTTGATTGTAAACTGTCGTGATTGAAAATAATTGAGCAATGGTATACAAATGAAATAAATAAATAAATATTCCCCACTTGGGATGAGGGTGAAAGGGGATAGACTCAAGAGTAATCTTAGGAAATATAGAAACGTGTTGCATCCTTCGGTTGCAGACGGCTGCGACTGCCCTGCCTCACCTTTCTTTTACCCTTCTCCTCTTCCATTGGAAGAATGGCTGCCTCTGCTGCTGCTGTTTGCCGAAATCCTCGGCATCTCCAATCTAGCATGGGCATCCTTGTCCGCCATTCTTTCTTCCTGAGGCCTCCTGGGGCGCATGCGCGCACACTGCCTACGTTTTTGAGTGCGCCATGGCGGGAACCTCGGGGGCACCCCTACCGCATGACGTCAGTACCTCCGGGTATTTAAACCTCCGCCTCCGCTCCCATTGAACGAGTTAGCAAGGACTTTCGGTTTTTGCTACTCTGACCGCTTCTAAGCTGCTCACTTGGATTCCTCACTACCCTCCGGGGTATCTCGCTACTACAAGAAGCTCTGGGTACCCTCTCCTCGGGGGCCCCTCACTTCTACTCGCCCTTCGGGGTTATTCTGCCTAACCTTAGGACACCCGCTTCTCGGTGGTTCTATCTGCTCTCTTTCAGGAACTCTCAACGCTCCTAGGTACTCGCTAAGGACCTACTCTTCTTCGGGTATCCTGCATCTCGGACCTTGGGTCTTCATTCTACCACCATTGGAAGTTATCAGCACTGCTACTGAGTATCACTACGCTCCAGCTCTCTCCTTTCCACCCTTCAGGTGCTCGGCCTATCCCGCGCTGCGGAACACTATCGCACCTCTGCTATATCTGGGTGAGACAATCAACTACAGAGACTGTCTGAGACACTGTGTATTGCTGGACTACAGTACTGTCCATTCCTTGGGCAAAATTCAACTCTTCAACAGCAGTATAATAAAGCTTTCTTTCCTTAGTGTCCATTTACTCAAGACTAACCAATCTTTGTGCTTCCCCACGGGGCCCCTCCCTGTGGGAGGAGTCATCGCCACTTCGACCAAGAGTCCACAATATGCCACAAACCCAACAGATTGCTAACTCCATGGACTCGGTTCAGCTCGCAGCCTTGCAGGCCATCCCTGGCCTAGCCCAGCGGATCAGTGAGCAACAAAAGTCTCTGGAAAGCCTGGCTGCTGCCTTCAATCAGTTACATGCACAACTGAGTACTTCGGCAACTCCAGTGAAAGAATTGCTGTCTCCGGTGGTGACTGTCAAGACCACCGTACTGTTATCCATGCCTACCCGCTTCACGGGTGAAGCAAGGATGTGTAGAGGGTTTGTTAGCCAATGCAATATGCATTTTTCTTTGCAACCTACCCTCTTTCCCACAGAAGCTTCCAAGACCACCTATATCCTATCTCTACTTGAAGGAAGAGCCTTGGCTTGGGCTTCACAGTTATGGGAACATGAAGATCCTATCCTGAATGACCTATCAGGATTTCTGAAACTTTTCAAGTCTGTCTTCGATGACCCGGCTCGCCACACCGTTGCTGGATCCGCTCTGCTCAATCTCCAGCAAGGTAATAAGCTTCTAGCAGACTATGCGATCGAATTCAAGACTTTAGCACTGGGACACAGGATGTTTACGTGCTATCTTCATGGAGGGTCTTAACTCTCGCTTAACAGACAAACTGGTGGCTCGCGATCTGCCTGATACCCTTGAATCTCTCATGGAACCGGCTGGGAGAATAGACCGCCGGATTCCAGACCAGACTCAAGAGGCTAAGAGTCCTCGGAAGCCCGTCCCGGGAGCTAACCATCCTAAACCTGTGCCAATTGCTTCAAGCCTACCGTCTGCACCCTTAGAAGAAGACGAGCCTATGCAATTAGGAAGAAGTCATTTAACTTCTAAAGAAAGGCGATTCCGCAAATGCATGGGGTTATGCATGTACTGTGGCCAATCAGGCCACGCCATCCAGACCTGTCCCATCTGTCCGGGAAACTGACTGGCCTAGGATCTGCAGGAGGACTACTCCTAGGCCTCACCGCTCCAACTCCTCCTTTGTCTCTACCAGTCTCGCTCCTCTGCGAAAGCTTACAGTTTCAGACCCTTGCCCTCATAGACTCCGGTGCTGGAGGAAATTTCATCTTGAAACGCTTAGTAGAACATCTCCGGATTCCTACCATACCAATAACTAAACCATTGCTATTATCTTCAATCCATGGAGAACCATTGCCTGTTGATTACCCAGGCCATCGGCCTGCACACTGGAGCTTTACACTCTGAAACCATCTCTTTCCTCATATTGGAAAAGGCCATGCATCCAGTGGTACTTGGACTGCCCTGGATACAAGATCATATGCCACAGTTTAACTGGGCAACGCTGGAATTATCCCGCTGGGGACCTGGTTGTCATGGCCGGCATCTCGCGGAAGTCTTGCCACTATTATGCATGCCTACTACACCATCCTTACCAGGTTTGCCTCCACAATATGCCTCCTTCCAGGATGTCTTCTCTAAGCAAGCAGCAGATGTACTTCCACCTCACAGAGTTTTCGACTGTGCTATAAATCTG
Organism: Rhinatrema bivittatum; assembly: GCF_901001135.1. Classification (NCBI taxonomy): domain Eukaryota; kingdom Metazoa; phylum Chordata; class Amphibia; order Gymnophiona; family Rhinatrematidae; genus Rhinatrema; species Rhinatrema bivittatum. Next base: position 485,255,271 of record NC_042618.1, on the reverse strand, counting down.
AAACCCAATACGGAGCCTCCTAAAGGGAGAGAGTTTACCCTCTTTCTGCAGCTGAGACTAAGGCCATGTCTGCCTATATACAAGAGAATCTTCAAAAAGGTTTTATCAGACCCTCCAAATCCCCAGCTGATGCAGGATTATTTTTTGGAGGCAAAAAAGATGGCACCTTACACCTCTGCATCGACTATAGGGGTCTGAATGAGATTACCATCAAGGACCAGTATCCCCTGCCCTTAATTTCCGAACTATTTGACAGACTCCAGGGAGCCAAGATATTTTCTTATTTATTTATAAGTGTTTTCAATAATACAAGACATTACATCTTAACAGAAAAAATAATAAAGGTATGAGAGTGTTACAATCAATCTAAAGAAAGAAAAAAAAACATCTACATTACTTGAATATTTCAATTAATTCTCTCAATCTTTAATTCTAGCCGTCAATACGGGGAGAATCCATCTCTCAACCTAAAAAAAATCTAAATTTTTAGAAGAAATAGCAGTAGTCACAAATAACAGCCTCTACATACTTAATGGAGATAGCAATAGGAATTATGACTAAGGATTCACTTCAATAACACCTGATAGTGTTTTCCCTACCAAAAATTGAGCAAGTTGGGGGGGGGGGATCATAGAAAACATAGGATTTGTTTTGATACTGAATCATGCATTTGCATGGAAATTTAAGAAAAAATGAACCCCCAACTTGTTGAACTTGTGTACGCAGTAACAAAAACTGTCTCCGCCTAGAGACGACTGGAAAACCTCTCACCTTGAGATGTAAGAACTGCTCAGTTCTGTGTCGGAAGTACAATTTTAACAACCAGTCTTTATCCGGTTCTAAAGATAATGGGGCGGATTTTCAGAGCCCTGCTCGCGTAAATCCGCCCAAAACCGGGCGGATTTACGCGAGCAGGGCCCTGCGCGCCGGTGAGCCTATTTTACATAGGCTCACCGGCGCGCGCAGAACCCCGGGACTCGCGTAAGTCCCGGGGTTTCGGAGTGGGCGTGTCGGAAGGCGTGTCGGGGGCGGGGCCGGAGCGTGCGGCGTTGCGGGGGCGTGTCGGCAGCGTTTTGGGGGCGGGTACGGGGGGCGTGGCTACGGCCCGGGGCGGTCCGGGGGCGTGGCCGCGCCCTCCGTACCCGCCCCCAGGTCGCGGCCCGGCGCGCAGGAGTCCCGCTCGCGTGCGGGGATTTACGCCTCCCTCTGGGAGGCGTAAATCCCCCGACAAAGGTAGGATGGGGGTTTAGACAGGGCCGGGCGGGTGGGTTAGGTAGGGGAAGGGAGGGGAAGGTGAGGGGAGGGCAAAGGAAAGTTCCCTTCTAGGCCGCTCCGATTTCGAAGCGGCCTAGGAGGGAACGGGGGTAGGCTGCGCGGCTCGGCGCGTGCAGGCTATACGAAATCGATAGCCTTGCGCGCGCCGATCCAGGATTTTAGCCGATACGCGCGACTACGCGCGTATCTACTAAAATCCAGCGTACTTTTGTTTGCGCCTGGAGCGCAAACAAAAGTAGGCTATTCGCGCTCGTCTGAAAATCTACCCCAATGTTACTATCAGCGTAGCAGGTACAACCATCTCCGAGTCAGACGTTTCAAGCAGTGCCGATACATCAATAGTTGATTCTCTCACCGGTACTAATGGTGTGAAAATACCATCCTCACGCTGATTTTCAGAAGCAAGTAATATATTTTTGATATCGGAGGAATCAAATTTTCCGGAACTTTCAAAACCTCAACCAGGTACCTTTTAAACATCTCCCTGGGAGGAGTTAATAGCAGCTTTGGAAAGTTAATAAGCCTAAGGTTTCTGCTTCTCACAGCGTTTTCTAGCGCTTCTATCCTTGTAGTCAAATTTTAATTTTCCTTAATCATTTGCACTTGTGTCTGTTGTACTAAATTAGATTGTACCCTTATAGAAATTAACTGCTGTTCAAAATCAGATGTTTTGTTTGTTATTTCCGTCAATTTACTGTCCAGCTCATTGCACTACAGTGGTCAATCCAGGCCATAAGAACCTGGCAAATACCCAAAAACTAAGTCTATTCCATGTTACCATTGCTAATGGCAGTGGCTATTCTCTAAGTGAACTTAATAGCAGGTAATGGACTTCTCCTCCAAGAACTTATCCAATCCTTTTTAAACACAGCTATACTAACTGCACTAACCACATCCTCTGGCAACAAATTCCAGAGTTTAATTGTGCGTTGAGTAAAAAAGAACTTTTCTCCGATTAGTTTTAAATGTGCCCAATGCTAACTTCATGGAGTGCCCCCTAGTCTACTATCCGAAAGAGTAAATAACCGATTCACATCTACCCGTTCTAGACCTCTCATGATTTTAAACATCTTCTCCAAGCTGAAAAGTCCTAACCTCTTTAGTCTTTCCTCATAGGGGAACGACTAAGTAGGATCTCTTCACACTACCTTGGAACAGGAATGTTCCTCAGTTCTGCTCCCTATACATGACATGCAACAAACCAGCCTAAGATGCCTTCACCTGCCAGTGTGGACAAGGGTCTCCTATATGCGTATCCTCCAGCTTCACTGGTAGTGAAGATTCTCTTGAAGCTTCGCTAGGACAAAGGGACTATGACCCTAATAGCCCCTCATTGGCCGAGGCAGGTCTGGTTTCCACTCTTCAGGGAGCTGTCCATCCGGAAACTGATCAGGCTGGGGACTTCCCCAGATTGAGGCAGGTTGCACCGCTGACAACCTGGATGTTGAGAAGTTAATATTGGAACTACTTGTTTTCTCAGAAGATGTGTCTCAGGTCCTGATGGTTTCCAGAAAGTCTTCCACTAGAAAATCCTATGGACTGAAGTGGAGGAGGTTTTCCATGTGGTATGAGCAGAAGGCCCGAGATCACCTGAGCTAAAACTTTCCAATTTATCCCTAACAATTACAAAACAGAATGAAAATACAAAAATAACCACACTTTGAAATGTTTGTATGCTAATGCCAGACAGAAGTCTAAGAAGTAAGATGGGAGAATTAGAATGTATAGTAGTGAATGATGACAGACTTAATTGGCATCTCAGAGACATGGTGGAAAGAGGATAACCAATGGGACAGTGCTATACCGGGATACAAATTATATCGCAATGACAGAGAGGAGCACCCGGGAGAAGGTGTGGCGCTTTATGTCCGGGATGGCATAGAATCCAACAGGATAAACATCCTGCATGAGACTAAATGCAAAATTGAATCTTTATGGGTAGAAATCCCTTGTGTTGGGGAAGACTATAGTGGTAGGAGTATACTACCGTCCACCTGGTCAAGATGGTGAGACGGACAGTGAAATGCTAAGAGAAATTAGGAAAGCTAACCAAATTGGTAGTGCAGTAATAATGGGAGATTTCAATTACCCCAATATTGACTGGGTAAATGTATCATTGGGACATGCTAGAGAGATAAAATTCCTGGATAGAATAAATGACAGCTTTATGGAGCAACTGGTTCTGGAACCGACGAGAGAGGGAGCAATTTTAGATCTAATTCTCAGTAGAGCACAGGATTTGGTGAGAGAGGTAACGGTGGTGGGGCTGCTTGGCAATAGTGATCATAATATGATCAAATCTGAATTAATGACAGGAAGGAGGTCAGTAAGTAAATCTATGGCTCTAGTGATAAACTTTCAAAAGGGAAACTTTGATAAAATGAGAAAATACTTTAAAAAAACTGAAAGGAGCAGCTAAAAAGGTAAAAATTGTGCTAGAGGCGTGGTCATTGTTAAAAAATACCAACCTAGACGCACAGTCCAGATGTATTCCACACATTAAGAAAGGTGGAAAGAAGGCAAAACGATTACCGGCATGGTTAAAAGGTGAGGTGAAAGAGGCAATTTTAGCCAAAAGATCTTCATTAAAAAATTGGAAGAAGGATCCAACAGAAGAAAATATGATAAAATATAAGCGTTGGCAAGTGAAATGTAAGACATTGATAAGAAAGGCTAAGAGAGAATTTGAAAAGAAGTTGGCCATAAAGGCAAAAACTCACAGTAAAAACTTTTTTTTTTAATATATCCGAAGCAGAAAGCCTGTGAGGGAGTCAGTTGGACTGTTAGATGATCGAGGGGTTAAAGGGGCACTTAGAGGGTCATCCCAGAAAGATTAAACGATTGCTTTGGTGTTTACTGAAGAGGATGTTGGGGAGGTACCCATTCCGGAGAAGGTTTTCATGTGTAATGATTCTGATGGACTGAATCAAGTCACGGTGAAACTAAAAGATGTGGTAGGTCTGATTGAGAAACTGAAAAGTAGTAAATCACCTGGACCGGATGGTATACACCCCAGGGATCTGAAGGAACTAAAAAAATGAAATTTCAGATCTATTAGTTAAATTTGTAAACTATCATTAAAATCATCCATTGTACCTGAAAACTGGAGGGTGGCTAATGTAACCCCAATATTTAAAAAGGTCTCCACGGGCGATCTGGGAAACTACAGACCAGTTAGCCTGACTTCAGTGCCAGGAAAAATAGTGGAAAATGTTCTAAAGATCAAAATCACAGAACATGTAGAAAGACATGGTTTAATGGAACAAAGTCAGCATGGCTTTACCCAAGGCAAGTCTTGCCTCACAAATCTGCTTCACTTTTTTGAAAGGGTTAATAAACATGTACATATATGTCAACCAGTAGATGTAGTGTATTTGAATTTTCAGAAGGCATTTGACAAACTTCCTCATTAAAGGCTTCTAAGAAAAGTGAAAAGTCATGGGATAGGTGGCAATGTCCTTTCGTGGATTACAAACTGATTAAAAGACAGGAAACAGAGAGTAGGATTAACTGTACAATTTTCTCAGTGGAAAAGGGTATACAGTGGAGTGCCTCAGGGATCTGTACTAGGACCTATGCTTTTCAATATATATATAAATGATCTGGAAAGGAATACGATGAGTGAGGTAATCAAATTTGCAGCTGATACAAAGTTAGTCTGACTAGTTAAATCATAAGCAGATTGTGATAAATTGCAGGAGAACCTTGTGAGACTAGAAAATTGAACAACCAAATGGCAAATGAAATTTAATGTAGAAAAGTGCAAGGTGATGCATATAGAGAAAAATAACCCTTGCTGTAGTTACACGATGTTGGGTTCCATATTAGGAGCTACCGCCCAGAAAAGAGATCTAGGCGTATTTTGGATAATACTTTGAAATCGTCGGCTCAGTGTGCTGCAGCAGTCAAAAAAGCAGACAGAATGTTAGGAATGATTAGGAAGGGAATGGTGAATAAAATGGAGGATGTCATAATGCCTCTGTATCGCTCCATTGTGAGACTGCACCTTGAATACTGTGTACAATTCTGGTCGCCACATCTCAAGAAAGATATAGTTGCGATGGAGAAGGTACAGAGAAGGGCAACCAAAATGGTAAAGGGGATGGAACAGCTCCCCTATGAGGAAAGACTGAAGAGGTTAGGGCTGTTCAGCTTGGAGAAGAGACAGCTGAGGGGGGATATGATAGAGGTCTTTAAAATCATCAGAGGTCTAGAACGGGTAAATGTGAATGGGTTATTTACTCTTTCAGATAATAGGACTAGGGGGGCACTCCATGAAGTTAGCATATAGCACATTTAAAACTAATCGAAGAAAATTCTTTCACTCAACGCACAATTAAACTCTGGAATTTGTTGCCAGAGGATGTGGTTAGTGCAGTTAGTGTAGCTGGGTTTAAAAAAGGTTTGGATAAGTTCTTGGAGGAGAAGTCCATTACCTGATAGCAATCAAGATGACTTAGAAAATAGCCACTGCTATTACTAACATCAGTAGTGTGGGATGTACTTAGTTTTTGGGTACTTGGCAGGTACTTGTAGCCTGGATTGGCCACTCTTGGAAACAGGATGCTGGGCTTGATGGACCCTTGGTTTGACCCTGTATGGCAATTTCTTATGTTCTTATGATCCTCTCTCGTGCTCCACACAAAATCTGCTTGACTACCTTTTACACATATCGCAAGCTGGTTTGAAGACCAACTCTGTTAGAGGTCATCTAAGTGCGACTGACACATATCACCATGGTATGGAGATGGTATGCCCATCTCGGTCACAAAACAAGCCTTTAGAGGTACATTTATGTGGCACCTGCTTCAGTTGAAGCCTTCCTTAAGGCCACCCACTGTGTCTTGGGACCTCGGTGTGGGTTAGCTCAGCTGAAGAAAGCTCTCTTGAGATGCTGCGCTCCTATGACCTGAAGTACCTAACCTGGAAGGTAATATTTTGGTGGTGGTCACTTCAACACACAGGGTCAGTGAGCTCTAGGCTTTAGTGATTTATCCACAGGGTGGTCTTACGTCCCTAAATTCCTGCCTAAGGTGGTGTCTGACTTCCATCTTAACCAATCCATTCTTGATGAATTACCCAGAAACTTTAAAACTTCCTCAGTATGAGCCAATTGAGTCCAATGATCGCTAAAGGAGCCTGTGATTTATTAGTTCTAATACAACTAAGATGTTCCCTAATGCGTACACTAACCATTCGTTTGGTTTGCCCTATATAGATGAAATTACAATCGACAAATTATAGCATATCTACTTGTGTAGATTTACACTTATAATGTCCTTTAATTTATAGTCAGGCTCCTTTAGTCAATCATTGGACCCAATTGGCTGATACTGAGAAAAAATTTAAAGTTCTTGGTATTCATCAAGAATATAATCTGCGTGGGGGAGATGTCAGAAGAAGATTAGTATTCAGAGAACAAAGGTTTATTTTTGAATGGCAAACACTTAGTCCTAATGGATTAAATTGAGAAATTAAATGGTGGGCATTATTGTAAATTGATTAATTTAGTAATTCTATAATTGTTATGTTTATTAAGAACATAAGAAATTGCCATGCTGGATCAGACCAAGGGTCCATCAAACCCAGCATCCTGTTTCCAACAGTGGCCAATCCAGGCCACAAGAACCTGGCAATTACCCAAACACCAAGAAGATCCCATGCTACTGATGCCAGTAATAGCAGTGGCTATTCCCTAAGTAAATTTGATTAATAGCCATTAATGGACTTCTCCTCCAAGAACTTATCCAAACCTTTTTTTGAACTCAGCTACACTAACTGCACTAACCACATCCTCTGGCAACAAATTCCAGAGCTTTATTGTGCGTTGAGTGAAAAAGAATTTTCTCCAATTAGTCTTAAATGTGCCCCATGCTAACTTCATGGAATGCCCCCTAGTCCTTCTATTATCAAAAAGTGTAAATAACTGAGTCACATCTACTCGTTCAAGACCTCTCATGACCTTAAAGACCTCTATCATATCCCCCCTCAGTCGTCTCTTTTCCAAGCTGAACAGCTCTAACCTCTTTAGTCTTTCCTCATAGGGGAGCTGTACCATTCCCTTTATCATTTTGGTTGCCCTTCTCTGTACCTTTTCCATAGCAACTATATCTTTTTTGAGATGCAGCGACCAGAATTGTACACAGTATTCAAGGTGTGGTCTCATCATGGAGCGATACAGAGGCATTATGACATTTTCCATTTTATTAACCATTCCCTTCCTAATAATTCCTAACATTCTATTTGCTTTTTTTGACTGCTGCAGCACACTGAGCCAACGATTTTAAAGTATTATCCACTATGATGCCTAGTCAGGATTGTGGAGAGCCTCTATCATACATAAGGCTCTCCACAATCCTGAAATGAACTGGTTCAATGATTCACTAGTATTCCATGAACCCTCTAAACCAACCAGGAACCAATTCCTTGCTACCATACGTTCACCTTCCCCCAAAAACAACAACCTGGAATCTACCAGACCACGTGTGCTCTCCATAGCCCGGCCCTGCTTTATGGAACAAATGCCCGTAGACTATGCCAGGAGGATCTGCCTAAAAATCTTCAAGAAAAAAACTAAAGACGTGGCTGTTCACGTACACCTAATCCTAACCTCCTTACTCTCCCAGCATCTTCCTCAGTTACACCCTCATAAGATGTCCCATACTTTTTGACACAATCCTGATACATGTGTTTCTTCTCCCTTTTCCTCTCCTTCCCGCCCCTCCTATCCCCAAGCTTCTCATTACACCCACCCTCTCTCGACTTGCCCCCCTTCCATTCTGCGCCTTATTGCCTTTAACTAATTTGGAATCTTCCCAATTAAGCAACTTTGTAAATTATTGTAAATAAATCGAGTGCTATGTACATAACTTACCTTTATATACAATATCTTTAGTCTCATACATATCTCTTTTAGGCATATAGACATTTATTCTGTCAATAGCTTTATATGTACCTGTTTTCAAGTTCCTTGTCAAGTGCATCTTAAGCACAGTTTCTCGTTTATTGTAAACCGATGTGATATCCCTGATGATATCACATCACACCAATCCTAAAAAACCTACATTGGCTACCTATCAACCACAGAATAATGTTCAAGACCTTATCCATCATCCACAAAAACATATCACCGATCCACTCTACAACTCAAAATACCTCTCAAACTTCACGTTTCCACAAGACTGATCAGATTGGCTTACAAAGGAACGCTCCAAGCCCCCCCTAACAAATCCACTAGTCACACCTCCATCCAGAAACGAACCTTCTCCACGGCTGGTCCATATCATTGGAATCATCTTCCCCCGGAACTTCGACAGGAACAATGCCCATTTTCATTCAGAAAGAAACTAAAAACGTGGCTGTTCACCCAAGCCTTCCCTTAACGGACACACTACTAACAGCACAGCCATGCACTCCATTCTCACAGATCCGCCCCCTCCTCCTCCCTCATTCGTGCCTGTGGTTTTATAGACCTAAAGATTAAGCTATTGTCTAAGCTTGCTATATTGCTCCTAATGTTAAACTTTGTTATGTTATAACTTATTATGTTAAGGCCTATGCTTTCGCTCTCTACTTTCCCACTCTGTAAACCCCTGTTCATTGTAACTTTATCTTCCTAGTTAATTGGTTACCCCTTGTTTCAATGTAAACCGGTACGATAAGACACTAGTCTTGAGTATCGGTATATTAAAAGAATTTTAAATAAATAAATAAATGATGAATGTCGGTATATAAAACCATTAAATAAAACAAATAAATAAATATTGGGGTAACTGAAATCTCCCATTATTATTGCACTGCCAAATTGGTTTGCTTCCCTGATTTCTCTTAGCATTTCATCATCTGTCTGACCATTTTGTCCAGGTGGACGGTAGTATACTCCTATCACTATACTCTTACCCAACACACATGAGATTTCTACCCATATAGATTCTACTGAGCATTTAGTCTCTTGTATGATCTTTATCCTGTTGGACTCTATACCCCTCCCGGACATAAAGTGCCACACCCCCACCAAGTTGATCCTCCCTATCATTGCGATATAATTTGTACCCTGATATAGCACTGTCCCATTGGTTATCCTCCTTCCATCAAGTCTCTGTGATGCCAATTATGTCAATCTCATTTACTGCTATACACTAACTCTCCCATCTTACTTCTTAGACTTCTGGCATTGGCATACAGACATTTCAAAGTGTTTTTGGTTTGTTTTAACAACCTGCTTTTCAGTTGTTTGGGATAATTCGGAAATCATTAGCTTTGGTGATTTTTTACATATAGGCATATGGACTATGGGGGTCATTTATCAAAATGCGATAAGGCATTTTCGCATGCGAAAAGCCCTGTTAACGCATGCGAAACGTGTTTAACGCAAATTCAGAAAATAGGAGGAGTTAGCCTGTCTGTGAAGAGCTATTGCCACAGCCATAAACTACACAGAGAGAGAGAGATGAGAGAGAGAGAGAGAGAGAGAGAGAGAGAGACTGACTGACTGGCCATAATATCAAGGCCCATAGGTAGGTATTTGTATCCCTATAGTAGGCCCACCTAGTAACTCGAGGTGGGGTTTAGGTAAGAGTGTAGGGGATTAGGGGTCACTTTGACATTCTACGTGACACCTACGAACAGAACAGTGGTCTCTAGTGAAGATTTGCTGGCCTTCGGAGTGAGGAAACTCACTCCAAGATGAGATTGATTTATTTATTTATTTAACAGTTTTTTATACCGACCTTCATAGTAAATTACCATATCGGATCGGTTTACAGTTTAACAAAGGGAAAAACTAGAGTAACAATTCACGTAAACGAAAGATAACAATAAGTAGGAATAAGTCAAAGTTACAATCAACAGGGGGAGAGAACTTGGAAGCTTGCAACAAGCTGGAAAGAAGAAAGGCCGGTAAAAGTGTTCTTACCATAGAGTGTACAAGTTAAAAACTTAAGAACGGTGCTTTAACCTGAATTTGGGCAAGGTTCTCTCAACCTAGCTTGATGTTACCCAGGTAGAGAGTCCATCAAGCTAGGTTGAGAGAACCTTGCCCAAATCTCATCTTGGAGTGAGTTTCCTCACTCCAAAGGCCAGCAAATCTTCACAAGGGACCACTGTTCTGTTCGTAGGTGTCACGTAGAATGTCAAAGTGACCCCTAACCCCCTACACTCTTATCTAAACCCCACCTCGAGTTACTAGGTGGACCTACTACAGGGATACAAATACCTACCTATGGGCCATGATATTATGGCCAGTCTCTCTCTCTCTCTCTCTTAACAATGGTCCCCTGGTGGTTGAATAACAGAAATACAACAGGTCTGGCACTTATCACAGAATCTAAAATGGTATCGCTCTTTGCACAGGTAATTAGCACTAAATGCTATATTAGCATAAAACATGCCCCTTTTGCTATCGCATGCGGTACTTACCGCATTTTGATAAATCCACCCCTATGTTTGCTTTTAATGAAACTTCTCTTTTCGGGTGCCCTAACTCTCCTGTTTCATTGGTATCCTTCAAGGATACATTTCTCCAAACCATGCACTGCTGAGTGACTGTCTGCTTTCCCCCTTGTTCTAGTTTAAAAGCTGGCACTAACTTTTGAAAGTTAGTGCCAGCAGCTTGGTTCCACTCTGGTTAAGGTGGAGCCCATCTTTTCGGAAAAGTCTCCCCTTTCCCCAAAAGTTTCCCCAGTTCCTTACAAAGCTGAATCCCTCTTCCCTGCACCATCGTCTCATCCATGCATTGAAACTCTGGTGCTCTGCCTGCCTCTGGGGACCTGCACATGGAACAGGAAGCATTTCAGAGAATGCCACCCTGGAGGTTCTGGATTTCAGCTTCCTACCTAAAATCTTAAATTTGGCTTCCAGAATCTCTCACCCACATTTTCCTATGTCGTTGGTGCCCACATGTACCATGACAGCCGGCTCCTCCCCAGCACTGTCTATAATCCTGTCTAGGTGACGCGTGAGGTCCACCACCTTCGCATCAGGTAGGCATGTTACCAGGCGGTCCTCACGTCCACCAGCCATCCTGCTATCTACATTTCTAATAATCGAATCACCAACTATGATGGCCGGCTTAACCCTTCCCTCCTGGGCAGTAGCCCTGGGAGACTTGTCCTCAGTGCGAGAGGACAATACATCACCTGGAGAGCAGATCCTTGCTACAGGATTAGTTCCTGCTACACCAGGGTGATGTTCTCCTACTGGGAGACCTTTCTGATCCAAGGCAGCACTGGGGCTGCCAGACTGGATTTAGGACTTGGCTACTATATCCCTGAAGGTCTCATCAATGTACCTCTCTGTCTCTCTCAGCTCCTCCAGACATCGGACTCGTTCCCTGAGAGCCAGGAGCTCTTTGCACCGAGTGCACACATAGGGGCAGATTTTATAAAACTACGCGCGTGCGTACTTTTGTTCGTGCACCAGACGCAAACAAAAGTACACCGGATTTCAATAGATACACGCGTAGCCGTTAAAATCCGGGGTCAGCGCGCGCAAGGCTGCCCAAAATCGGCAGCCTGCGCGCGCTGAGCCACACAGCCTGCCTTGGAGGGAACTTTCCTTCCACCACCCCCCCGTACCATCCCCTCCCTACCTAACCCACCCCTCCAGCCCTATCTAAATCCCCCCTACCTTTGTTGCACAAGCTATGCCTGCCCAAGGCAGGCGTAACTTGCGCGCGCTGGGCCGGCTGCCGGCCATGGTCCGCTCCGGGGGCTGGTCCGGAGGCTGTGGCCATGTCCCTGGAACGCCCCCGATGACGCGCTGGTCACGACACGCTCACCAACACGCCCCTGACACGCCCCCCCAGGAAAGCCCCGGGACTTACGCATGTCCCGGCAGCCTATGCAAGATAGGCTCGGCGCGCGCAGGGGGGGGGGGGGTTGGGGTAGGTTTTCGGGGATTACACGCATAACCCTTTGAAAATCTACCCCATATAATCTCACTGGCGGGTAAAAAATCATGCATGTGACACTCGATGCAAAAGACTGGAAAGCCCCCCTCTTGCTGCTGGACTGCTGCCTTCATCTTAGTTTTATTGAGTTCCTAGTTAAGTTTAGGATACTAAGGGAGTTGGAATGAAAGTAATTTAAATTTACAGGTGAATTTACTAATTAATCAGCTAGTGTCCTACAAGGGGATGATTAAACTTTCAAAAAGAGCTGGTACAATAGTATGATTTAGATAAGACCCTGATTGATTTTTAATGAGAAAATCAAGGGTTGAGTGGGTAGGAAAGACAGACACTAGAATTAACTATCTCTGACTTGCTTATTACCTCAGACACACACAAACTCTAAAGAATATATCCCTTAATTTCACCTTTCACCAAATTATTATAAGCCCAATAATTTCTGAAAGCTATACCTACCAATTCTCTTTAACCACCGTTAAATGAATCTTCACTTGGTTAATGGAAGGGTTTGAGATTCGCACGCCGTTAGGCGGGCACTTCCGGTCCTCCTCTACTGCAAAGGGTGCGGGGCTTCTGGAAGCTGGGGCTGTGGAAGTCAATCCCTGGATCGCTTGCGGTGACCTCTGGACTCCTCTCCCGGGGGATTCTGGGAGCAGTATGCAGATGAGCCTTCTGGTCCTCCTCTACTGCTCTTCTTAGAATGGAGCAAATTAGACAGCGTTTAAAAGGGAGGAATTTGATCTAATGCGCAGTCATGGTTTTTTTAGTCTGCCTAATGGTGGAGAAATCACACATGCGTGATTGCATGGGCAGGTAATCGCTAACATTTAGGGAAATTTAAATTTATTTAGTAATAGGAAAGTGGAGTTAAAGTGTTGAAGATATTTTTGTAATATTATTTTATATAGATTTAACAGTGGAAAAGTCATTTGCACTAATTTGATAGAGGAGTCATCTGCCATGGAAAGAACGGTGAGTTTTGAGAAGGCTCATTTTGTAATCTATTTAAGTTTTGGGACATATACCAGTAGTGGTTTAGTGGGTTTTTGGTAGAGGCTTTCGAATTAATAGCATATTTATATGTCCACGTTTTAAGGAGGAGGATCCTAAGAATAATCCGAAGCAATATTAATTTTGGAGCACAGAATTGAAGCCGGGGGTGGAACGGAGAGTGGGGGTTCTATATAATTAATTTTAATATTGGTGAATGGTATGAGTGAGTGTGTGTGAATGTGATGATACAGAGGGGAAAAAAACCAATTATTTATGTTTGTATATGTGTTATTGTTGTGTTTTTGACATGAGAACGTAGGCCCTTGGTCACTGAGAGAGATGACACATCCCAGAGGGCAGAGCCCTGCAGGGACTCCCAGTATTTGGCTAGCTCTTGGAGATAGAGTGTGGCTTAGCACCTGCTACCTCCGCCTTAGGGTACCTTGTATGAGATTGGCTCCCCGATACATCGGCCCCTTCTCAATCAGTGAACATATTGGGCCATATCGACTGCGATTACCCTCATCCCTGAAGATTCACAATACCTCTCTCATGTCCCTCCTTAAACCCTTGATTCTGCCCTGGCCACGTTGGAAGCTCCCCGAACCCCAGGATCTGTCGGAGAAGGAGGACCAGACCTATCAAGTGAAGGAGGTTCTGGACGTGAGGCATCGTCACAAGAGATGGGAATGTCTAAACTCTTGGGAGGTCTTCGACCCCAATGAAAATACATGAGAGCCCGCCTCCAACCTTTTGGATAAAACGCTGTTCTAACACTTCCAGCACACTCATCCCAAGAAACCTGGACCTTCTAGGAGGGGGCGTAGAGGAGGGGGTACTGTTAGGTGCCCCGGCCACGGACCACCACAGCCAGTTCCCCTCACCTCGTGGGGCAGATGGCCTGCTCCTGCCCCCATTCACGGCTGGCTCCTGCTCCCAACGCCAACTCCTGCCTGTGCAGCCTGCTGCCCCGCTCTCCCCGTCTCCTGACGCCAACGCCACCACTGCTCCCCCAGGGCCCTCTAGGCGCACACACATGCCATTCTCTTCAATTTAAAGGGCCAGCGGCGGGAAAGTTCCCCATGGCCCTGAGTGATGACGTCAGGCAAGGCAGGTATAAATACCCTGCCTTACCATCCTTTCCTTGCCTCAGCAACAAGTCCTGCTCTGCCTAGAGTGTGAGTTGCTCTGCGATCCTGCTCCTGGTCCCATGTTCCTGCTCCAGTTCCTGCTTCTGACTCCGTGATCCTGTTCCAGCTCCTCATCCCCTTGGCTTGTTCTTCTGGTTCTTGACTCAGTACATCCCTGGATTCTGCTTCATCTGCTGCCTGCCCTGCCCTGACCTCCAGCCTGCTCACTGTCTCTTTGCTTTAGCTGCCTGCCCCAACCTCTGGCCTGTTCATGGATTCCCTTGCCTGCTGCTGGCCCTGGACCTCTGGTACTTCTGACTTCGCTTCTGCCTTTCGCCTTTGAGGGATTGTCTTCGTCTGGAGACCCGTACCTAAGTCCTTGTCACATATCATTTTCACTATACCATTTCGAGCGTCCCTTCTTTCTCTGATATATCTGAGAAATGCTTTGTCACCTCACTTTACCTGTTTGGGAATCCTTCCTTCTGCTTGATCTTTTGATCTCCTGATTCACCAGGAGGCCAGTGCAAGTAAGATAAATAAATAAAAGAGTGTGCATTACTTGATCACATGTGCACTTTTATACACACTCGTTAAAAAGGATTTACCTGCATACTTTCAATGTTCAAAGCGACTGTGTTTAAAAATTACCCTCTTAAGCCATATCTGTTGTCTTGGAAAACTATTCTTGGGACATTTCTTGAACAGTTGCTGGCTATTGCTTCTCTGTTTTACAAGGCTCTCTGTGTTTCTCTGTTGGAGTCTTTCTACAAAGACATTGAGGGAAATTCTTATGCTAACATTGTCCCAGTCTGTTTGAAAGGTCAGGCCCATGGCCAGCAGCTGTATAAGATCTGTTCTCTGCAAAGAAAAACTTAACTAGGCGGGCAGAAACTTTGCAGAGCGAAAAACTAACACGGTTACTAGGATATGGAAAAACTATGGTGAGTTCACAGCAGAATGCACAATTGGAATCTGAAGGCTGGGCCTTTCTTGGACAGGAGCCAAACATACAAAGAATATGCACACAACAGGCCTGACTTCCTAATAGACACAGAACGGGGGAAAAAGTCTTAGTAAATCAGGCCCACGCACACAAACTGACTCAGATTAGTTTAGCATGACCCGGGGAACATTTCAGATGCTGAGTGCAGACAGCATGTGGCAGCTGGTGGCATTTCATCTCCCCTCCCCTTCAGACACTGACCCCAGGGCTGGTATTTTACACTCCTTTTCCCTCCCTGAAATACCAATCACCTCTCAGACATTTAATAGACTATTGATAGACCATTTGATTTTTAAGTTTGTGCTTCTTCTGCCAAATCAGCTTGCTACAGCAAATCAACAATTCTGAGTCTCCTGCCTCATGACCAAATGGTAAAAATGTTTTGTTTTGGTTTTTATTTATATTCCACCTTTCAGACACTTCAAAGCAGAATATATTCAGGTACTGTAGGTATTTCCCTGTCCCCAGAGAACAGATTGTGCCTGAGACAATGGAGAGTGAAGTGACTTGCCCAACGTCACAAGGAGCAGCAGTGGGATTTGAACCCTGGCTTCCCTGCCCACTCTCTAATCACTAGGCCTAAAGCAAATCCTTAGTGCTTTGCCGATAATACATATGTCCTCTTACTCTGAGCAGGTGGCATAGTGTTGTAAAGCAGAGTTGCTTACATGCAATGGGTGTTCTCCAAAGACGGCAGAGCATCAGTCCTCATACTTGGGTGACATCAGATGGAGCCCAGCACGGACCTTTCATCTCAAAGATTCTAGAGCTTTTAGCATGATCTACTGAGCATGTGCAGCTGTACTCACCTCCCTGCCCCTTAGACAGAGCCCCTCACTCCATGAGGGGGGAAAAGACAGAGGTCTTTAAAATCATGAGAGGTCTAGAACGGGTAAATGTTCTGGAAGCTAAATTTAGGTTCTTAGGTAGAAAGTTTAAATCCAGAACCTCCAGGGTAGCATTCTCTGAAATGCTCCCTGTTCCACGCGCAGGTCACCAGAGGCAGACAGAGCTCCGGAGTCTCAATGCGTGGATGAGACGATGGTGCAAGGAAGAGGGATTCAGTTTTGTTAGGAATTGGGGAACCTTTTGGGGGAAGGGGGAGTCTCTTCCGAAGGGATGGGCTCCACCTTAACCAGGATGGAACCAGACTGCTGGTGCTAACCTTTAAAAAGGAGATAGAGCAGCTTTTAAACTAGAACAAAGGCGAAAGCAGACAGTCGCTCAGCAGTGCATGGTTCGGAGCGATGTATCCTTGAAGGATACTAATGAAACAGGAGAGTTAGGGCATCCCACAGAGAGGTTCCATTAAAAGCAAACACAGTCCATGTGCCTATATGTAAAAAATCACCGAAGCTAATGATTTCCTAATTATACCTAACAACTGAAAAGCAGCTTAATACAAACAAAAACCACACTTTGAAATGTCTGTATGCCAATGCTAGAAGTCTAAGAAATAAGATGGGAGAGTTAGAGTGTATAGCAGCAAATGATGAGATTGACATAATTGGCATCACAGAGACCTGGTGGAAGGAGGATAACCAATGGGACAGTGCTATATCAGGGTACAAATTATATCACAATGATAGGGAGGATCAACTTGGTGGAGGTGTGGCACTTTATGTCCGGGAGGGTATAGAGTCCAACTGGATAAAGATCATACAAGAGACTAAATGCTCAGTAGAATCTATATGGGTAGAAATCCCATGTGTGTTGGGTAAGAGTATAGTGATAGGAGTATACTACCGTCCACCTGGACAAAATGGTCAAACAGATGAAATGCTAAGAGAAATCAGGGAAGCAAACCAATTTGTCAGTGCAATAATAATGGGAGATTTCAATTACCAAACACAACAGTGTGGAACCCAAAACAATATTGTAATATTATCCTAAGAAGGTGTCAGCAAGCCTGACGTTTTGCGACTTCAAAACAAGACACCATCTGGTCTTCTAATCATTCACCTTCATCATTCTTTAATGCTTCAAAAAATATTTTTTTGTGATTTTTATAATTTCCTTAAAAATAGTCCTCCATCCTCAAAGATTATTAAAAGATAGACTCTTTAGATGTAAGCATTATATAGCCCAACACGGCCAGTGTTTCGCTTGATAGCTTCCTCAGGGGCATGCGAAAAGTGTAGACATAGAGCCTTTAACCTATAAAACAACAATACTGTCTTTAGAAACATTGAATTGAAAGAAGATGAAAGAATACTTCTCTTTTCCTTTAGCATAGTCTCCATTAATTTTCTCACCACCAAGGTGAAGATGACTGGCCTATAGTTTCCAAGCCCCCTCTCTGCCCTAACTCTTGTAAAACAGGGCCACAAACGCTCTTCTCCAGTCCTGCGGCACCACTTCCATTTCCAGGGATCTATTGAACAAGTCTTTCAGTGGACCTGCCAGGACATCTCTGAGCTCCCTTAGTATTCTGGGTTGTACTTCATCCAGCCCCATCGCCTTTTCAACTTTCATTTTTCCTAGCTCCTCCCATATATTCTCTTCTGAAAATGGGGTTGCATTTACCCCACTTCCATCCATGGTCTTGCCAACCAGGAACGGTCCATCTCCAGAGTCTTCTTTAGTGAATAGCAAACTGAAGTATTTGTTTAATATTTCTGTTATTTCTTCATCTTTCTCCATACATTGCTTCTTGTTACCTTTCAGTTTCACTATACCACCTCAGGCCTTACTCCTTTCTCTGATATATCTGAAAAATATTTTGTCACCTTGCTTTACCTCTTTGGCAATCTTTTTTTCCACGACCTTTTGCTTTCCTGATTTCTTTCTTTGTCTCCCTCATTTTCACCAGGTATTATTCCCTGTCTTCCTCTTTATGGGATCCTTTGTACTGTTGTGGAAGTGGACCCTTGGACCAAGGGGGAGTTGGAGCAACCTGCAAGGAGGAACCCTGCAGGTCCCCACCATCAGCAGGCACAGCTGGTTGAAGCAGAGGCCCAACTGGAGTTTCACCAATACCAGCCCTTGTTTCCCTTAAGTTTAGCCCTTGGGTACTGGGGCCAGCTGGACTTAGGAGCGGGCCTCTGTGGAGATGAAGATCCATGGCATAGAAGATTATGTGGGCCAACACAGTTAGAGAAAGTGGAGTCTGGTCAAGCAGCAGTCAGGTTCAGGCTGTTGTCGGAGGTGGGCAGAGTACACTCAAGGTCGAGGTCCAGGCAGAGGATCAGGCCAGGCAGAGGTCAAGCAGTGTCAATTTCAAGTTGGGGTCAAAGCTAGAAGTCCAAACCAAGGAGATGAGGAACAATGGAGGACGAGGAGCTACAGGAACAAGGAAGAACACTGGGAGGCGGACGAGGAGGACTAACCAGGAAGACAAGAACTCAGGATGAAGATACAGAAGAACAGGAACACAGTAGGAATTGAGAACCACTGTCAGGGTTGAAAAACATTGAAGCAAAGTACTACTCCAGAGAGCAACCTATCGCTGAGGCAAGGAGAGGCAGGAGAAGTGGCCTTAAATAGTCACAGTTCGTGATGTCAAGGGGTTCTGTGGGAGAATTCCCACCATGGGCCTTTTTAATGCCAGCAAGTCAGGTGCGTGCACGCTTAGGAGAACCCCTTCAGAGTTGCTAGCGGCAGTGATGGCATGGGCCTAGTTGCTCCGCTCCAGGCGGCCACGTCCTTGCTGGGTAGGCTGGCTGCAGCATCGGAGATCTGCGTGCCAGGGTCTTAGCTGGAGGCAAGAGCGGCGGGCTGCGGTATGGATTCGCGACCCAGCAAACTCAACAATACCCACTCCTCTAAACCTCCCCCAAAGGGTTTAGGTTTCTTGGGGTGAGAGGTGTGAAATTCCTTCAGGAGATTTTTGTCTGGAGGCGGGCTCCCACGTATTCTCCTCTGGATTGTATCCTTCCTATGATTTCAGGTACTCCCATCTCTTAGTGTGATGTCTGGTGTCCAGGATTTCTTTTACTTGATAGGTAACATCTTCTTCAGAGGCTCGGCTAGTTTCCTGGAGTGCTAAGACCTCATCATATCTTCTATAATACTTCTCATTAATGCTATTTCATTTCTGCACTGATTAGCATTTAAATTAGCCACCTCAAATGCTGTAGCTGGGGAACACCCTTCTGAAAAAGGATCTCCTGCTGTTCAAGGTTTGCTAGCAACCGGTCCGTGCCTGTTAATTGAGGCAGGAAAATCTAATGCTCCTCCTATCCAGCCTGATAAAGTTAGTGCTGTGGCAGTAATAATTATAGAATCATGTCTATTTACTTCTCTATCC
Source organism: Rhinatrema bivittatum (assembly GCF_901001135.1). NCBI lineage: Eukaryota > Metazoa > Chordata > Amphibia > Gymnophiona > Rhinatrematidae > Rhinatrema > Rhinatrema bivittatum. The sequence goes on along the minus strand of NC_042618.1, from coordinate 485,235,709 downwards.
ATTATTCTCCAAGTAGATATTTGTAATTGGACAGGGGGCTGTTGAGCAATATCTAGGGTACTTATTTGAGTGTTTTTATGTACCGTTGTTTGGAGCTGGCCTTCACAATGGTTTACAAGAGAAACAACAATACATGGAACAGCTAACAGTTCAATGAAACGAACATAAATAGGATACAATTTGTGATTGAACATAAATAGGATATAGACAGAGTAGAAAAAAATAGTTACACATTTTCAATAGTTAAACATTAGTTAATTCAATAGTTGTTGCATTTGTGCCTCTTCTCGCCCCTCACTCCACCCTCTCTACCTGGGATGCGACTCCCTTCGGCTCTAACAGACAGATGCAGCCGCGGCTTCTCTCCGCCTCTTGCTCCCAGTTCCCCCAGGCTGGCCTGACGCTCCGGATCTGCCAGGTTCCCGATGGTATAAGGGCACATGCACATGCGCTCCAGACTTTGTACCAGCAAGGGCGCGAACCTCGGGGGGCGTCCCCCCGTAGTGACATCATCCATTTGTACTTTAAAAGGTCTTTGTTTGCTAACCTCTAACGAGTTAGCAAGGAACTCCAACAGGACTTGCTTCGGCAGTCCACGATACTTGCAACAACGATCCGAGTCAGCAAGGGGAATCCTTCTCCACTGCTCGGCCTTTTCAAACTTACCAGGACTACCCGCTGCACGGGGACTCCGTTCTCTCTTCTTGATTTCAGATTCCCAGAACACTCGGAAGCCTCCTCATTGCCTGGAAGCGATCGCGGACGTGAACACAGTGAGTTCTATTACATAGGAATTGGTACTCGCTCCATGAGGGCCTACATTCCCATTGCTCTGAAGACTCCCTTCTGTCCAAGACATTATCGCAGGTACAGAGATCTAGATTTACATTGGCAAGATTACAGATAGGAACCGGTACTCGCTCCATGAGAGCCCATGTTCTTAGAATCTATTACAGACTCTCTTCTACTCTAGAAGCCATTTCATATACAGCTATTGCGAGTTCTTATTACAGACTGTTGGCGGGAACCAGTGCTTGCCTACGGTTCCTGTTCCTGAATGTACTGAAGACTCTCTTTGGCATAGAGACTATTGCAGACATCTACTATTGTGAGTGTACCATCTTGTATCCAGTATATCCTGTCTACTCACTACTTCTAGTCTCTCTCTACAGCTCAGCAACCCAGAGATTATATTCCAGTATCAGAAGGACTTCAGCCCTGCCGGATACATTGACTCACTACTGCCACCTCTGGTGGTCCAGCTTCCAGTCTAATAAAGAACTATTGTGTTTATCTCATATTCTAGTCTAGCCGGTGGTTCCTCTCAGGATCTCCTCCTGGGGGCACTGTCATCTGCCATCGGCCCAGGGATTCACCATTTCCTCCAAGTGGTCATTCCTTCACTATTGTCACCCTGTGGGAGCCGACCACTAACTCCGCTCACGGAAGTATTATATAGACAGTTACTCCTCTTACTTGAGACATGCCAGCAGCTTATATATATATACAGATTGCTACTCCGTAGGGGAGGCATGACAAGATTGCTATCTCAGCAGCGAAGTACAATATACCTATTGTTAGGTCCTCTCCTCAGAAGAGTATTATTATACAAGTTTGCCAACTCCTCTTCCTTGGAGAGTTGATCCATAACAGATTGCTACTCCTTAACAGACTGGTATCAGATTGCTACCTCCTTTCCTTATAGGAGCATCTAACAGCAGTTCGCTAACAGATCTACAGATAGCTAGCTCCTCCCCTCTGGAGGAGCAGGTCATGTCATATCGCTACTCCTTCCCCTTTCAGGAGAACAGCAGAACGGCTTGCTAACTCCGCCCTCCTGGTGGGGTGAGCAACAGCAGATTGCTAACTCCTCCCCTCTGAAGGAGGAAAGTGTAACAGATTGCTAGCTCCTTCCCTCAGGAGGAGGAGAGTGTAACAATAGTTAAACATTTTCTTGATCACCTACAACTGGATAGCCTTGAACAGTGACTTTCATTTGAAATGCCGGCCAACCCCTAAATTGTTGAGCTATATCCAGGGCTAAACTCTATCCTTTCTAGGTTCCTTGTTGCTTTTTTAAGAAAATGTTAAAAAAAGGGAATCACAAGGACACTAAACTAGAATTAAAAGCAGCAACAAGAAAAAGCACTTTTTAGAGCAGCAGTATGTGGGAAGAATCCATGGCATTCTAATGCCTTAGCAGACAAATTCTTTTGGTGATATAGAAAATAAGATTTTTAAGTATATCCATGCCACAATGCTCAAAAATGAGCACAGTTTTGATATGACTATTGTTAAGATTGGCTAAAAACTGGAGAAAAAATATTTATTTTTCTCTGCCCATTTGGCAAAAGATATATAATGCTATGAGCAGTGTAAGAATGATTTAAGTGAAACTTAGAAATCCTTTGGGAACAACATAAAACCAAATCCTCCTCTGATTAATAAAAAAGAGCTCCTTCCACAAGGCAAAATCTTCAAAAGTTTCTTGTGACTTAATTTTTTGAGTCACAATGTATGGGGTAGATTTTAAAAGAAGCGCGATCAGCCTACTTTTGCTTGCGCATCAGACTCAAGCAAAAGTACGCTGGATTTTAGTAGATACGCGTGGAGCCGCGCGTATCCACTAAAATCCTGGATCGGCGCGCGCAAGGCTATCGATTTTGTATAGCCTGCGCGCGCCGAGCCGCACTGCCTCCCCCCGTTCCCTCCAAGGCCGCTCCGAAATCGGAGCGGCCTCGGAGGGAACTTTCCTTTGCCCTCCCCTCACCTTACCCTCCCTTCCCCTACCTAACCCACCCGCCCGGCCCTGTCTAAACCCCCTCCTTACCTTTGTCGGGGGATTTACGCCTCCCTCTGGGAGGCGTAAATCCCCGCGCGCCAGCGGGCCTCCTGCGCGCCGGGCCGCGACCTGGGGGCGGGTACAGAGGGCGCGACCACGCCCCCGGGCCGTAGCCACGCCCCCGTACCCGCCCCCAAAACGCTGCCGACACGCCCCCGAAACGCCGCGACGACCGGGCCCGCCCCCCGACACGCCCCCCTCCGAGAACCCCGGGACTTACGCGAGTCCCGGGGCTCTGCGCGCGCCGGGAGGCCTATGTAAAATAGGCTTCCCGGCGCGCAGGGCCCTGCTCGCCTAAATCCGCCCGGTTTTGGGCGGATTTAGGCGAGCAGGGCTCTGAAAATCTACCCCTATATGTATAGTCGTATTTAAGCAAAAATAAAATCAATTAGTTTGAAGATTTTGGCTTGTGGAATTTTGACGGTAATTGATTTGAATCTGGGGTACAAGTAATACTGATACTGCCTGAGGCCCATTAAGGATGAGAGACAGCACATTATATTTGTTGCACCATTTTTTCTGACACCATCTCTTCCTGTTTTATATAGTTGAATAACATATTTTTTATTAAATAGATTTTTTGATTTATTTATGTTTTAGTATCTGAAATTAAATGTCTTCTTGTTAGTTAAAGACTGATGAGCTATGATCAAGGCACACAGATGTCTTGCTGGAGATTTGATGAAAGATTAAATAATTTCTCTTTTATAGTCAAATGTTCTTGTATATTTAGCTTGACTAATACCTGTAGTGATCAGAGGTTCTAGGTCTAATTTATAAACCATAATCTGTAACCTGGACTGAGGATATAAATACAGGGAAGTCCAGTCACCCGGGGCTGTTATGCTGATTTCAGAGTAACACGCCAGAGGCCTGGCTCTTCTAACTTGTATTGGTAAGCAATCATTTGATTTATATCTCTTTTCATACAATGACTTGATCTGATTTAAATTAATTGATCTAACTTAAATTACTTGATCTGACAATTTGATGTGATTTGTGTTGTGAGTGAATGGTTTAGTGGACCCTTTGGCCGACCTGTGAGAGACTGGGGAGATGTGTACTATAGTCTCTGGTGAGTGACAGGTGGGGAGGCGGATACCAGGCAGGAGCTGGACGTAAGCTTCACCCTGGAAGCTGGTACTCCCCCAGGAGGAGCCCGTAGGAGTCCAGCCACTGGGACTTAGGTGGTTCACCCTGGAAGCCGGTACTCCCCTGGGAGGAGCCCGTAGGAGCCCGGCCGCTGGGACTTAGGAGATCACGGAAGCTGGAGCAGGCAGGAACTAAAGCAGACAAGGACTGCAGCGAGCAGGAACTGAAGCAGAACTGGCCACTGGAACCAGACAGGAGCTGAAGCAGGACTGGCCACTGGAACCTGGAACCAAGCTGGAACTGAAGCAGAACAGGTTACTACAAGCAAGCCAGACAAGAGCAAGACTTGGGCACGGAGCGAAACATGTCTCAGGCAGGAACGGAGTCACTAACGCAATAGCGCACTCCGGGGCACAGAGCAGAGGACCGCAAGGAACCCCATTGCAAGGCAAAGTCCTGGGCTCTGCGGCGGCCTTACATAGGCCGCGGCGTCTGATGTCATCGATAGGGCAGAGCTTCCAGTGGCGGGAAATGGCCTTCATAAGTGCAGATCGCGCGCACGCACCTAGGGAGAAGGCATCCAGGCAGGGCTTCTCGGCGGCGTCCCCCCCAGCGGGACGCCACTGCAGACCCTCGGAGACGGGCCGGGACTGCAACAGTACCCCCCCTCTTACGCCCCCTCTTAGCAGGCCCAGGTTTACCTAGGTGGTCTTGATGGAAGGCTTTCAATAGGTCCTTACAAGGATGTTGCGGGGTGGCTCCCATGTGTTGTCCTCGGATCCACAACCTTCCCAGGCGATGAGGTACTCCCAGCGACGTTGATGGAATCTGACATCTAGAACCTCCCGGACTTGGTAGGTGGTGTCTCCTGGCACGGAAGGGTCTGCAGATTCGGGAGCTCGGGGATAGTACCTAGAGAGGATGAGAGGCTTCAAAAGCGACACATGGAAGACATTGTGCACATGCATCGAGGAGGGTAAGCGCAAGTGATAGGAAACTGCTCCTACATGTTCGGCGATGCAGAATGGTCCACAGAATCTGGGGGAGAGTCTGCAGGAAGGAATCCGAAGTTGTAGATTCTGTGTACTCAGCCAAACACGGTCCCCAGGGAGGTAGACTGGTGCTGGCTGACAGTGGCTGTCTGCCCATCTTTTGGCTCAAGGGCAGCTGTTTGCATCTTCTTTTGGATAGACGTCCAGAGGGCAAGTAGCTGGTGGGCAGAGAGTTGCACTGCTGGCAGTGCGCTGGGTTCAGGTGAGGGCAAGGGCGGCCGAAGTTGCTTCCCATAGACAGATAAGAAGGGAGAACTTCCTGTAGCGGAGTGTGTATGATTGTTGTATGAAAATTCCGCCCATGGGAGAAGTTTAGCCCAATCGTCTTGTCTTTCGTTTACAAAGGAGCGCAGGAAGGTTTTCAGAGTCCGGTTCGTACGTTCAGTCTGCCCGTTACTCTGAGGGTGGAAGGCTGATGAGAGACTCAACTGGACCTTGAAGCGTTTACATAATGCCTTCCAGTAGCGGGCGGTGAATTGTGGTCCTCGGTCTGATACGATGTCCTGGGGAAGGCCATGAAGTCGGAACACATGTTGAACAAATAAGTTAGCCAAATCAGGTGCTGAAGGCAATTTTGACAGGGGAACAAAATGTGCCATTTTGGAGAACCGGTCCACAACAACCCAGATGACCGTGTTCCTGTCTGATGCTGGGAGATCCACCACAAAATCTGTGGAGAGGTGCGTCCAGGGCTCCACTGGGATAGGCAAGGGGTGTAACAACCCTCTAGGTTTCCCGCCAAGCGGTTTTTGCAATGCACAAGTGGGGCAGGAGTCGAAGAGACGAACATCTTGTCTTACCGTTGGCTACCAATAGTACCGGTTGAGGAGGTCTAGCGTACCGGCACGGCCCGCATGCCCTCCAGTGAGGGATTCGTGGGCCCATGCCAGCACGGCCCTACGAGTGCAATTACAATCTCTATTAGGAAAGCTTTGTACAGGACTTTCCAGTGAAAGTAGCGCCTTTGTATAGGATCTTGACCGATGCTAAGGGTGGACTCCAGAAGCACAATGATTGATGATTTATGCTCTCGGAGCATGACCCTTCTCAGGCATTATATATTTCAAATACAGCCAGATATATACATTTTCACAATCATGTAACAGAAACGTTAGTAGTTTGCATCCTGGTTGTTCACTCCAGCTGAGAAAAAGGTTTCCCCTAGTAGAGAAATTAATGGCAGCTATTTTTTTTTTTAATTTTATGTTTTTTGCAAAAAATTTTAATTATACATTCAAGAATTAACTTGAAAGGAAAAATGTTACAATGACATTAATACATAAACAATAACCTCACACTAATGTATTAAGGAAAACAAACAGTTATAATATACCCAAGTCCTATATCTGGGGAGGGTCCAACCCCAAAAGACGACACTTGTTTAAGGAAATATCCCAAAAGAAAGGCTTGGTGAGGGGGCGTGGTCACATTACAGAAAGAATAATCCAACCCTAGCAAGGTTATACAGCTTATGGTACAGATGCATCATTTGAAAGGGACGCTCTATCAGCAATAGACTTTAATAATGGAGACGGTATATGTGAGATCTCGATACTTAAGGCATTTGCATGGGAATTTTAGAAAGAATAAAGCCCCTATCTGCAATACATTTGATTTCATTTGTAAGAACCACTTCCTCCTGGCTTGAGTATCTTTAGCCAGGTCTGGAAATACTTGCACCTTCAAATTCAAAAATAGCTCCTTTTGATTCCTAAAATACATTCTCAGTATCCAGTCTCTGTCCGAATCTAACAAGAAGGATACGATTAAAGTTGCAGGTTGTGCTTCAACTATTTCAGATGACTCCAATATTTCAGATATATTCAAAGGTGACAATATCTGGATGTCCTGGCCCTCTGTGGCTGCCTTCTTCATAGATGGTAAATAGAAAACTTTTGTTATTGGAGGTAGCGTTGACTGGGGTAGTTTTAAAACCTCCAGAGCGTACCTAGTCCACATGTCTTTTGCTGCTACTTTTGAGATTTTAGGGAAAATTAATCTTAAATTTCTCCCTCTCATTTGATTGAGGTTTTCAGTCTTCCTTAGTAAATATTGGTTCTCTTTTATTAAAGACTGATGCTGGTTTTTTAAATTACCAATATTTGATTTTAAAGTGTCCAGGACTCGAGCACTTTTTAGATTTTCTTCTTGCAAAACTTTGACCTGAGACTCAATTACCCCAACCTTCTTCAGCCCTGGGTTAAGCTGAGAAGTTAGGTTAGTATTAAGAGTGAGAATAGCATCCCATATAGTTTCTAGAGAAAAAAGCTTCAGGTCTTACCATAGGCAATATTTTAACTTCTATTTCCTTATCTTCAGAAACGCCTCTCTCTTGGTGCATACCTCTCAGACTCTGTATTTCTCCTTCAGGAAGGATTCCCTCCGAGACGCCACGTTTTAAGGTCAACAGCACGGTGCAGGGGTCCATCCGTTGCCCGCTGGTACTTGATACTCACATCTTCCTTAGCCGACGAGGTCAGCTGCAAAGTAGCAGTCCTGATCTCTGCTGGATTCTTGGGGGGCATTCTTTCAGCCGGGGATAAAGATGCACTTGAGTCATGGAGAGGGTCGGCTGTAACGTCGTTCGAGACCCAACTCCCGCGACTGACTTCCCGGCTAAAGGGAAGAGATCTAGCACAGGGACAGAAAATATTCATCTACTCCCCATTAATCTCGTCTACAATGTCATCTAATTTGTGACCGCAAAGTTTTACAATGCAGGTGGTTGAAGTGACATGACCTTGACAGACTTGCACTCACTCTCTGCTCTGACACTGTAGAAGAGGCGATGGGAGATAGGCATTTAATACCTCTCCGATCGTTAGTATATATCAGTCTTTTATACAGATGGCTCAGCCATCAAGTCACATGATTCTATTGAACAGAACGCTGCTGGACTTTCAATAGTGCTAGGCAAATTTAGTCCGGATTTCCAGGTTATAAAATAATGGAAATTATCTTTAGGTAAGCATACTGCTCAATATGCAGAGATTTCAGCTGTTAATTTTGCATTCATACAGGCTCAGAAAGAACTTAAACCTATATTGATTATTACAGACAGCATGTATTTGGCACAGTCTTTTAACTATGATCTGCCTACTTGGATCTCTAATGGTTTGCTTACGGTCAAAAAGAAACCCCTACAACAACATGTAGCTATGTGGAAGGATCTCCATGAGCTATTTTTACAGAGTCTGGATATAAAGGTTATCCATGAGGTAGGACACAGAGCTCCTGGGGCTTACCCACACACAGTGGGAAACTCCCTTGCAGACAGTTTAGCACAGGCTGCTGCAAATGCAATCAAAGTGATGGTTGTTACCTATATGCCAGGCCATGGATCAAGTCACTGATATGTACGGGAGTATTCTCATTGCTGTTTTTAAGATTACACCTATGAGATTAAAAAATGGTGCGTGTCATGTTTTAAAGCCGGCGGGTTTATGAATTGTACCTCCCGTAAAAGCACGGTTGGGACTGGTTAACACAGCACATTTCTCTTTAGATCACCTGCATGGTGGTAAGAATGCCAGACTATCACAGCTAAGGGTAAAATGGTACAGAGCATACTAACTAAATGTGAATCTTGCTTATTAGTAAATCCGAATACACGACCAAAAGTGCCTTACCTTTCTCCACTGTGTGCTAATAATATTTATGATTGAATATATATCGATCCTATAGGAGCACTGCCGCCATCTCATGGTCAGTATCATGTATTGGTATGTGTTGACCATTGTACAGGGTTTTGTTGGTTATACCCCATTAAGTCTACCTCTGCTAAACACACCTGTGAGGCTCTCATTTCATTGGTTGCACTCGCTATTCCCAAAATCCTGCACTCTGCTCTGGGCAGATTTGTTAGGCATCACTGTGGCCTACAGTGCCCTCTACAATCTCCAAAGGATGCCTGACTAGGAGAAATGTACTTCCAAAATAATGGTCCATTTGCAGATATTGTAAAAATAAAGCTTCAGAGGGAATAAGGCCATTCTGTAACTATCCTAGCCGCTATGCAGCCCTCCTGCCTGAAGGGGCCCTCAGTGAGCCGCAGTCTTGTCTCAAAGGCACACGACTCATCACTACTATGCCCTAAAAAGGTCCTGCCTCTCCTAGCACCCCGCCTCATCTTGGAGTCTGCATGGGGGGGAGGGGGGGAAATTTCCCTAAATACATACGGCGACGCATCAGGCCTCCTCCAGGTCCCTCCAATTAAGGAGCAGTCTGGGAAGGAACTTCCCTAAGCCCCTGCCTAACCTTCCTTCCCCTCTCCACCCTGACCCCCAACACCTACCTGGCTACCCCAATTGTTTTTATTTTTCTATTTGCAGCTCCTCCGGAGCAGAAGCAAGTTACGCGTGCCAGCTGGCTGCCAGCGCGCGATTCCCCAGGACAGGGTACAATGCGCTGTCCCAGCGCGCCCCCCTGGAGAGACCCGGCACTTGTGCACGTAGTGGGTTTACGTGCGTGGCTGGGCCTGTTTAAAAATGCGCACGACGTGCTAAGGCCCAGCCACGCGCGTAAACCCCGTATTTTACGCTCGCAGGCCTTTGAAAATTTTGGCATTAGGGAATAGCCACTGATATTACTGGCGTCAGTAGCATGGGATCTTCTTAGTGTTTGGGTAATTGCCAGGTTCTTGTGGCCTGGTTTAGCCACTGTTGGAAACAGGATGCTGGGCTTGATGGACCCTTGGTCTGACCCAGCATGGCAACTTCTTATGTTCTTAAGATATGGCTAGGGACCTTCATTTTCAGTTTTTATCGTTATTTTTCCCAGGAATTTATCAGGGTCTATTATGGTAAGAACAAAAACAAAATAAATTCAGTGGAAAAAAAATGCCTCATTATTTTTCCAAATATCGAAGTTTATTTTAGTGGAAAGCAGCCATTATCAGATTCTCCCACCCACCAGCATCCCCATCTCTACCCCCCATCCCCTGCCTAACATGCCCCCCCCCTCTCTCTTCTCACCCCCCTATTTCCCCCACATACATTGTAATAGTTCTAATTTATTTATATTATTTTAATTAAAAATATTTCTGAATCGCTCCACCAATTAAAATTTGCTCAAAGCGATGTACATCATAAAATAATCACTAAAAATATCACATTATAAAATAATAAAAATAAAACATAAAATAAAACAATATAGTGAATACCAAAGTGGAGTATTTGTTTAATATTTCTGCCATTTCTTTGTCACTCTCTACACATTGCCCCTTGTCACCTTTCAGTTACACTAAACCAATTCTGGCCTCCCTTCTCTCTCTGATGTATCTGAAAATGTTTTGTCTCCTCTCTTTACCTCTTTGGCCATCCTCTCTTCTGCTTGACCTTTTGCTTTCCTGATTTTTCTCTTCTTCTGCCTCAGCTTTAACAGATGTTCTTTCCTCTGTTCTTTTTTTGGGATCCTTTATACTTCTTGAATGCTATTCTTTTTGCTTTATGTTTTCAGTCACCTTTTTAGAGAACCAGATCGGTTTTTTCCTCCTACTCTTGTTTTCTTTTCTAACATACAGATTTGTTGCCTTTGCAATACCTCCTTTTAACTTGACCCACTGTTGTTCCATTTCACCCATTTTCTCCCAGTCTTCCAGTTCTTCCTCTAGGTACGTCCCCATTTTGACAAAGTCACTATTTTTGAAATTCAAAACTCTGGTCTTTGTGCGACTTCTCTATGTCCTGGTCACAAAATCGAACCATACAGTCTGGTGATCCCTGGTGCTCAAGTGATTCATTACCACCGTTCGTGAGCAGCAGATCGAGTATCGCACCCTCTCTCGAGGGATCCATTACCATTTGTTTGAGCAGAGCCACTATCTCTCTACTTCTCGCAGATTCCGTAGAAGGGATTCTCCAGTCCACATCTGGCAGATTAAAATCGCCAATGAGCAACACTTCACCCTTCCTTCCCACCTTTTGGATATCTTCAATGAGTTCGCTGTCTAGTTCTGTTTGAGTCGGTGGCCTGTAGATCAGACCAATAAAAATGGAAGCACCATCTTTTTTTTAGGATGGTCCACAATGCGTCTTCTCTACCCCACGGCCCTTGCAATTCAGTTGCTTGCATATTGTTTTTGACATAAAGAGCTACTCCTCCCCCTTTCCTGTCCTCTCTTAGCAAGTTATAGCCCGGTATTGCCGTATCCCAATCATGAGAATCAGTGAACCAGGTCTCTGTAAGAGCAACAATGTCCAAGTCTGCCTCTGCATTAGGGCCTGCAGATCTGGGATTTTGTTGCCCAGACTACGAGCATTTGTAGTCACAGCATGCTGTTGCTCTTCACATTCACCTTTTCTGCTTTTTTTTAATGATTGCTTTTACTTCCTCTTCCCTTTTCCTGTTTTGCTTGGGGGTGACTTGCCACCTCCTGCTACCCTCACTCTCTAGTTTAAATGCCTGATAATTTCTCACTTACCATTGACAAATGCAGGCCATCCTTACCATATAATTTTGTATTGCTCCATACACGGCCCCAGCCCCCAATGTATCCAAATCCACATTCACAGAGATAAAGCAAACAATACCGGGAATAAACACAATAAAAGGTTAGATTAAATTAGACTTAGCCAAAGCAGGAGACCATGCGCAGTGCTGTAATCAGGAAGGCTGTCCTAGAGTTTTATGTGTAGCTGCACTGTAGTAGTGCTTGGCTTAATTATCCCTCTCTGTGCAACTGATATCACACCCAGAAAGTATAGCAGGTAGAGTCCTGTGTTCCTCTTTTCAAAAACACACAAGGTTTTCAGAAAGTGTCTAGCAACACCCCAGACAGATATTAAGAACCTGCAGAAATAAGATTGCTATCTCTTGGGGAAGTTTTTATTATATTATTCAGCCACATACAAGACAGAAGTAAAACAGGAGAATTAAGCAATGACTATTAGAAAACAATAATCCTGCCCACCACAAGAACAGATTCTATACATAAGAAATTGCCATGCTGGGTCAGACCAAGGGTCCTTCAAGCCCAGCATCCTGTTTCCAACAGAGGCCAAACCAGGCCACAAGAACCTGGCAAGTACCCAAACACTAAGAAGATCCCATGCTACTGATGCTCCAGGCGCAAACAAAAGTACGCTGGATTTTAGCAGATTTGCGCGGAGCCGCGCGTATCTGCTAAAAACCTGGATCGGCGCGCGCAAGGCTATCGATTTTGTATAGCCGGCGCGCGCTGAGCCGCGCAGCCTACCCCCGTTCCCTCCGAGGCCGCTCCGAAATCGGAGCGGCCTCGGAGGGAACTTCCTTTTGCCCTCCCCTCACCTTCCCCTCCCTTCCCCTACCTAACCCACCCACCCGGCCCTGTCTAAGCCCCCCCCTTACCTTTGTCGGGGGATTTACGCCTCCCTCTGGGAGGCGTAAATCCCTGTGCGCCAGCGGGCCTCTTGCGCGCCGGGCCGCGACCTGGGGGCGGGTACGGAGGGCGCGGCCACGCCCCCGGACCGCCCGGGCCATAGCCACGCCCCCATACCCGCTGCCGACACGCCCCGTAAACGCCGCGACGACCGGGACCGCCCCCGACACGTCCCCCTCGGAGAACCCCGGGACTTACGCGAGTCTCGGGGCTCTGCGCGCGCCGGTGAGCCTATGTAAAATAGGCTTACCGGAGCGCAGGGCCCTGCTCGCCTAAATCCGCCCGGATTTGGGCGGATTTAGGCGAGCAGGGCTCTGAAAATCCGCCCCTAAGTAAACTTGATTAATAACCGTTAATGGACTTCTCCTCCAAGAACTTATCCAAACCTTTTTTGAACCCATCTACACTAACTGCACTAACCACCTCCTCTGGCAACAAATTCCAGAGCTTTATTGTGCGTTGAGTGAAAAAGAATTTTCTCCAATTAGTTTTAAATGTGCCCCATGCTAACTTCATGGAGTGTCCCCTAGTCCTTCTATTATTCGAAAGTGTAAATAACCGAGTCACATCTACTCGTTTAAGACCTCTCATGATCTTAAAGACCTCTATCATATCCCCCCTCAGTCGTCTCTTCTCCAAGCTGAACAGCCCTAACCTCTTTAGTCTTTCCTCATAGGGGAGCTGTTCCATCCCCTTTATCATTTTGGTTGCCCTTCTCTGTACTTTCTCCATCACAATTATATCTTTTTTGAGAAGCAAAAAAAAAAAAAAAAAGACGACAATTCTGAATGCCTCCCCAGAATAACAATCATGATATTTTAAGTGGTTGTACACTATATAGGTGCCACTTTTCTTCTCCTTTGCTTCTCTCTTCCTTTTCAAGAACATTTAATGGATGTCTCAATTTCCTTACAACTTCCTCAGATAAGGGAGCTGAAGTCGTATGACAGGAGGAATTCAGATAACCAAAACCAGGATCAGGTCTCAACTCCCCCCCGACACACACACCACCACCACCACAAAAATGGAAGGGTGGATAAAACGTCCTACAACCAATTTCAAAAATAAAATCAATAGTCTTTACCAATAAGGGAAGAACACCTTCTCTACCCTTTTATAAATCCAGATCCTGAGAAACTGGGTCTTAGATTTCCTCTAAGGCTCCAGGGGCGATCCGGGTAATTATAGACCAGTGAGCCTGACTTCAGTGCCGGGAAAAATAGTGGAAACTATTCTCAAGATCAAAATCGTAGAGCATATAGAAAGACATGGTTTAATGGGACACAGTCAACATGGATTTACCCAAGGGAAGTCTTGCCTAACAAATCTGCTTCATTTTTTTGAAGGGGTTAATAAGCATGTGGATAAAGGTGAACCGGTAGATGTAGTGTATTTGGATTTTCAGAAAGCGTTTGACAAAGTCCCTCATGAGAGGCTTCTAGGAAAAGTAAAAAGTCATGGGATAGGAGGCGATGTCCTTTCGTGGATTACAAACTGGTTAAAAGACAGGAAACAGAGAGTAGGATTAAATGGTCAATATTCTCAGTGGAAAAGGGTAAACAGTGGAGTACCTCATGGATCTGTATTGGGACCGGTGCTTTTCAATATATATATATATAGTAACACACTAGAGAACTATATAGACCTTCTCTAGAAATCACATATTCTGTGGCAGTCTAATATCTAATAACATTATACTACCACCTGTTTATCTAGACTACATTAGGCACCGTACCTTTTAATTATGTTATTAACCCCATATATCTTAATCCAAGTTAATTCGACCTGTTCATTGTAAGACATTTACTTGTCATTGTTAATGTTTAGAATGTAAACCGAATTGATCAATAATTCTGTTATTGGAGAGTCGGTATAGAAAAATGCTAAATAAATAAATAAATAAATATAAATGATCTGGAAAGGAATACGACGAGTGAGGTTATCAAATTTGCGGATGATACAAAATTATTCAGAGTAGTTAAATCACAAGCAGACTGTGATACATTGCAGGAGGACCTTGCAAGACTGGGAGATTGGGCATCCAAATGGCAGATGAAATTTAATGTGGACAAGTGCAAGGTGATGCACATAGGGAAAAATAACCCTTGCTGTAGTTACACGATGTTAGGTTCCATGTTAGGAGCTACCACCCAGGAAAAAGATCTAGGCATCATAGTAGATAATACTTTAAAATCGTCGGCTCAGTGTGCTGCAGCAGTCAAAAAATCAAATAGAATGTTAGGAATTATTAAGAAGGGAATGGTGAATAAAACGAAAAATGTCATAATGCCTCTGTATCGCTCCAAGGTGAGACCGCACCTTGAATACTGTGTACAATTCTGGTCGCCGCATCTCAAAAAAGATATAGTTGCAATGGAGAAGGTACAGAGAAGGGCGACCAAAATGATAAAGGGGATGGAACAGCTTCCCTATGAGGAAAGGCTGAAGAGGTTAGGGCTGTTCAGCTTGGAGAAGAGACGGCTGAGGGGGGATATGATAGAGGTCTTTAAGATCATGAGAGGTCTTGATCGAGTAGATGTGACTCGGTTATTTACACTTTCGAATAATAGAAGGACTAGGGGGCATTCCATGAAGTTAGCAAGTAGCACATTTAAGACTAATCGGAGAAAATTCTTTTTCACTCAAAGCACAATAAAGCTCTGGAATTTGTTGCCAGAGGACGTAGTTAGTGTAGCTGGGTTCAAAAAAGGTTTGGATAAGTTCTTGGAGGAGAAGTCCATTAATGGCTATTAATCAATTATACTTAGGGAATAGCCACTGCTATTAATTGCATCAGTAGCATGGGTTCTTCTTAGTGTTTGGGTAATTGCCAGGTTCTTGTGGCCTGGTTTTTGGCCTCTGTTGGAAACAGGATGCTGGGCTTGATGGACCCTTGGTCTGACCCAGCATGGCAATTTCTTATGTTCTTATGTTCTCTTTCACAAATTAATGAAGAAAAATACCCAAAAACCTAGAGCTGAAAAAAAACCACTTCAGCTTCCTCAAAAGCTTAACTGACAATCCACAACTACTAAAAAAGGGCTCTACGTCAACAGGAGGGGAAAAGGGGGAATAGGATTCAGAGAGCAACCCACGAGGGTCCTAACCTTTATGGTCTGAGGAACTGATAAGCATGGGGGTAACCTGCATGGAGCAGCAGTTACTACCCTTAACAGAAACATGGGGGTAACCTGCATGGAGCAGCAGTTACTACCCTTAACAGAAACATGGGGGTAACCTGCATGGAAGGGCAGTTACTACCCTTAACAGAAACATGGGGGTAACCTGCATGGAGCAGCAGTTACTACCCTTAACAGAAGACATGGGGGTAACCTGCATGGAGCGGCATTTACTACCCTTAACAGAAGACATGGGGGTAACCTGCATGGAAGGGCAGTTACTACCCTTAACAGAAACATGGGGGTAACCTGCATGGAGCAGCAGTTACTACCCTTAACAGAAACATGGGGGTAACCTGCATGGAAGGGCAGTTACTACCCTTAACAGAAACATGGGGGTAACCTGCATGGAAGGGCAGTTACTACCCTTAACAGAAACATGGGGGTAACCTGCATGGAGCGGCATTTACTACCCTTAACAGAAGACATGGGGGTAACCTGCATGGAAGGGCAGTTACTACCCTTAACAGAAACATGGGGGTAACCTGCATGGAGCAGCAGTTACTACCCTTAACAGAAACATGGGGGTAACCTGCAGGGAGCAGCAGTTACTACCCTTAACAGAAACATGGGGGTAACCTGCATGGAGCAGCAGTTACTACCCTTAACAGAAACATGGGGGTAACCTGCATGGAGCAGCAGTTACTACCCTTAACAGAAACATGGGGGTAACCTGCATGGAGCGACAGTTACTACCCTTAACAGAAACATGGGGGTAACCTGCATGGAGCGGCAGTTACTACCCTTAACAGAAACATGGGGGTAACCTGCAGGGAGCGGCAGTTACTACCCTTAACAGAAACATGGGGGTAACCTGCAGGGAGCGGCAGTTACTACCCTTAACAGAAACATGGGGGTAACCTGCAGGGAGCGGCAGTTACTACCCTTAACAGAAACATGGGGGTAACCTGCAGGGAGCGGCAGTTACTACCCTTAACAGAAACATGGGGGTAACCTGCAGGGAGCGGCAGTTACTACCCTTAACAGAAACATGGGGGTAACATGCACGGAGCGGCAGTTATTACCCTTAACAGAAACATTTATTATTTTATTTTATTTAAAAATGTTTATATACCGCTTTTACAATTCAAAAGAATTAATCAAAACGGTTTACAACCAAACATGGGGGTAACCTGCATGGAGCGGCATTTACTACCCTTAACAGAAACATGGGGGTAACCTGCATGGAGCGGCAGTTACTGCCCTTAACAGAAACATGGGGGTAACCTGCATGGAGCGGCAGTTACTACCCTTAACAGAAACATGGGGGTAACTGCACGGAGCGGCAGTTACTACCCTTAACAGAAACATGGGGGTAACCTGCATGGAGCGGCATTTACTACCCTTAACAGAAGACATGGGGGTAACCTGCATGGAGCGGCAGTTACTACCCTTAACAGAAACATGGGGGTAACCTGCATGGAGCGGCAGTTACTGCCCTTAACAGAAACATGGGGGTAACCTGCATGGAGCGGCAGTTACTGCCCTTAACAGAAACATGGGGGTAACCTGCATGGAGCGGCAGTTACTGCCCTTAACAGAAACATGGGGGTAACCTGCATGGAGCAGCAGTTACTGCCCTTAACAGAAACATGGGGGTAACCTGCATGGAGCGGCAGTTACTTCCCTTAACAGAAACATGGGGGTAACTTGCATGGAGCGGCAGTTACTTCCCTTAACAGAAACATGGGGGTAACCTGCATGGAGCAGCAGTTACTACCCTTAACAGAAACATGGGGGTAACCTGCATGGAGCGGCAGTTACTACCCTTAACAGAAACATGGGGGTAACATGCACGGAGCGGCAGTTACTACCCTTAAGTGAAACATGGGGATAACTGCATGGAGCGGCAGTTACTGCCCTTAACAGAAACATGGGGGTAACCTGCATGGAGCGGCAGTTACTGCCCTTAACAGAAACATGGGGGTAACCTGCATGGAGCGGCAGTTACTGCCCTTAACAGAAACATGGGGGTAACCTGCATGGAGCAGCAGTTACTGCCCTTAACAGAAACATGGGGGTAACCTGCATGGAGTGGCAGTTACTTCCCTTAACAGAAACATGGGGGTAACTTGCATGGAGCGGCAGTTACTTCCCTTAACAGAAACATGGGGGTAACCTGCATGGAGCAGCAGTTACTACCCTTAACAGAAACATGGGGGTAACCTGCATGGAGCGGCAGTTACTACCCTTAACAGAAACATGGGGGTAACCTGCATGGAGCGGCAGTTACTGCCCTTAACAGAAACATGGGGGTAACCTGCATGGAGCGGCAGTTACTACCCTTAACAGAAACATGGGGGTAACTGCACGGAGCGGCAGTTACTACCCTTAACAGAAACATGGGGGTAACCTGCATGGAGCGGCATTTACTACCCTTAACAGAAGACATGGGGGTAACCTGCATGGAGCGGCAGTTACTACCCTTAACAGAAACATGGGGGTAACCTGCATGGAGCGGCAGTTACTGCCCTTAACAGAAACATGGGGGTAACCTGCATGGAGCGGCAGTTACTGCCCTTAACAGAAACATGGGGGTAACCTGCATGGAGCAGCAGTTACTGCCCTTAACAGAAACATGGGGGTAACCTGCATGGAGTGGCAGTTACTTCCCTTAACAGAAACATGGGGGTAACTTGCATGGAGCGGCAGTTACTTCCCTTAACAGAAACATGGGGGTAACCTGCATGGAGCGGCAGTTACTACCCTTAACAGAAACATGGGGGTAACCTGCATGGAGCGGCAGTTACTACCCTTAACAGAAACATGGGGGTAACATGCACGGAGCGGCAGTTACTACCCTTAAGTGAAACATGGGGATAACTGCATGGAGCGGCAGTTACTGCCCTTAACAGAAACATGGGGGTAACCTGCATGGAGCGGCAGTTACTGCCCTTAACAGAAACATGGGGGTAACCTGCATGGAGCGGCAGTTACTGCCCTTAACAGAAACATGGGGGTAACCTGCATGGAGCAGCAGTTACTGCCCTTAACAGAAACATGGGGGTAACCTGCATGGAGTGGCAGTTACTTCCCTTAACAGAAACATGGGGGTAACTTGCATGGAGCGGCAGTTACTTCCCTTAACAGAAACATGGGGGTAACCTGCATGGAGCAGCAGTTACTACCCTTAACAGAAACATGGGGGTAACCTGCATGGAGCGGCAGTTACTACCCTTAACAGAAACATGGGGGTAACCTGCATGGAGCGGCAGTTACTGCCCTTAACAGAAACATGGGGGTAACCTGCATGGAGCAGCAGTTACTGCCCTTAACAGAAACATGGGGGTAACCTGCATGGAGCGGCAGTTACTGCCCTTAACAGAAACATGGGGGTAACCTGCATGGAGCAGCAGTTGCTATCCTTAACAGAAACATGGGGATAACTGCATGGAGCAGCAGTTGCGACCCTTACGAGAAACATGGGGGGTATTTTGCACAGTGTGGCAGATACTACCATAAGAAGCTCGATGGGCAGACCCGATGGACCATTTGTTCCTGTTCTGCTGTCCTTCCTATGTTGCTATGCTTTTTTATTATAACAGAAAATAGCAACCAATCCAGCAGCCACAGGGGAAGCTGAAAACCAGATGTCAGACTTCCCCATACCTAACTTATGGACTAATCCTCTTAGGCCTGGATTTATCAAAATGCGGTAAGTATCGCATGCGATAGCAAAAGGGGCGTGGTTTATGCAAATATTCATTTTATCACAATTTGCGCTAATTACCTATGTGAAGAGCTACGTTAGTGCGAATTGCGATAACATTATCAGACTTTGCGATAGGAGCCAGACCTGTTGTATTTCGCACTTATAACCACTTGATGGACTCTACCTGGGTAACATCAAGCTAGGTGGAGAGAACATTGCCCAAATCTCATCTTGGAGTGAGTTTCCTCACTCCGTAGGTCATCAAATCTTCACAAGAGAGCACTGTTCTGTTCGTACATCTAACATTGAATGTCAAAGTGGCCGCTGACCCCCTACACTGATACCTAACCCTCACCTCGAGTTACTAGGTGGGCCTCCCATAGGGATACAAATACCTGTCTAGGGAGATGACATCACAGTCAGGCTCTCACGCAAGGCAATAAAACCTTCCCTCACAGTTGCAGCAGGTATCACCCAGCCTAACACAATTCAAAAAGGTGTTGTTAAGTCTGTGCAATAGCAGACCCAGCCCACTCTCCACCCCTAACTCCTCCTATTTTCCACATTTGCATCACACCATACGATATGGTGCTAACGCATGCAAAAAAGCCTTAGTGCCTTTTGATAAATGACCCCCTTAGTAGAGACTCTACATATTATTATAAATTGATTTCTGTAGAAGAATTTTAATATATGCCTAAAATCTTCTGATATTGTACCAGTATTTTTAAAACTTTTTTTGAGTTTATTGTAATAAATTCGCTAAAATTGTGAGCACTAATCCCTTGCTTGTTTTGCTTTAAAATGTCCTAAGGACATGCTATGATGGTTGAGAGCAAGGTACATCACTCCCTGATTCCTGTCCGGTCGCAGGTGCCTAGCAGATCACCAACAGCTGATCTGGTTCCTGCATCTCACAGCCAGGGATAGCGCTGTCTGGCTAATAACTGATTATGGACTTTTCCTGCAGGAACTTGTACAAACGTTTTTTGAATCGCACTGTTAGTTGCCTTGACCACATCTTCTGATGACGGATGCCATAGCTTGGTTGTGTGCTGAGTGAAAATATACTTCCTACAATTTGTATTTTAATCTGCCGGTTGCTAGTTTCATGGCGTGCACCCTAGTCCTAGTCCTAGTAGTGGCCTAGCAATGGCAGCAGCGTCCCCAGAAGCGCCGATCCTGGATCGCAACAGCAGGCTGCCGCAGTCCTGGAGACCCAACTGGAAATAAAGGTTCAAGGCATGGGGGGAAGAGAGAAAGGGAAGATAGGGGGTGGCTAGTTCAGCCCCGTAGAGCCTTTGCAACTGGGATGGGAGGCGGGGGACAGGCCACAGGCCACCATGGTTTGTTTGTTTTTAAGAAAACTAACTTAACCGGATATATTCTTTTTTGAATATATCCGATGAAGTCTAAAGTTATATGGCTAACCATAACCAGCGATATTCAAAAGAATATCCGGCTATGTGTAAAGTTATCCGGCTAAGGTTAGTTGGATAACTTTAATCGGGGATATTCAGTGAGACCTTTATCCCACTCAATATCCAGGACGAGTTAGCTGGATAAAGTCCTGATGAATATGGATCCCAATGATGTCCATCTGGTCGGCTTTATAGCGCATGTGTGATGACAGCACAGGATCACCTCCTCACCATTGAAACTCGGTGCTGGAACACATTCATTTTTTGAGGCACAGGTGAGAAAAGGGGAATGGAGAGGTAAGGTATGGAGAGATGTAGCTCTGGATAAAAATATTTACCAAATCACTATCAAGCTCTGTAGTCAACATTCATCCTCCCTTTCTAAAGTGTTAGATGGATGATTTTGAATCTTGATTTTATGAGCTACCAGTGATTGGTAAGCATCTCTCAGTAGATTTTTCTTCTAGAAACACTCACTGGTGGGTTGCATCTGATAAGATTATCTGTTTCAGGCTGGTGGCTCAACGGCAGGCTGTGCATTTCCTTTCACAAGACCTCGCTTCAATTCCCAAACCTGTGGATGCTGTAAAAGCAGTGCTCACAGCCCCTGGGGGTGAACGTGTAACATCTTACAGAGGGAATCACACTCTATGGCTCTGGGTTAGGGAAGGTTACAAAAATTCCTGGGTAATTGCTAAGGAAGGTCATGGCACCACTGCCCAGTAAAGACCAGTTCCCACTGAGCTGGAAGCACAAAAAAGCAGGAAGAAACTGCCAGGTCAAAAATAAAAAATAAAAAAGAAAGTGTTTGACAGAAGTACAAGACTGCCACCTGCTGGTTTCTTAGCAATGTATCCTCTTGAGTTCACCATTGACTACATTGCCCAGAATAGCAATTTGCCTATTTCTTTGCTCTGTTGCTTTTTTGTTTTGTTTTGTTTTTGCCCTTATGAGCCCTCCTCTCTCTTTTGTCATTGCACATTTTCTTAAATTTGTATTTTTTTTTTTTTAATAGGAAGTGTGCAACTAATGACCATAACCCCTCACCAATTTCCCTCTTCAATCTTTGTAAAGGGACCATCTAGATTTTTTGATGGGGGAACATATAGATCGAAATCTTGTTTTGCTCCACTGCATGCATGGACTTGTAAGCCTGTTTTTAATTAGAGAAATCAGATCTACAAGTGCAAACATTCAACAGATAAAGTCAGGCTGGGTCTGCCTATCCTGCAAAAACAAATGGAGCCATCGAGTCTATGAAGGAGAGAGACAGGGACGATATGATACGGACTTTTAAATACCTGAAAGGTATTAATAAGACACAGGAATCAAACATTTTTGATGGAAAGAAAACTGTAGAACAAGGACTCATAATATGAAGCTCCAAGGGGGTCAAGTCAGGACCAACCACTGAAAGTATTTCTTCATGGAAAGAGTAGTGGATGCATAGAACACCTTCCCAGAGGAGATAGTGAGGGCAAGGACGGTAATGAAATTCAAAAGAGCATGGGATAAGCACAGAGTATTCCAAGTGGATAAATGTTGACCACGAAGAAAGCAGAGTTGCTTACCTATAAAGGTGTTCTCCGAAAACAGCAGGATGTTAGGTGACATCATCAGATGGAGCCCGGCATGGAAAATTTATGTCAAAGTTTCTAGAACTTTGACTGATCCTCATTGAGCATGCTCGGCATGCACTATACCTCGCATCTGTGTGGGTTCTCCTTCAGTCTTATAATATGCCTCTGTATCGCTCCATGGTGAGACCGCACCTTGAATACTGTGTACAATTCTGGTTGCCGCATCTCAAAAAAGATATAATTGCGATGGAGAAGGTACAGAGAAGGGCGACCAAAATGATAAAGGGGATGGAACAACTCCCCTATGAGGAAAGACTAAAGAGGTTAGGACTTTTCAGCTTGGAGAAGAGACGACTGAGGGGGGATATGATAGAGGTGTTTAAAATCATGAGAGGTCTAGAACGGGTAGATGTGAATCGGTTATTTACTCTTTCGGATAGTAGAAAGACTAGGGGGCACTCCATGAAGTTAGCATGGGGCACATTTAAAACTAATCAGAGAAAGTTCTTTTTTACTCAACGCACAATTAAACTCTGGAATTTGTTGCCAGAGGATGTGGTTAGTGCAGTTAGTATAGCTGTGTTTAAAAAAGGATTGGATAAGTTCTTGGAGGAGAAGTCCATTACCTGCTATTAAATTCACTTAGAGAATAGCCACTGCCATTAGCAATGGTTACATGGAATAGACTTAGTGTTTGGGTACTTGCCAGGTTCTTGTGGCCTGGATTGGCCACTGTTGGAAACAGGATGCTGGGCTTGATGGACCCTTGGTCTGACCCAGTATGGCATTTTCTTAGGTTCTTATGTTCTTAAGGATAAAATTAAAAAAGGAGAAGAAACCCATGTAGTGGAAACCAAACTCCACAGGGTGGCGGGCAGGATTTTGTGAGGACCTGCATCCTGCTGTCCTTGGAGAACACCTGATAAGCAACTCTGCTTTCTCCGAAGACAAACAGAATGGTAGTCCTCACACATGAGTGAATCCCTAGCTACATGCTGCCTCCCAACGAAAAAGGGGACCAACAAAACATCCAAAATTGGCACTGATGGGCACAACATTTAATTTTGTTGGTAACGGGGGTGGGGGGGGGGGGGGTGGAGGAACATCCTGAACACAAATAATGGACCCTAGGTAGGAAAAGAGTTGGTTTCTACACCTCAATAAGTTCCAAAGGATAGATTGGCCAACCCTAACCAAACAATAATGTGATATGAATGTGTGGAGAGAACTCCATGTCGCAGCTCTGCAAATCTCCTCTATGAGAACTGCTAGCAAGTGGACCACTGAAGCTGCTATGATTCAAATAGAAATAGCTTTGACATGGCCACCAAGATGTAGTCCCGTCTAAGCATAACAGAAGGAGATGCAGTCCGCTAACCAATTAGAAACTATCTGTTTGGCAATGGTGGTGCTCAACTTATTCCTATCAAAAGAAACAACAAGTTGGATGGACTGTCTGCTCCAACTAGAAGTCTAAGGCTCTTTTGTAGTCCAAACTGTGCCCCATAGAGAAGTATCTTCTCCGCTTTCCTTTTAAAATGTCTTAGTAAGTCATACTGGGGTGGATTTTAAAAGCCCTGCTCGCGTAAATCCGCCCGGATTTACGCGAGCAGGGCCTTGCACGCCTGCGCGCCTATTTTCCATAGGCCTGCCGGCGCGCGCAGAGCCCCGGGACTCGCGTAAGTCCCGGGGTTTTTTGTCGGGGGCGTGTCGGGGGCGTGTCAGGGGCGGGGCCGATCAACGCGGCGTTTTGGGGGCGGGATGCAGCGTTTGGGGGGCGGGCCCGGGGGCGTGGTTTCGGCCCGGGGCGGTCTGGGGGCATGGCTGCGCCCTCCGGAACCGCCCCCAGGTTGCGTCTCGGCGCGCTAGCGGCCCGCTGGCGCGCAGGGATTTACTTCTCCCTCCGGGAGGCGTAAATCCCCGGACAGAGGTGGGGGGGGGTTTAGATAGGGCGGGGGGGTGGGTTAGATAGAGGAAGGGAGGGGAAGGGGAGGGGAGGGCAAAAGCGAGTTCCCTCCGAGGCTGCTCCGATTTCGGAGCGGCCTCGGAGGGAACGGGGGTAGGCTGCGTGGCTCGGCGCGCGCCGGCTATACGGAATTGATAGCCTTGCGCGCGCCGATCCTGGATTTTAGCAGATACGCGCGTATCTACTAAAATCCAGCGTACTTTTGTTTGCGACTGGTGCGCCAACAAAAGTACGCGAACGCGCATTTTTTGTAAATCTACCCCACTGCGTTCAGTGTATGAGGATATAAATCATTTTTAATTAGCATAAGAATCATGTTTATCAAATGGAAACCTTTTCAGATAAAACGACATTATAAAAGCAGGCATTTCAGAGTTAATAATATTATCCATGGCTTTTGGCTTTAATGACTGAAAATATGAGATGAAAATAGAGTTGAACAGTTCTAAAGTACAGAGACCGAATAGAAGCAGGCAGGCCCCCTATCTCCTTCTCAAGGCAGAGCTGAAAAGAATTTAACACACAGAGCTAAGGGGTTAATAAGGAAAGAAGTAAAGCAATAAGAACAGCTTAACTAAATAAAGGAGAAAGGAATATTTCAATATTTTGCCTTTAATCCTGAGCTAGAAAGGTATGAAGAAAAGCAAAAATTTTGAAAGATGACAAACAGGTAGATTGTAAAAGCATAACTCATGCAAAAACGACTCCATACACGCATACGTAGGTTGTATGCGAGCAACACAGATTTTAAGATGGCGGGAAGTTCATGCGTACATACTCGTGCACGCATCAAGAATAAGGAGGTTAGAAAAGGGGGTGGGCATGGGCATTCAGCCAAGATTTACGCATGTAATCCCAGATTGAGAGAGAGAGACAATCTGACATTTTAGATATCTCCCATTGTACTCAGAGTGGGTTTTGGGGGGAGCAGTGATACATTGTTCTGCCTAGGGTGCAAGGGTCTGTAGACCCTTGTAATATCTCCCCCCCAAAACCCACCCTGAGTTGAAAGTACCCCTCTTACAGTGCAAGAAAAATAGAGCATCAGATTCTCTCTCTCTCCCAATATGTGTGTATAAAGGCTGAGGGGGGATATGATTGAGGTGTTTAAGATCATGAGAGGTCTAGAACGGGTAGATGTGAATCGGTTATTTACTCTTTCGGATAGTAGAAAGACTAGGGGGCTCTCCATGAAGTTAGCATGGGGCACATTTAAAACTAATCGGAGAAAGTTCTTTTTTACTCAACGCACAATTATTTATTTATTTAATATATTTATATGTCTTTTTACCAATACAAGATTGACCAAAGCGGTTTACAATGATAGTAACAAAAACAATTCAAATAAGATAAAAATAATAAAACAAAGTTAGAATAAAAATACAATCTACTTCATGATCAATATAAATAAAAAATTTTAAAAATTATAACAAAAAAAGCACATTTAAATAATTTACTATTATTTTAAATAAAAGTATAGAAAGAAAAGAAAAACTATAGAAAGAAAATAAACTCTGGAATTTGTTGCCTGAGGATGTGGTTAGTGCAGTTAGTATAGCTGTGTTTAAAAAAGGATTGGATAAGTTCTTGGAGGAGAAGTCCATTACCTGCTATTAAGTTGACTTAGAAAATAGCCACTGCTAATACTAGCAACAGTAACATGGAACAGACTTAGTTTTTGGGGACTTGCCAATACCCCAGAGAGAACTAATCCTCACCCTGACATTTATACTTTATACACCTCAGCTCTGCCCTGTATCTCTCAGGGGACACCTCACACCCAATACCCCAGTGAGAACTAAACTTCACCCCGACATTTATACTTTATACACCTCAGCACTGCCCTGTATCTCTCAGGGGACCCATCACACCCAATACCCCAGAGAGAACTAATCCTCACCCCGACATTTATACTTTATACACCTCAGCTCTGCCCTGTATCTCTCAGGGGACCCCTCACACCCAATACCCCAGAGAGAACTAATCCTCACCCCGACATTTATACTTTATACACCTCAGCTCTGCCCTGTATCTCTCAGGAGACCCCTCGCACCCAATACCCCAGAGAGAACTAATCCTCACCCCGACATTTATACTTTATACACCTCAGCTCTGCCCTGTATCTCTCAGGGGACCCCTCGCACCCAATACCCCAGAGAACTAATCCTCACCCCGACATTTATACTTTATACACCTCAGCACTGCCCTCTATCTCTCAGGGGACCCCTCACACCCAATACCCCAGAGAGAACTAATCCTCACCCTGACATTTATACTTTATACACCTCAGCTCTGCCCTGTATCTCTCAGGGGACCCCTCACACCCAATACCCCAGTGAGAACTAAACTTCACCCCGACATTTATACTTTATACACCTCAGCACTGCCCTGTATCTCTCAGGGGACCCATCACACCCAATACCCCAGAGAGAACTAATCCTCACCCCGACATTTATACTTTATACACCTCAGCTCTGCCCTGTATCTCTCAGGGGACCCCTCACACCCAATACCCCAGAGAGAACTAATCCTCACCCCGACATTTATACTTTATACACCTCAGCTCTGCCCTGTATCTCTCAGGGGACACCTCACACCCAATACCCCAGAGAGAACTAATCCTCACCCTGACATTTATACTTTATACACCTCAGCTCTGCCCTGTATCTCTCAGGGGACCCCTCACACTCAATACCCCAGAGAGAACTTATCCTCACCCCGACATTTATACTTTATACACCTCAGCTCTGCCCTGTATCTCTCAGGGGACCCCTCACACCCAATACCCCAGAGAGAACTAATCCTCACCCCGACATTTATACTTTATACACCTCAGCTCTGCCCTGTATCTCTCAGGGGACACCTCACACCCAATACTCCAGAGAGAACTAATCCTCACCCTGACATTTATACTTTATACACCTCAGCTCTGCCCTGTATCTCTCAGGGGACCCCTCGCACCCAATACCCCAGAGAGAACTAATCCTCACCCTGACATTTATACTTTATACACCTCAGCTCTGCCCTTTATCTCTCAGGAGACCCCTCGCACCCAATACCCCAGAGAGAACTAATCCTCACCCCTTCATTTATACTTTATACACCTCAGCTCTGCCCTGTATCTCTCAGGGGACCCCTCACACCCAATACCCCAGAGAGAACTAATCCTCACCCCGACATTTATACTTTATACACCTCAGCTCTGCCCTGTATCTCTCAGGGGACCCCTCGCACCCAATACCCCAGAGAGAACTAATCCTCACCCCGACATTTATACTTTATACACCTCAGCTCTGCCCTGTATCTCTCAGGGGACCCCTCGCACCCAATACCCCAGAGAGAACTAATCCTCACCCCGACATTTATACTTTATACACCTCAGCTCTGCCCTGTATCTCTCAGGAGACCCCTAACACCCAATACCCCAGAGAGAACTAATCCTCACCCCGACATTTATACTTTATACACCTCAGCTCTTCCCTGTATCTCTCAGGGCACTCCTCACAGCCAATACCCCAGAGAGAACTAATCCTCACCCTGACATTTATACTTTATACACCTCAGCTCTGCCCTGTATCTCTCAGGGGACCCATCACACCCAATACCCCAGAGAGAACTAATCCTCACCCCGACATTTATACTTTATACACCTCAGCTCTGCCCTGTATCTCTCAGGGGACCCCTCACACCCAATACCCCAGAGAGAACTAATCCTCACCCTGACATTTATACTTTATACACCTCAGCACTGCCCTGTATCTCTCAGGGGACCCATCACACCCAATACCCCAGAGAGAACTAATCCTCACCCCGACATTTATACTTTATACACCTCAGCTCTGCCCTGTATCTCTCAGGGGACCCATCACACCCAATACCCCAGAGAGAACTAATCCTCACCCCGACATTTATACTTTATACACCTCAGCTCTGCCCTGTATCTCTCAGGGGACACCTCACACCCAATACCCCAGAGAGAACTAATCCTCACCCCGACATTTATACTTTATACACCTCAGCTCTGCCCTGTATCTCTCAGGAGACCCCTAACACCCAATACCCCAGAGAGAACTAATCCTCACCCCGACATTTATACTTTATACACCTCAGCTCTGCCCTTTATCTCTCAGGGGACCCCTCACACCCAATACCCCAGAGAGAACTAATCCTCACCCTGACATTTATACTTTATACACCTCAGTACTGCCCTGTATCTCTCAGGGGACTCCTCACAGCCAATACCCCAGAGAGAACTAATCCTCACCCCGACATTTATACTTTATACACCTCAGTACTGCCCTGTATCTCTCAGGGGACTCCTCACAGCCAATACCCCAGAGAGAACTAATCCTCACCCCGACATTTATACTTTATACACCTCAGCTCTGCCCTGTATCTCTCAGGAGACCCCTCACACCCAATACCCCAGAGAGAACTGATCCTCACCCTGACATTTATACTTTATACACCTCAGCTCTGCCCTGTATCTCTCAGGGGACCCCTCACACCCAATACCCCAGTGAGAACTAAACTTCACCCCGACATTTATACTTTATACACCTCAGCACTGCCCTGTATCTCTCAGGGGACCCATCACACCCAATACCCCAGAGAGAACTAATCCTCACCCCAACATTTATACTTTATACACCTCAGCTCTGCCCTGTATCTCTCAGGGGACCCCTCACACCCAATACCCCAGAGAGAACTAATCCTCACCCCGACATTTATACTTTATACACCTCAGCTCTGCCCTGTATCTCTCAGGGGACACCTCACACCCAATACCCCAGAGAGAACTAATCCTCACCCTGACATTTATACTTTATACACCTCAGCTCTGCCCTGTATCTCTCAGGGGACCCCTCACAGCCAATACTCCAGAGAGAACTAATCCTCACCCCGACATTTATACTTTATACACCTCAGCTCTGCCCTGTATCTCTCAGGGGACCCCTCACACCCAATACCCCAGAGAGAACTAATCCTCACCCCGACATTTATACTTTATACCAGTGGCGTAGCCACGGGTGGGCCTGGGTGGGCAGTTGCCCACCCAATTTGGACCCAGGCCCACCCAACCAGAAGAGGCCTTTCGGAGCAATGCCGTCGTAGGATCCGATCCCCGCTGACCCAGCTGCTCCCCGGTCCTCCTCCGCCCGGGATTAAAATGTTGTCAGCCCGGGCAGAACACGGCAGGACAGCTGGAGTCAGCTGAGCGGCACCGGCATGGTCTCTTCTCCCCCCCGCGGCCCGGAAGTGGAAGTGATGAGCAGCGAGTGCATGCGCGGGAAGGAGAGACCATGCTAGTGCAGGCAGCGTCGGCCTGAAGAAAAGAAGAGAGACGCGGCCGGAAAAATGTGCAGCGCGGCTCGGAGGATAATGAAGAAGATTGTCAACCCCCGCCGCCGATGGGACTCCTCCTCCGCGAGGGCTGAAAGTGAAGTAGGTTGCTGCTGCCTTTAAGGTTGGACGTGGAGGAGGCTGTTGCTGCCGCTAATTCGGGGGGGGGGGGGGGGGGTAGTGAGTGAGTGAATGAGTAAGCATGTGTGTTGAGATCCTGTGTGTGTGTGTGAGATAGCAGGCATGTGAATAAGAGCTGGTTTAGGTGAGGGAGTATGAGATTGAGAGCCTGTGTGTAAATAAGAGAAAGAGAGAGAGCCTGTGTGTCTTTGTGTGATTGAGAGCTGGTTTAGGTGAGGGAGCATGTGAGTATGTGATTGAGAGCCTGTGTGTAAATGAGAGAAAGAGAGAGAGCATGTTTGTAAGCATGTGAATGAGAGTCTGTGAGCGAGAGAAAAAGGCAGCATGTATGTGTGTGATTGAAAGCCTGTGTGTGTGTAAGCGTGAAAAGATAGACAGCATGTGTGTAAATGTGTAATTAAGAGCCTATATAAGTGAGAGAGAAAAAGCATGTATATATGTGAGCGATTGAGAGCCAGTGTGTGAGAGAAAGAAGAAAGTTGCAAGCAAACCATCCTTCCTCCTGCTAATTCAAAACAATCTCAGGGCACCTGGATATCAAACCTTCTCAAAAATACAGAGCAAACAATTTTTGTATCCTTATTATTTTTCATTACTGGGTCTTTGTGTCTGCTATTTTGAAATATTTTATTGGTATCTAGACATTTTTTATATATTTTAATTATTGGATATTCCATTCATCAGCTGTTTTGAAATAATCTGTTCTTTTTGTTAGTATGGTTTTACTGCTACTGATTTTATATTTCTTGATTTGTTTTATAAGGATGGGTGATGTTTCTTTTTTCCTTTATTACACTGCATGCAGAGACTCTGGCTTGTTGCAGTTTCCAGGTCAGTTTTTCTGCATGCTTCTAGTTATGCGTTTTGGTCTCTTTCTCCTTTGTTAGGTGAGGGTCAGCACGTGATTCAGGTGAGGTTTTCTGCTGGCGTGTAGTTTCTGTGTAGGGCTCTATAGCAGCCTGACTTGGTCCGTTTTCCTAATAGGAGATGTATTGGTGTTTTAAGGCCTGGTGTAATATTTTCAGTGTTGCCTTTTCTTAGGTAAGGTGGTTAATGTTTAAGTGCTGGAAATTGGTGCTGTTTTGGTGTGGGATGTTTACTATTTATGCAATTTCTGTTCAGACAGAATATGTATCTTTCCTTGTGTCATTCTTAACAATAAAAATAATACTGGATCTTTATTTTTTATTTCCGCCTTGAATTGTAATGAGCAATGTGTCACACATGTGAGCGTGGTCTGTCAGATGTGTCACGATGGGGAAAAAGGTTGAGAACCACTGCATTAAAGAGTCAACGTGGACAGGAAGGGGCCAGACAGGTCACCATAGGATTCCATCCCCACCGTGGCAGACGTAGGACTTTGGCTGTACCTAATGAAAAAGCCCTGTGTGTGTGTGGGTGAGAATGGGAGCCTGGGTGCGCGTCTCTGTGTGCATAAGAATGGGAGCCTGGGCGGGGGGGCAGGGGGGTGAGAGAGTGAGAGCTTGTGTGTTAGGGAGTCTGTGAGAGAAAGTGTGTGTGTGTGTGTGTGTGCATAAGAATGGGAGCCGGGGGGGGGTGTGTGAGAGAGTGAGAGCTTGTGTGTCAGGGAGTCTGTGAGAGAAAGCGTGTGTGTGTGTGTGTGTGAGAATGGGAGCCTGGGTGCG
The DNA here is from genome assembly GCF_901001135.1 of Rhinatrema bivittatum. Classification (NCBI taxonomy): domain Eukaryota; kingdom Metazoa; phylum Chordata; class Amphibia; order Gymnophiona; family Rhinatrematidae; genus Rhinatrema; species Rhinatrema bivittatum. Next base: position 485,204,438 of record NC_042618.1, on the reverse strand, counting down.
CGTCTCTGTGTGCATAAGAATGGGAGCCTGGGCGGGGGGGGGGGGTGTGAGAGAGTGAGAGCTTGTGTGTTAGGGAGTCTGTGAGAGAAAGCGTGTGTGTGTGTGTGTGTGTGAGAATGGGAGCCTGGGTGCGCGTCTCTATGTGCATAAGAATGGGAGCCGGGGGGGGGGAAGGGGCAGGGTTGAGAGAGTGAGAGCTTGTATGTTAGGGAGTCTGTGAGAGAAAGTGTGTGTGTGTGTGTGTGTGTGTGTGTGTGTGTGTGTGTGTGTGTGTTTGAGGGAGGAAAGGAAGAAGACAGTAGGGGAAGAGAGACACTGAAAAGGATTAGGAAATGAGTGACAAGGTAAAAATGGGGAAAAAGAGACCAGGACCAACTGATTAGAAAAGTACAAACTTCAGACAACAAAAGTAAAAATAAATTATTTTGGGATTTTAGCAATTGGACTATGCCATCTTTGGGAATGTGCATTTCTTATATTTTTTAATTTGGCTCTTTCTTCAGTATTCCACTGTTCAGAGTCTAGTTTCTCGGGCTTTCTATTTTGGTTTTGTCTGTGTGGTTCTGTTTCTAATTTGTAGTCTCTTATTTCTGTATTAGGTAAGGGTTAGTCTCTGTTTTGCCTGTGTGTGTGTGACTGAAGTGCAGTATTTCTGCTAGCGTGTAGTTTCTCTGTAGTTGTCCAGCGTGTTCTGTAACTCCGATAGGTGATATATTAATGTTCTAGGGTCTGGTTTAGTATTTGCATTGCTGCTTTTTCATAAGGTTGCTGTTATTTGAATCCTGAGAGTCAGTGCTGTGACTGTATGGTATGTCAAGGTTCTAGATGTCTCTTTGCAGGAGTTTGTATTACTTCACAAAATAGCAGTGGAGGGATTATTTTGCTGAGGTGATACCAGAATTTGAATATTCATTTTTACATGTTAACATAAGAACATGCCATACTGGCTGGGTCAGACCAAGGGTCCATGAAGCCCAGCATCCTGTCTCCAACAGTGGCCAATCCAGGCCATAAGAACCTGAAAAGTTCCCAAAAACGAAGTCTATCCCATGTTACTGTTGCTAGTAATAGCAGTGGCTATTTTCTAAGTCAGCTTAATTAATAGCAGGTAATTAACTTCTTCTCCAAGAACTTATCCAATTCTTTTTTTAAGCCCAGCTACACTAACTGCACTAACCACATCCTCTGGCAACAAATTCCAGAGTTTAATTGTGCGTTGAGTGAAAAAGAACTTTCTCCGATTAGTTTTAAATGTGCCCCATGCTAACTTCATGGAGTGCCCCCTAGTCCTTCTATTATTCGAAAGAGTAAATAACCGAGTCACATCTACCCGTTCTAGACCTCTCATGATCTTAAAGACCTCTATCATATCCCCCCTCAGCCGTCTCTTCTCCAAGCTGAACATCCCTAACCTCTTCAGCCTTTCCTCATAGGGGAGCTGTTCCATGTGAATTGTCCTAGCTCTGCTCTGCACCTGTTCTGATGTTAAATGCTGTTTTATTGTAGTTATGATTTCTGGCTTTCTGCAAAGAGGATTCATGAAACAATACATTAATTTTTGTTTTATTACATGACTGATTGGATGTGTTTGTTTTCTTTGCTTTTTACATGATATACTTGTGCATTTATAAACTGCAAAAAATATAAAATTAATTAACACAGATTAATAAGGAATTTTTAATGCTGGTAAGTGCTGGAAATAATTGAGGTAAAATATTTTAAAGTTTCTTACATGATGCATAATGGCTGTTGCAAACTACTTAGAAAGCCATTACAGGCTGCAGTATATGGCATTATTTATCAATTAGTAGGTCTCACACCTGCATGCCTATAGCCCACCCATGTTAACCTTGTGCCCACCCAAAAAAATCAATTCTGGCTACGCCACTGCTTTATACACCTCAGCTCTGCCCTGTATCTCTCAGGGGACCCCTCACACCCAATACCCCAGAGCAGTGGTTCTCAACCAATGTGTCTCCAAGCACCAGATGGTTTGTCTCGACCCCGGTGTCCCACAGCCCCAGTTATTCTTCCCTTTACCTTTTTCCTGTTCCCGCGGGCGCATGGTTGGCCTCTTCCCTTTATCCTGTCAGTGGGAGGAGGAAGCACCTGATTGTCCAGTGGGGCAGTAAGAAGAAGGGCATCTTACAGCCCGAGGGTGGGGTGGGTTGAGGGGGGCTGGGAGGAGTGGCCACACCAGGATTTCCCGCTTCCAAAGCGGCAGGGAACCGCGATACAGGAGGGAATCCCCAAAGCGGCAGGGAATCGCGACAAAGCAGCAGGGAATCGCGATTCAGGAGGGATTCCCCAAAGCGCCAGGAACCGGGAAACTGGAGGGATTCCCCAAAGCGCCAGGAACTGCGATACAGGAGGGAATCCCCAAAGCAGCAGGGAATCGCGATTCAGGAGGGATTCCCCAAAGTGGCAGGAACCGCCATACAGGAGGGATTCCCCAAAGCGGCAGGGAAACGCGATACAGGAGGGATTCCCCAAAGCGGCAGGGAAACGCGATACAGGAGGGATTCCCCCAAGCGGCAGGGAATCGCGATACAGGAGGGATTCCCCCAAGCGGCAGGGAATCGCGATACAGGAGGGATTCCCCAAAGCGGCAGGGAATCGCGATACAGGAAGGATTCCCCAAAGCGGCAGGGAATCGCGATACAGGAGGGATTCCCCAAAGCGGCAGGGAATCGCGATACAGGAGGGATTCCCCAAAGCGGCAGGGAATCGCGATACAGGAAGGATTCCCCAAAGCGGCAGGGAATCGCGATACAGGAAGGATTCCCCAAAGCGGCAGGGAATCGCGATACAGGAGGGATTCCCCAAAGCGGCAGGGAATCGCGATACAAGAGGGACTCCCCAAAGCGGCAGGGAATCGCGATACAGGAGGGATTCCCCAGAGCTGTAGTGAGTCGCAACTTGTTTGTTATATTTCTGTGTATTTGGCAAAAGAGCACAGCATCTTTGGAGCTTAATTATGATGTTTATAGAGGGAAAACATCAACAGTTCAAACTGTATCAGTTGTGTAGAAATGCACGGTTCCGGAGACCCGAACCCCCAAACTGATTTCCCCCCAAATTCGGGGAAAATTCGTTTTCGGGTTAGCGTGGGGGGAGGGGGCACATTTATTAAAGAAACAACCAACGCTTCAAATTTATTTAGTTACAACCTCCCCCAACACTTACTAAAAGCCCCGGTGCTCCAGCGGGGGTGGAGCGATCCTTCGCTCTCGGGCCGTAGGGCCTGCCAGGCATCAAAATGGCGGCGTCGGCTCTTTGCCCTTAATTTGTGACAGGGGCTACCGGTGCCATTGGTCGGCCCCTGTCACATGGTAGGAGCTAGAGATGGCCGGCGCCATCTTTGAAAATGGCGCGGGCCATCTCTTGCTTCTTCCATGTGACAGGGGCCGACCAATGGCACCGTTAGCCCCTGTCACGTGGTAAGGGTAAAGGGCCATTGGCGTCATATTGATTCGTGGCAGCTCAGAGCCCGAGTGCAGGAGAACGGTCCCGGATCCCCGTTGGAGCACCAGGGACTTTTGGCAAGTTTTGGGGGTTGTGGTTAATTAAATGTAAACGGTGGGGTGGGGGCGGAGACCGATGAACGTTTTCTGATCCGGGGAGTGGAGCGAACTGGCTCTCCCCAGACCCGAAAACGAAATGTGTACAAAACAAATTGCATGCATTCCCCTAATTTGCTCCGAAACAGAGTCGGTTTAGCACCATTTTTTTCTCCAAACTTTCCTCCTCGGAATCCTAGGTCCGGCTTGTTATGGAGCAAAAAATAGGGTAATTCATGCTGCTGTTTATGGAGCATCGCCTTTTCCGTAAGTAAACTCGCCTTTCACTTGAATGCGTCCTGTAATATGTGGCAGATGTGCAGCTGACTTAGACCAGAATATCTTCGCGAAATAAGAAAAAGCAAGAAGCAGATCCAAAGCATTAGGGTGGACTCTAACCAAGACAGGGATTTCTATAAAGCTTCTAATCTAAGGGCACAAATAGCTTAGTTGTATTGAGAGTGATATGTACTTGAACAATATTATGTATCCCTTGTAAAATGCTTGTTATGTCTATTCCTCATAGTAATTTAAACTCTTGGATACGGCTGCACTGCTTATCTCACAATATATTTAGTAAGCATAAATGTCACTATTTTTTCCAAAACTTAGTAATATTGAAAAGTTGAAACAGCAGAAAAGATATGCTAGCTTCCCTCTTCTCTGGTCCAAGCGTGTTTAAAGAGAATAGCGTTCTTCTGAAGCTTTTGTCAATAAGATATATATTTAATTTTTACTGGAAAATAATTGAGAAACTGCCCCCCACCCCAGAAAATAACTTACATATTTTTCTCTGTTTGCAGGAACAAAATCAGCAGAGAAAATGCGTAAGTTTTTTTTTTTTTTTGTTCCTATAGATAGTCTTGGAACATCAAATATGTATAAACGTTAGTGCTGCAAGAGCAATTGTATTCCAAGTGCTTCTTGGCTCATCTATGCATTTTGTTTATGTATGATCAGTAGAGGTTAGACGTATAAAGAGAAAAATACTTGGGAGAGAAGGAAAATAGTAATATAGGTAGGCCCACCCCCAGCATGAAGCCCTACAAATTATACTCTCAATATGATGCACATAAAGAATTTAGTATACACATAAGGTGGCAAATCAATTCCAGTCTGACCAGAGGCGCATACCCTTTCAAATTCCTTCAGTTGGCCTGACCATAGATGCGTCCAGCATAGGATGGGGAGCCCATGTAGAGGGCTCTGCATACAAGGTGTTTGGTTTGTTCAAGTTTCATCAGATAAGCTTCCTGGAACTATAGGTGGCTTGGTATATTCTGTTGGCAAACTGCTCTCTGAAAGCCTTCAAAGTGTCTTCCTGGACCAGGACTAATCAAGTTGTGATGCATGGTTATGCATCAAAAGTGGGAAGAAACCAGATTATACCTCCTGTGTTGAGACTGAACCCTCATCTCTCAAGGAATGGTCCTCAGAGCCACATCTGGCAGGCAAGTTGAGTGTTGTTGCAGCCAAATAATCTGTTTGGTCCTGGAACCCCATAAATGGTCGCTAGAATGGGGGTAGTAAAACAGATGTTCTGCGAATGGAGCACACCATTATCAGAATATGAAGGCTTCACTTTTTTTTTTTCTTCCAGGAAAGATTTGCAAAGCAAGCTGGCATCCAATGCGGTTGCCTTCGATTTGGAATGAGTCGGCCGTGTACATATCCTGCAATTCTGCTCATTATAGAGAATTTATTGAACCTCGGAGAAGACCAGCGGACTAGGATTCTCATAGTCTCCTTTTTGCTGAGACAGATGTGATTTCCCCCTCCTAAGGGAGATATCAGGGATCTGAGCACATTGGGAAATTCTCCAGCTCTTTTCACTTGGGATTCAGGATAGTTACGCCTTCCCAGCCTCGGGTCCCTAGCGCTCTCAGCCTGGATGCTGAGAGGGTAACCCCTAGATCTGAGGATGTCTTGTGTTCTTGTGGCTTCAAGAAAGGACTTCACAAGAGAGTCTTATGGGTGAAAATGGAAGAGGTTTGCCTTGTGGTATGAGCAAAAGACCTGAACCCTCTTCTCCTGCTCAATTACCTTCTTCATCTTTGAGTCAGGGCTGAAAACCAACTCAGTAAGCTTTCATTTCTGTGCGGTTGGCACCTGTTGCTGCCATGTGGAAGGTAGCCCTATTGCTGTAAGCCTCTTGACTCTTATTCATGCAGGGCTGGCGTCAGTTTGAAGCCTCCCATTGTGTTACGGGATCTCAATGTGGACTGACCCAACTGCTGAAAGCTCCCGTTCAGCCAATGCGCTGTTGTGATCTGAAGTATCTGACCTGGAAGGTGATGTTTTGGTGGCAGTTCGGCTTGCAGCCATCCTAAGTTTCTGCCTAACCTGGTAGTGTAATGTCAGTTGTCCTTCCAGCATTCTGTCCAAGGTGAACGGGCCTACGCAGACTGGACTGCAAAAGAGCCTTGGTCTTCTGCTAGAGCAGACTGAAGCCCATAGAAAGTACCCCCCCCCCCTATCATTTTTTATTTTTTTTTTGCATTTGACACCAATAAACTGTAGTTCCTTTCCTTCCTGCTAGACCAGTCAGTGCTATTGGGATATCCCCTCTCTCACAGCTGATGGCAACAGACATGTGCACCTTTTTTATGATGTCACTTGCACATATCAGGGAGGTGTGGTTACGGTCCAGTCCTGGTAGAGTCTGTCTCCAGCATTGTGATGGTTTCAGTTCTTCTGCAGCCTGCTTGAGAGATTGACTCCTGGGTTGCCTACCCTGGTGGAAGCTGGCTCCTGGGACATAAAAGGGAGGGGGGGGTGAGGAAGAGAGGTTTTCCAGTTGAACTTCAAGTTTCTTCCAGTTCCCTAGGGCTAGTGGACGCACTCTCTTCTAGAGAGGACCCCGCTTTCTTTTAGATTGGGGCCCTAGAGAGTGTAATAGGTTGTGGAGTGCTCCACCCACTGACCCTTCTAGCAGACCTCTAGGTAGAATAATACAGCTTGCTGTCGGCAGATGGACACAGTCGGGGATGAATACTGAGACTCTCCGGGTAGCAGTGCGGTCTTTGGTAGAGCAGCAGCCACAGTTAATGTAACTTGCAGGAAACAGGGAAAGCACCTCCCCTGGGCCAGACTAGCCTGAGGGAGGGGAGTGAGAGGCATCACAAGGCCCTACAGCTGGCAGTACCCGATCCCAAGTCCTGCATTTTGAAGGGAAGAAGCTGCAGACTGAGCCTGATCACCACAGCTGTGATCCATGGGTGGTGGTAGCTACCACAGCTGGGTTCAAAAAAGCCACGGGCTATGCTTGATCACTGCAGCAGGTCACAGAGGGCGTGGGCTGTGTTAAATGACTGCAGCCAGCTAGGAGCAGTGGTCAGCAGGCCCAGCAGTGGATTCTTTGACTAGGCTACCATGAGTTTTATATAGGGGACCAGCAGAGACCAAATTAAGGCCACGCTAGCCCATGGCTTGGTCGAAGGGTGTCTTAAGTTCTCCTCAACTGAAACCTAATCTGGCTACCTGACTGGATCAGATATGGATTTGGACCAGTCTAGGCCCATCAGTCTCCTGGAGGAGGAGGATTACTTGGAAGAACAAGAATTGGCAATCGTCCACCTTTTCTTCAGGGACGAGCTGACAGTGCTCATATCAAACATAATGTCTGCCCTTAATGTTAGACCTGCATAGGAACAGTCAAATGGAAGGGGAAACCCATAAACATAAAAAAAAACCCTTTCTTCCTGCGCCTGGCACTAAGAACCATGGTGCTGGCAGAGTAGAACACAACTCAAGGGGGTTTGAAGTGGGGGAGGCTGATATATAGGATCTATCCTCTCTCATCGGAGGAGGAGAAGGCTGATGCCCTGGTTTCAACAATCATTTGTAAAACCGCCATCCTGCTCAAAGAGGAGACTTTTTTTTTTTTTCTTTTCCTAACTGGATTGCTGCTGTGCTGCTGCTGGACTTATTCTCACTAACCCAGTTAAGGCTCGCCAGGTTTGAGCAGCTGCTGCTTCCATTGTATACCTCAGATGTACCAATCAAGGACATCTGCAGAGCAACTACCTTGTCTGCACACATTTCACCTCACATCACTGACTGGACTCTCCTGCCTCTGCAGACAGTGCAGTGGGGCTGTTCAGTTTGGAAAAGACTGAGGAGGGATAGGTCTACAAAATCATGAAAAACTCAAACAAGTTAATGTAAATTGGTTATTTACTCTCTCAGATAATAGGACTAGGGGGCACTCCATGAAGTTAGCATGTGGCACATTTAAAACTAATCTGAGAGAATTCTTTTTCACTCAGTGAATAGTTAAGCTCTGGAATTCATTGCCAGAGGATGTGGTTACAGCAATTAGTGTAACTGGGTTTAAAAAACATTTGGATAAGTTCCTAGAGGATAAATCCAAAAACTGCTATGGCAATAGTAGCTTGTGATCTATTTAACTAGTATGTGTGACTTGAATTGGCCACTGTTGGACACAGGATGCTGGGCTTGATGGACCCTTGGTCTGACCCAGCATAGCAATTTCTTATGTTCTTATGGATGACATCAGGTCCTAGTGATGTATTACTCTTTAGTTTGTCAGTCTGATCTAGTACATCCTCCATTGTCGCAGATATTTGTTTTCTCAATCTCCATTTAAAGAATGGTTTCAGGTGTGAATAGATTGCAAACATCCTCCTCTATAAAGGCAGAGGCAAAGAATTAATTTACTTTTTCTATTTGTTCTCTCTGACATTTAGTAGCCCAGCTCCTTCCATGCTTTTTGCTTCAGATTTACTTGAAAATTTTCTGGTTTTTGCCTCACAGGCAAGCTTTTTCTCAAAGTTTCTCTTTGCCTTTCTAACTATTGTTTTTCATCTAACTTATGCTATTGCCTGTTTTCTTCATTTTAGGTCGTCTTTCCATTTTTTGAATCCTTCCCCTTTAGCTTTAACTGCCTTCTTTACCTTACTATTGAACCATGCTGGCAGTAGTTTGGTCTTCCTTTTGACCTTTTATAATGCAAGGAATATATTTTATCTGGGCCTCGAAAATCTTATTTTTAAACAATGTCCATGCCTCATGCAAATTTTTAAACTTTGCAACTGCTCCTTCTAGCTTTTTTTTTTTTTTTCTAATTTTCTCAGTCTATAATAGTTTCCCTTTGTAAAGTTGCATGCTACTGAGTAATCTTATTTACTGTCCTCCTGCCAGTGATGTCAGGTTTGATCGCTATTGCTTAGCAGAACCCTTGTACCAGGCCATGCGTTCCACTGAGGACTGGATCTAAAGTAGCTGCCCTATCATCAGTTCTAGGACCAACTGTTCCAGGAAGCAGCCCTTTGACATCTGAAAGCTTATCCCTTCCATCATGTGTTGATGAGACATTGACCCAGTCATTATCTGGTTAATTGAAATCTCCCATTATTATTGTATTGCCAATTTTATTACTTTTTTAAATTTCAGCTAGAATTTGTCTGTTACTTCCATAGGATATACTCCCTGCTTTACTCCTATCCATAAGGATTCTACAGTGCATTTTGTTTTCCACAGGATTGCCAAAGAGCTAAAACAAAACATATTTCAGATATATGAGAGAAAGAAGGGAAGCCCGAGGTGATATAGTGAAATTGAAAGATGACAAGGAGCAATTTGTGGATGAAGACTAAAATGGTGGAAATATTAAATACTTCAGTTTGGTGTTCACTAAAGAAGACCCTGGAGAAGGACCATCGCTGGCTTACAATACCATGAATGGGGTGGATGAAACTCCATTTACAGAACAGAATGTATGGGAAGAGCTAGGCACAAGGCCATGAGGTTCATCCCAGGATACTGAGGGAGCTCAGAGATGAGCTGGCGGCTCCGCTGTGTGACCTGTTCAATAGATCCCTGGAAAGTGGACAAAGCCATGGGGCCTGATGAGGATCATCCCAGGATACTGAGGGAGCTCGGAGATGAGCTGGGGGCTCCACTGTGTGACCTGTTCAATAGATCCCTGGAAAGTGGACAAAGCCATGGGGCCTGATGAGGTTCATCCCAGGATACTGAGGGAGCTCGGAGATGTGCTTGCGGCTCCGCTGTGTGACCTGTTCAAAGTATACTTGGAAATGAGTGGTGCTGCGGGATTGGAGAAGAGCAGTTGTGGTCGTGCCTCACGAGTGGTAGCAGCAAGGAGGCTGGAAACTATAAACCGGTTAGCTCATTCTAGGTGGTAGGAACACTAATGGAGACTCTGCTGAAGGAAAGGATAGTGAACTATCTACAGTCCGGAAGGTTGCTGGACCCTGGGCAGTATTGATTCACCAGGTGAGAAAGTCCTATCAGACAAATCTGATTATTTTTGATTGGGTGACTGGCGAATTGGATCAAGAAATGGAAAAGGAATCCGAATGAAGAAAACAGGAAACGGCATAAGCATGGCAAGTTAGAAGCAAAGCATTGATAAGGAAGGCAGTGAGAGAATTTGAAAAAAAAGCTTGCCATGGAAGCAAAAACTCATTTAAAAAAAAAAAAAGTTTCAGGTACATTCGAAGTAGCCTGCGAGAGAGTCAGTTGGACCATTAGACGATCAAAAGGTGAAAGAGGCATTTAGGGATAACAGCCATAATTGAGATACTAAATTGAATTATTTGCGCCTGTCTTCACTGAGGAAGATGTAAGAGCGACCCATGCCAGAAATGATATTCAAAGGTTGCCTATTCAGCAGAACTGAATCAAATCTCAGCATACCTGGAGGATATAATAGGGCAAATTGACAAACTAAAGAGTAGCAAATCACCTGGACCAGATGGTATACATCCCAGAGTGCTGAATGAAGTGAAAAATGAAATTGTAGACCTGCTATTAGTTTACAAACTACTATCATTGAAATTGTCTATGGTACCTGAAGAGTGGAGGGTTGCCAATGTAACACCACTTTTAAAAAAGGGATCCAGGCGTGATTCAGGAAGCTACAGACCAGAAAGTCTGATGTCTGTCCCAGAACAAAATTGCTGAACATATAGATAGGCATAGTTTAATGGGACAATGCCAACACGGATTTAGCCAAGGGAAGTCTTGCCATTTTAATCTGCTACTTTTTTTTTTTTTGAGGGCTTAAATAAACATGGATAAAGGTAAGCCAGTTGATAGTGTATTATTAGCAACGGTAACATGGAATAGACTTAGTTTTTGGGTAATTGCCAGGTTCTTATGGTCTGGATTGGCCTCTGTTGGAAACAGGATGCTGGGCTTGATGGACCCTTGGTCTGACCCAGTATGGCATGTTAGGATTTCCAGAAAGCGTTTGACAAAGTCCATTCTGAGAGACTTCTTAAGAAATTAAAAAGTCCAGGGATAGAGGGCAGTGTCCCATTGTGGCTTGAGAACAGAGTAGGGCTAAATGATACATTTTTCCAGTGGAGAAAGGTGAATAGTAGAGGGCCCCAAGGATCTGTTCTGGGACCACTGCTTTTCAATATGTTTATAAACGACCTGGATATAGGAGGTGATCAAATTTGCCGATCACCCCAAATTATTCACATGAGGTTTGTGAGAAATTGCAAGAAGATCTTGTAAAACTGGGAGACTGGGCATGCAAATGGCAAAGGAAATTTAATGTGGATAAGTACAAAGTGATGCACTTAGGAAAGAGTAATTCAAATTATAGCTACACAATGCAAGGTTTCACATTTAGGAGTCGTCATCAGAAAAAGGATCTAGGTGTCATCATTGATAATACCTTAATCTTTTGCAGCAGCAGCCAAGAAAATAGAAAGCATGCTAGGAATTAGTAGGAAAAGAATGGGGAATAAAACAGAATACCAGAATGCCTCTGTTTTTGCTCCATGGTGTGACCTCATCTTGAATACTTTGTACAGTTATGGTCACCACATCTCAAAAAAGATTATAGCAGAATTAGAAAAGGTACAGCTAAAATAATGGAGATGTAATGAGTTTCCTATGGGGAATGGCTAAAGATGTTAGGAATCTTCAGTTTGGCGAAGAGGGTGAAATAGGATAAGAGGTCTATAAAATGAGTGGAGTAGAATGAGTAAATGTTAACTAGTTATTTACTCTTTCAAAAATACAAAGACTAGGGGGACACACAATGAAGTTACTAGGTGATACACTTAAAATTGAGTAAAAAGCAAGTTTGCTTACCATAAACAGTGTTTCCATAGATAGCAGGATGAATCAGCCATGCTGTCTTGGGCTATCTGTCAGGCCCGGGAAGGTGGAACTTGATAAAGCTTTATACAGAGTTCAACTTTGTGCACCTGCGCATCCATTCCCACGCAGGAAAAGACAGATTCTTCTCAGTCTATAATATATAGCTAAAAAACTCTAAAAAACCAACCAGAAGGGCATACCAGAACAGAATGATCACCCAACCTGCAAAATCTACCCTGAGGAAACGCGCTCTATCTACAGCGGGCCCGTCACTCTGGAACTCACTACCACCGGACCTCTGCCTTGAGCCGTGCCATACTACTTTTAAAGTGAAACTCAAGACTTGGCTCTTCCGTCAAGCTTTCCCAGAGAGCTAAAAGCAAGAAGAACAACAACCATCCTTGCCTTACAGCAATAATCTAATGTTTATATTGCTTCAGTTATATGTTTCCAAGTTGTGTTCTAAGTTGATCTTAGTTGTTTTCCCAATAGATTATTCTTTATTGTATATTATCCGTTCATTATTTCGATATGTTCCATGTAAACCGCCTCCCCGGCGATAGTTATCTCTGTTAAATGTGAACCGGAGTGATATGTATTGTATACAGGAACTTCCGGTATATAAAAACCAAAAATAAATAAATAAATATAGCAGTCGTATGACTTGAACTTGTTGTGAAGGTGGCCGTCCAGGGAGGTGGGCAGTTCCGCATGGCTGATTCATCCTACTATAAACGGAAACACCATTTATGGTAAGCAAACTTGCTTTTTCCCGTCGATAGCAGGCTGAATCAGCCATGATATCTTGGGAGTCCCAAGATAATGGTCACACAGAGTATGTGTTAACTCTGTTTTTTAGACAGCGTGACCTAGAATGTGGACTGGCCACTATGTATTTAAGTTGCAAGGGTGTTGAGTATTGCCTGACCCAGCTTAGCATCTGTTGTGATCAAGGCAATAGTGTGATATGAAGGTATGTAGAGATGACCAGGTTGCCGCCTTACAAATGTCTAGTGGTGGAACATTTCACAGATGGGCTAGTGAAGTGGCCACTGATCTCACTTGATGCGCCTTTGGTGATGAGGAAAGGTGTAGACTCCTTTTCTGGTAGCAAAAGCATATGCATTGAACAATCCAACTAGAGATGGTTCTCTTGGACACCGGCAAGCTGGGAAAATTAGGGTTAAAGGTGAGGAACAGCTGAGAATGGTGTTTCACTTACAGTTCTACTCTTGTAATAGGCTAATGCTCATTTACAGTCTAATGTGTGTAATAGTCTTTCCCTGTCCGATATGGTTTTGGGGAAAAAGTCGGCAGTTCTATGGATTGGTTGAGATGAAAAGCAGAAATCACCTTTGGTTAAAAAGGATGGGTGAGTATGAAGTACCACTTCATTGTGGTAGAATTCCATGTATGGACTGTAATGAACTAATGCCTGAAGTTCACTGACTCTTCGAGCTGAAGTCACAGCGACTAGGAAGGTATTTAACATGGGAGGTTTCCATAGGTTCAAATGGAGGCAGCATGAGTTGTTCCAATATTATATTTAAATCCCATGGAATTGGTTTTGAAATTGGTGGACGAAGATGTGCAAGTCCAGTCATGAAACGGGAAACCATTGGATGAGTGGCTATGGATTGACCTTTATGTAGTACATGTAAGGCTGTGATGGCACCGAGATGAACTCTTACTGAGGCTGTCGCTAGACCCGTTACATATAGAGAGGTGTAAATAGTCCAAGAGGTGTTTTGGGGAACAGTGTCTGGGTTCTAAATGGTGTTCTGTACACCATGTAGTGTATCTTTTTTCCACTTGAAATGGTAATTACATCTCTTGGCTGGTTTCCTAGCCGATAGTATTACATCTTGTACTCTGTATGAGAAACCCATTTCCTCTAATAATGACCATTCAATCTCCATGCTGTCAGGTGTAGTGACTGGTGCATCAGATGTAGAAGAGAGGCTCCTTCTTGTGACAGGAGATCGCTGCGGTCTTCCAATCGTAGTGGATTGTCGATTGACAGTTTGAGTTGGTAGGCATACCATGGTTGTCTGGGCCAAGCTGGCGCTATTAAGATAAGGTTTGCCTTGTCCTGAATGCACTTCTGAATGGTGCGAGTAAGAGGAATCGGCGGAAAGGCATACATGAGGTTGGCCGTCCAAGGAATGAGAGAGGCATCCGGAGCTATCCTTCGAGGACTGCGGTGTAGTGAGCAAAATCTGTTCACCTTTGCGTTGTGCTCTTTTGCAAAGAGGTCTATGAATGGAGTACCCCATTGGTGGAAGATGCAGTCTGGTGCAACGACCATTCATGAGGATGGAAAATTAGACTTAATTTGTCTGCTCGGATATTGACTATTCCTGGAAGGTACGTCGCCTGAAGTTGTATGGAATGAAGAATTGCCCATTCCAGAATTAGAATCTACCTGCAGAGGATCCATGAACCTGACCCTCCTTGCTTGTTTATATAGAACATGGCGACTTGATTGCCCGTGTAAATCAAGACTCTTTTTTGCCTTGTAATTGTGGAAGGAATGTCCTGAGGGCATTTCTGGTGGCTCTGAGTTCCAAGAGGTTTATCTGATATGTGCTTTCCATTGTGGACCATTGACCTTGTGTCTCTAAATGGTCGAGGTGAGCTCCCCAGCCCTCATGGGAAGCGTCTGTCATGAGAACCGCATTGTGAGGTAGCACTCTGAAAAGTGCTCCCTTGGTGAGTGTTCATTTCTTTAACCACCAATCTATATCTGTGGTCATCTGGCTCATCGGAGAAATGGAACGCGACAGTGGTTGACAATACTGCGACCATTGTCTCTTTAGACCCCATTGCAGTCTGCGAATGTGGAGACGAGTGTCCCGGACTGTGTAGATGGCTGCGCAGATATGCCCCAGGACTGTTAAAATTTGCCGTGCTGTTGGCCGATTCGAGGCCCTGCAGTGTTCGGAGTGTGGTTCTTCTGTCTTTCGGCAGAAAAGCTCTGCATTGATATGTGACTAACCAGGCTCCAATAAATTGGAGATCTTGTGTTGGGGTAAGGTTTGATTTTTTATTTTTTTTTTTTAATTCACAACCAGTCCCAAATTTTGTAAACATTGAATTGTTTGAACTTGCATCTGTAGAGTGTTTTTGTTGGGTGCAACTATTAGCCAGTCGTCCAGGTATGGAAACACCTGTATTCCTTGTTTCCTTAGGTGGGCCACCACCACCACGCATTTTGTGAATACTCTGGATGCCGCTGCTAGTCCGAACGGAAGTACTCTGTATTGGTAGTGTTTCCCATTGAAAAGGAAACATAGGTATCGCCATGAGGTTGGATGCATCAGAATGTGGGTGTACGCATCCTTCAGGTCTAGTGAAACATCTAATCATTGGGTTGGAGAAGAGGAAGGATGGATTTCAGCGAGACCATCTTGAATTTTTCTTTTACTAGGTATTTGCGTTCGTGCAATTCCAATATAGGGCGCAAACTCTCAGTCTTCTTGGGAATAAGGAAATATGGGGAGTAAAAACTTTGCCCCAGGAGGTCTGGGGTATGCTTTGTATTGCACATTGTTATAGTAATTGGTTGATTTTTCCTGTGACAATTTAATCTGGTTTCTCTTGTCCCTGTGTATAGGAAAGGGAGGGTAGGGATGGAATGGACGAAAAATGAAGGTGATACCCGTTCTGCACTATATTGAGCACCCAACGGTCCGAAGTTTGAGTCCATACATGGAAAAAAGATGTGATTCTGCCCGCTACAATTTGTGGTGGTGGCCCTGTCATATTTAAAAAGATGATTGAGTCTTAGACGTAGATGCAGTTGTTTGACTCTGTACGTCTGTTCAGAGCCCTTCAGTGTCTGTTTTGTTGCGGAACCTGTGACCTTTGTGGTTGCTGATAGGTTGGGGGCCAATAGGGTGGATATGAACGTAATGGTTTTCATTGGTATGGTGGGTGTCTAGGCGGTACGTAAAAACGCCTGGCGGAGAATGTGGGAGGGGTAACCAGCAATTGTACTGCTGCCGATTGTTCCTTCAATTGTGAAACCGTTTCCTGTAAACAGCTACCAAATTGTCCCCTGTGCAAGGAAGATTGGCCAGTTTATCGTGCACAACCTCCCTAATGGCACTAGAACGGAACCACGCTATCCTCCGTGCTGCTATCGCTGATGCAGAGGTATAGGAGGATGTCTCAAAGGACTCATATTGTTCTGAGAAGATGGTGTAACCCTTCCTCCATATCTTGTATAGGCTGAGGCATCACTGAAGATGTCTGATCATAAGTACTGAACGATGTAAAATTGGTGCCGACCAATCCAAGCACCTAACATTGATTGGAATGACTTTTTTGCAAAATCATCCAAGTACTTATGGTCTTTACCAGGGGGGTTATTGGAATGAGTTTTATTCCTGTTAGTCCGCTGCATAGCTGATTCCACCACGATGGATTGATGTGGCAGTTGCGGGGTGGCATAATAATTTGATTGCTTCATCTTATACTTGAGGTCAATCTTTCGAGAAATGGAAGTTATGTTGAAAGGAGTCTCCCAGGATTTTTCCAGTAAGGTATCAAGAACTTTATGCAATGTTACGCTGGTCAGTTCCGTAGGCAGGTCAAAAATTTTTAAGAGACCTAAGGTTTCCGATCATGGATCAGGTACCGCTAGAACTTTCAATTGGAGAGCCGAACCTACCTTACTAATAAATTTAGGGTAGGTAAGGTCTTCAGGAAGCAAAAAAGGCTCCTGTGGGCCTTCAGTAGGATCTGATGGATATCCCGTTGATGTTGTAGGTGATGATGGTAAGGAAATTGGCTGTTGTGGAATTGAGGAAGGAACTGTTTTTGTTGGTTGTACTGGCAAGGGAGAAGTCTGAGTTGGTGACCCTGGCGATGTACTTCTTGGTCTTTTTAGGAGAGTGTTCTCTCAAATCCGAAGGAGATTGTGGCGGGCTATGTGGCGAGGGTTGAGGAAGTTGATATGCCATCTGTATTGACGTGAAAATACCCGTGAGCGCTGTGGAAGTCTGTGCCAAAGCTTGTTGTGCCAGCTCTGGCACTTGAGGTGGAAGTGTGTTTAGTGGTGTGGGAGTTGGTGCCTGCAAGTCTTCCCCCACCTTTTGGATGTGGTTAAGCAGGTAGTGGTGTTAGTCACCTTTAGCGGTCGTTTTCTGTGAGAGAGTTTTTACTAAATACTGATTTCTTTGCCCTGTGAATGTGAAGCTGAGGATAAGATTAATGACCTCTGGGAAGAATGCGATGACTGAGAAGATATATTCACCCAATCATCAGCGGAGGCTCCTCCTGAAGTAGGAGAGCTATGATGAGTAGAGCTCAAATGTAAAGGTGAAATATGTGAATGATCAATAGGCAGAGAGGAGCCAGAGGAATGCGAGTGGGAGGTATGCTTCCTCTTATGTGAATGGTTTCTTGGAATATGCTCAGAGTGCGGTGTAGGGGATATTTCTATTCTTTGTTTCTTCCTTTGAGATACCTCTGCTAATTCTGATATGCCTCGGCTGCATTTATGGGGCCTCTGTTTTTTGTGCGTCGCCCTGCGTCAAAGAATGGGTCGAGTAGTGAGGTGTATTTAAACTCTGCAGCAGTTTTGATGTCTTTGGCGTCGGTAAATGCGCCAGCGTCGGAAGGCACTTCTGCGTTGCTGTCGATGAAGGTGCCTGCGTCGACCGATGAGTCGGGCTCGATGTAATCAGAGGCCTCGACACCGAAGGGGAGGTATGTGTACGTAGCGTCTAAGACCGTTCAGATTGTTTCCTGTGTGTATGGCCTTGTTTAGGGCCTTTCTCCTTTCTACCGTCTCCCTCACCCATGCCTGAGGAGGCAGGGCATAGTG
Source organism: Rhinatrema bivittatum (assembly GCF_901001135.1). NCBI lineage: Eukaryota > Metazoa > Chordata > Amphibia > Gymnophiona > Rhinatrematidae > Rhinatrema > Rhinatrema bivittatum. Next base: position 485,186,942 of record NC_042618.1, on the reverse strand, counting down.
AGGATGCCCTTCTTGGTGTCTGTGTTTGCCGTTTCTCCGGTCCCGGAAAAGTGTGATTCCGAGGGGGTGGGGGCAGCATAGGAGCTCCTCGCTTGCCTCAGTCTTTCTATTTTTTCTGCTGTTTATTGCCTTGCCCTAGGTGACATTTAGCCGCAGAATCTACAATTTGCCTGATCATGGACACACATAATAGGCCAAGTGGTCGTCTGTTATTGACATTATTTCCCACAGGCACAAGGTTTAAACCCTGAAGACGTGGGGACTCTACCTTCCTTCATTTCTGGTTTTTCTCTTTATCTGTATTAAAATGATGTGAAGAAAATTCTTCTTAATGAGATCTGGTGCTCCACATGCGTTCCTGCGCACGGAAAAAAACAGACTGAGGAGAATCTGTCTTTTCCTGCGCGGGGACACAGGCGCACAGAGTTGAACTCTGTGTAAAGCTTTATCAAGCTCCGCCTTCCTGGGCCTGACGGACAACCCAAGACAGCATGGCTGATTCAGCCTGCTATCGATGGGAAAATATTTTCTCTTAACACATAAGCTTTGGAATTTGTTGCCAACAGATGTGGTAAAAGCTATTAGTTTGGATAAGTTCCTAGAGGAAAGGTCAATTAACAATTAAGGTAGAGTTGCAGAAATCTACTGCTTATTCTTAGATTCCAAGCTGCTTAACCCATCTACCCCCTTGGGATCTTGCCAGGTACTTGTGACTTGGCTTGGCCACTGTTGGAAACAGGATACTAGGCTTGATGGACCTTTGGTTTGACCCAGTATGGCAAGTATTATGTTCTTATGATCTACTTGAATGTCAGCAAAGCTTTTGATATGGTCCTGCATAGGCGGCTTGGGGGTGAGTGCCAAGGTGGTGGCATGTATTTTATTTATTTAGATTTTTATATTCTGCCTTTCAGCACTTCGAAAGTGTATATCAAAGCGGATTATAGTCGGGATTGTAAACCACAAGGCTTACAATCTAAGTTTGTACCTGAGGCAATGGAGGGTAAAGTGACTTGCCCAAGGTCACAAGGAGCATCAGTGGGACTTAAACCCTAGTTTCTCTGGGTTGCAGCTCACTGCTCTAACCACTAGGCTACTCCTCTACTCTCATGAAATACAAACTGGTTGACCGATAGACAATATAATGGTAAGTGGAACCAACTCTGAAGAGAGAACCTTGTTAAGTGGAGTGCCACAGGGATCAGTTTTGGGACCAGTTCAGGTCAATATCTTTGAGAATGACATTATGAAAGGGATAAAAGGTAAAGTTTTGTCTATTTGAGGCTGATACTATTATAATCTGCGACAGAGCAGACATGCTTGAAGGAGCAGAGAATGAAAAGTGATTTAAGCTTGAAGAGTGGCTGAAGATCTTGCAGCTAGGATTCAATGCCAGGAAGTGCAGAGTCAAGCATTTAGGATGCAGTAATCCAAAAGAGCTGTATGTAATGCGCATGGATCAAGAGAGGGACCTGGTGATCTGAAGACTGCAAAATAATATAACAAGGCAAATGCTAAAGCCAGAAGAATGCTGGGCTGCATAGAGAGGAATAACCAGTAAGAAAAAGATTATAATGCCTTGTAAAGGTGAGGCCTCACCTGACATACTGTTTAGATCGGGATCCCATATCTCAACACTATAGTGAGAGGATGGAGTCCAGAGAAGGTTGACAAAAATTGTTAGGGGTCTGTATCGGAAGGCTTATGAAGAGAGGCAGAAGGATCTGAATACGTATGCCCTGGAAGAGAGGAGGTGTAGGGGAGGGTATGATGCAGACAGTCTGATATCTGAAAGGTTTTAATGATGCATAAACTTCATACCTTTTCTGTCAAAAAGGAAACTATAGAACTAGGGATCACTAAATGAAACTAAAGGGGATGTCTCAGAACCAACATCAGGAAATATTTCTTCAGAGAGGGTGGTAGATACCTGGAATACCCTTCCAGAGGAGATGGTGAAGAATTCAAAGGGGCATGAGATAAATTATTGTAGATCCCTAAAGGCTAGAGGATGGAAGTAAAGAAAAGGGTGCATGGAGTAACCTACTCGATGTAGCAGTTACTACTCTTTAACAGATAGCATGGGGATTACTACCCTTAACCAATAGGCCTTGATGCTTTTGCAGGCACTGCCTCCATTGTATGCAAATTATCTCATGCATTGCTTATGTTCTTCCCAAGATTTCATGAACATGAGGAGGCAAAGGATCCTACATTCACTGGGCAGCAAAAGGGCCTTGGTTTATTATCTCTAGAGGACTCTACCAGATAACCAGGCTTCCCAACTTTTCATCTTTTATGATACTGGGAAGAGCTGTTGCTAAGTACATGTGTCTAACTAGCTAGCAGATTGTATTGAGTATTGCTATCCTCTGGCTGGCCTCCAGATCTGACTCTGTCAAGACTCAAGTGAGAGCCATGGCTACCTCAGTGGCACATCCGCAAGCTGTGCCTATTGAAGACCTTTGCGAAGCTACAACTTGGTTATTAGTTCACACCTTTATGCCTCATTGTCAGGACAGCCTATCAAAAAATGACAATAAATTTGAACAGGCAGTTTTGCACAGCCTGTTCACCCAGAAGCCTACTCTTCATGGATAGGGAGAGGGTTGCCTTTTCAGTCCACTGCAGCATTCAGCTTGGGACGCCCCATGTGTCATGGCTAATTCAGCCCCACTTGTCAACGGAGAGCAAGTTTGCCTACCAAAAACAGTTCTCTGTAAACAGGATGAATTAGCCAGGCTTAATACCTTGCCCACCTCCTTGGAGAGTCGACTACTGAGCTAAAGCTAAGCTCTGCAATTAGCTGAGGGGCTCAGAGACAGCACCTGCACAGGAACCTTGTGCATATGCTCAGTAAAGCAAACGCTTCAACCTACAAGAAGGTCTGACATAACCCACAGATCATGGCTAATTCATCTTGTTTATGGAGAAGCCAACTTGCTTTATATCTGGGAGTGAGATACAGGAAATAGATCAACTTTGGGCTCTGCTTGGGTACCTGTGATCTGAAATGCTTGGCTCAATGGACTTTGGTATCATGTTCTTGTGTATATTTTTGATAAAAGTAGGTTTGTATAGAAGACACTATACTTTGCTCCTTTGATTTATGGACTTGGAGCCTATAGTGTTGCAGTGGATTTGTGCGTAGTTAACTCATTGTCGTCTTAGTACAAGCACAATGGGCTCACAAAGACACAAAATGTTGCTACCTTTTTTTTTTTTTTTTATAAAAAATGTTTTTCTTTGATAAAGATCTGGAGTTTGTACAAGATGAAGGCATTGATGTAGCCTTATTCCTATTGATGAGCGTTTGGAGTTTGCGTAGATCTGACTTGTTTGTTAATTTGAGGGAAGGGTGGGGGGAGTCTCTCTACAACTGAATACATTGATAGTTTAATTTGTCCTCCTTTCTTTCCAAGTATATATTATGGGTCATTCTTATGTAGTGTTAAACATTTTTTTGAAAAGGCCAGAATTTAATATCCAGTCTGTTTGTTCTTAGGCATCATGAACTCGGCAGACAAACCAGAAGAGGAGGTTCCTTCCTACCTTTGTGAGGAATCTTCTGAAGGTACATCTTTTTATACTTGGCATGAACATTGGACCTAAGGAAAAACGTGAGCTCGCTTGCGCTTTCTTGTGGCCTTTTAGTAAATCAGTTTCTCTTCTGTTCTGGAGTCCAATTCAGGCATGCAAGCAGAATTGAAGATCTTAGGGAGGTAAGGGCTACCTTTCTGGCTTTTCTCCCCTCCCCCTTATAAGAGAAGAGATTGAAATCAATCTTAATCCACCGATAAGTTGTAGTACTTAAATGGAATATGTAGAGGTCCTACTTTGGGGTGTCTGCCATGAGTTAAGACTTCTAACTTTCTGTTGCCATCAGATGTTTCAGTTCTTTTTTGCAATAACGGTATCCTGTTTGTTTCTGGGCTCTTGGATGACTCTGAATGTAACTTCCCATCATTCACTGGGTTTCTGCACATCTTTCCCTTTTGAAAATTATCTGGGGCAAGAGTACTTGCAGAGATTTGCCCTGATTTTTTTCTCTGGGGGGGGAAAAAAAACAATGTGTAGGTTTGAAAATGCAAAACTAGACCTGTTGCCTATCCTGCCTCTGATTCCTCCTATTTTTCCCTTCAGTAAAAGCACATTTGTTAATCTTTGTGTACTTTTACCTGCATACAAAATGGGCAATTTTTAGACAGCCTGTTTATCTGAGTAAATGGCTTTTTAAAATTGCCCTCTTTAAAACTGACTAGTTTTCTTTATATCTTAGTTTTCCAGAGGAGTTGTGCTTTCACCTTTCACTCTTGCATCTTACCTACTATTCATACAGAACCAGGCTGCCTCTAAGACGGATCTTCCAGTGCTGAAGCTTTTATCCAGATAGCATAACTTACAAATAAGAAGTCCCAGGAAATCTAACAAAGCTTTTCCCGTAGATGAGCAGCATGAATTAGCCATGCTGTCCCGGTCATCCTGCGGGTGGCGAGGTGGTGGAGCTCTCTTCGAACACGGAGTCTTTTCAGTGTAGTGCGCCTGCGTGGATCTTCCCGTGCAGCCCCGGTCTTCCTCAGTCTGTTTTTTTTTTTTTTCTGTGCGCCTAACTACACGCGGAGCTCCTTTCTCCTGACAAAACTTTTTCGCCAAGATGCCACGGCGTTCAAATTTTGACAGTGCTTCAGCCTCAGCATAACCAAGTGACCTGCAGGGACTGCAGACTCATGTTCCCCCGAGCCCAGTGACAGAGGGCTGTCAGGATCGCAAAACTAAAGGAAGCAGTATCTGGATCGTATACCCCTTTTGGAGACTCAAGTAAGTCTTTTCCGGGACCCCCCGGACCTCCAAAGCATCAACGCATTGTTGAGCCTCCTCAGTAGGGCCTCCCGCTTCGGCTGGGCCAACACCGAAGCGAGCTCCTATAGTCCCGACGCACAACGCAGGGGATGCGTCTGTGGTGCCGAAGACGCCATCTGCTGTGAGCAGCGTCAAGTCCCCGATGCACCACCGACTCAACTGAATTGGGGAGTCAACCACGCAATTCAGCGCCAAAGCCAACGCCCTCAATGCAGAGTGCTACTAAGACACCAAAGAAGAACTTGTCAGGGCACAAATGCCCCAGGGAACCTGTTCTACTCTTGGTGGTGGACTCTGATGTGGCACCTTCTTCTCTAGACACCTATTGCAGCTCCTTGGCCTCATCCAGAGTTTACTCTGGCCTGTCCGCTGCCTCACAACACAGGACAAAATCGGGCCTCCAGGAACCCTTATAAAAGAGACAAGTGGCCTACCAAGGACACACTCAAACCAAGAGGTCCAGGCTACGACATCCTGCTAGCTGCAGTACCATCCAGGGGTGCTCATAGGGAACCTATGCTTGCCCCTCGGGACACCTTAGCCTTCCAGGCAATGTCTCAAATCTCACTCATCCTGTCTCAATTTCTCACTACAGTTGAGCAGCAAGAAAAACATCCAGGCGAGATACCCTTGGAGGCCCCTCCATCGCCACAGGAAATCCTCAGTCCAGGTCCTTCTCCTCCCGGCCTACCCCCACCATCTTCTCCTGGGGATATTTCCCTCCAACCTTCCACTTCACCGGGATCCTCCACAGGGTATCATGCCCCTGCAGAAGAACAACCAGAGCCTGTATATCCACTGGAGGATCTATCATATTCCAAGTTTGTGGTAAAAGTGGGGCAGCATCTCAACATTGAGACTCGGAAGATACCTGACCCGAGAGCAGAGGTCCTGGGTATCCTTAAAATCTTTGAATCGCCTTCGGAACCTACGGCCTTGCCCTCATGCTGTCCTGGATGCAGTCATGACTAGGGCCTGGGAATCTCCTTTTGCCAGACCACCAACCTCTCGCAAAACGGATTTAAAATTCTGTATTAGGCAATCACAATTTTATTCCACGGAGCAGCTTCCTCATGCCTCCGTGGTAGTGGAGTCAGCTATGCAGAAGGCCAAAAAATCACATCTGCATTCAAACCTCCACCTGGGAAAGATTCCAAATACTTGGATGATTTCGGAAAACGGGCTCTTCAATCTGGGATGCTAAATGCAAAAATTCAGCACCAGTTCTATATTACACAGTACCTGTACGAGTGTCTCCAATCTCTAAAGCCCCTACTCCAGGAGGCTTCCACCGACTTCCTGAACAATTCCACGACTTGGAGGAAGGATTAAGGCACCACCTCCAAGTGGTTTGAGGGTTTCAATACCTCAGCCAGGTCCACAGCAAACGCCATGACTGCCAGACATTTAGCATGGACATGCATGGAAAGCTTGCTGACCTCCCCTGTCTCCCGGGTAATCTCTTTGGGGACAATTTGAGAGAGACTGTGGCACAGCTCAAAGAGCAGAAGGTGGCCGTCATGTTGCTAACCACTCCTTTGCAGCTTCCTCTAAACGATATTTCTCATCCTATAGAAAGCCTTATTACAACAGCATCCCTACAGGCCTTACCCATCCTACCGGCCTCAACCATATATGCCAAGTCGCCCTCAGCAGCAAGGGTCTCGCCAATGCCTTCCTTGGCAGCGTCATCCGCCTCAAGACACCTACCCCCCTAAAGCCCCTCAGGGTTTTTAGGGAGTGTGAACCCATCTCAACAGCTACCAGTAGGGGGCAGACTCTCCCACTTTCTTCCAGCATGGCAGGCGATCACATCCGACCATTGGGTCTTACAAATCATCCAGCCCATCTGTACTGCACCTGATGCACCAAAAATATCTGAATGCACATTGCGGACCTCTACAACAGGAGATCGCAAATGCACTTCTGGAAGTAATTTGTTGAACTACCCTCTGAGCAGTTCCACCAGGGTTTCTACTCACAATGCTTCCTCATACCCAAGAAGTTGGGAGGTTTACGACCCATCCTAGATCTACGTTCTCTCAACAAATACTTGACGAGGGACAAATTCAAAATGACGTCACTCAGGTCCATCCTGCCCTTCCTTCGCCCCAACGATTGGATGTGCTCATGCGACCTAAAGGATGCCTATTCGCACATACCAATGCATCCCACGTCCTGGCAGTACCTATGCTTCACAGCCAATGGCCACAACTTCCAATACAAGGTGCTCCCCTTTGGCCTTTCCTCAGCCCCCAGAGTTTTTACGAAATGCCTAGCGGTGGCAAACCTCCAGAGTATTCAAATATTGCCCTACCTGGACGACTGGCTGCTGGTAGCCCCAGCCCGTCCCTCCTACACACCAATCTTCTCCAAACCATATGCTGTCTGGCAGGGTTGGATTGGCCTATCGGAGGATCTGGCATCCCCCGGTGGGCCGGTCACTCCAGTCACATAGTCTGCTGTGATCGGCCATAAAGGAGCCACGCTCGGCAGACCACGTGATGTGTCCTGGGCCGGCCTGGGTGGCGAATTTCCGGGCCGGTCTTCCTCGGGAATCCACCGCTGCTGTCTGGACAACCTGGGACTGCTTGTCAATTACAAGAAATCAAATCTGCAACCCACTCAGATCTTGCAATTCATTGGGGCTCTCATCGACACCAGTTTACATTCCAGCTTCTGTCTCCATATTTGTTGTAATTGGTCTTTCTGTTCCTGGTGAAGGTCGCTTCTGTGTGTTGATAGAGGTGCGGTCACTAGCATGTAGGCATTTGTATCAGTCTTATTTATTGTGGATGCAGAGTATGTTTATATTTTATCCCCATAATGGTCATGTTTTCAGTGTGTGAGAACCATCTATCAGGTGTCTCAACAGAAAAAAGGTTGAGAACTACTGGTCTAGGATATTTATTTTATTTGTTTTTATATACCGGCATTCATGTACCCCTCCCTACCCCTTCCCCCTCCCTACCCCTTCTTCTCCCCCCCTCTCCTCACCCCTCCCTTCACATTTGATATTTCATGTTATTCCCTATAATTGTACATTTTGTATATACCTGCAATCTTTGCCTACACTAATTTATTAATCTAATCTCATACTTCTGTCACTTTTCCTCCTTTTTTCTCTTTTTACCCTCTTGTATTCATGTTATTTTAATTTTAGATTAATGCTTTATTTCCCCTACCTTTCCTTACTCTCTAATTATTATGTTTCAATATGTTCTAATTGTATTATGTTAAACTTGTTCGATGTAAAGCGCCGCCACAGGCACTAGTTTCTTGTTTCGCTGTGAACCGATGTGATATCATTGATGAATGTCGGTATATAAAACCGTTAAATAAATAAATAAATGTAAAAACATATCACGTCAGTTTACATCTCAGATTAAGCATTGATAATTGAAATTGCATTTAAAACTAAACAGTGCTCATCCATGAAGGTATGCAGTTGGTGCAGTACAACTTCCTCTAAGATTTTTGCCAGAAAAGACAAGTTTGAAATTGTGATAACAGCTTGTCATTTGCATTAAGATTTTTTTTTTCTTTTTTTAAAGAATAGGTCTGACAAAGGCAGCTTTTAAAGCATTGGGCACGTGTCCTTCACGCAATGACATATTAACAAAGATACTAATAAAATAACACAACTCTGTTCGTAGGCATTTCATGGAAGCATTCGAACATTTTGTGAGTGAACAGAAATTTGTATTAATGTTTCCTATTATCTTGCTACTCTCTCCAGCAAAAGAGGTCCCATAAGATAGGTAGACCTGG